>NW_026778927.1:331332-662665 GCF_030144855.1 Hypanus sabinus
ACAGTCAGGACACTGGGTACAGGAGTTGTGATGTTATGATGCCTTTCCGAGCTGGTACAATCGGGGCACTAAGTACAGGAGTTGTGTCGTTATGTTGCCGTGTGTAGCTGGTACAGTCAGGACACTGAGTACAGGAGTTGTGACGTTATGTTGCCGTACCGAGCTGCTACAGTCAGTGCACTGAGTACAGGAGTTGTGACGTTATGTTGCCGTTCCGAGCTGGTACAGTCAGGACACTGAATACAGGTGTTGTGACGTTATGTTGCCGTTCCGAGCTGGTATAGTCAGGACAATGAATACAGGTGTTGTGACGTTATGTTGCCGTTCCGAGCTGGTACAGTCAAGGCACAGGGTACAGGAGTTGGGACGTTATGTTGCCGTTCCGAGCTGTTACAGTCAGGACACTGAGTACAGGAGTTGTGACGTTATGTTGCCGTACCGAGCTGGTACATTCTGGACACTGACTACAGGAGTTGTGACGTTATGTTACCTTACTGAGCTGCTACAGTCGGGATACTGAGTACAGGAGGTGTGACGTTATGTTGCCGTTCCGAGCTGGTACAGTCAGGACACTGGGTACAGGAGTTGGGACGTTATGTTGCCGTACCGAGCTGGTACAGTCAGGGCACTGAGTACAGGAGTTGTGACGTTATGTTGCCGTACCGAGCTGGTACAGTCAGGACACTGGGTACAGGAGTGGTGACGTTATGTTGCCGTTCCGAGCTAGTACAGTCGGGGCACTGGGTACAGGAGTTGTGAAGTTATGTTCCTGTTCTGAGCTGGTACAGTCCGGGCACTGAGTACATGAGTTGTGACGTTATGTTGCCGTTCCGAGCTGGTACAGTCAGGACACTGAGTACAGGAGTTGTGACTTTATGTTGCCGTCCCAAACTGGTACAGTCGGGGCACTGGGTACAGGAGTTGTGAAGTTATGTTGCTGTTCCGAGCGGGTACAATCGGGACACTCAGTACAGGAGTTGTGACGTTATGTTGCCTTTCCGAGCTGGTACAGTTGGTACCCTGAGTACAGGAGTTGTGACGTTATGTTGTCGTTCCGAGCTGGTACAGTCAGGAAACTGAGTATAGGAGTTGTGACGTTATGTTGCCGTTCCGAGCAGGTACAGTCGGGACACTGAGTCCAGGAGTTGTGACGTTATGTTGCCGTTCCGAGCAGGTACAGTCGGGACACTGAGTACAGGAGTTGTGACGTTATGTTCCCGTTCCGAGCTGGTACAGTCAGAACATTGAATACAGGATTTGTGACGTTATGTTGCCGTTCCGAGCTTGTACTATCAGGGCACTGAGTACAGGAATTGTGACGTTATGTTGCCGTCCCGAGCTAGTACAATCAGGACACTGGGTACAGGAGTTGTGAGGTTATGTTGCCGTCCCGAGCTACTACAGTCGGGGCACTGGGTACAGGAGTTGTGACGTTAGGTTCCTGTTCTGAGCTGGTACAGTTGGTACCCTGAGTACAGGAGTTGTGACGTTATGTTGCCGTCCCGAACAGGTACAGTCGGGGCACTGGGTACAGGAGTTGTGAAGTTATGTTGCTGTTCCGAGCGGGTACAGTTGGTACCCTGAGTACAGGAGTTGTGACGTTATGTTGCCCTTCCGAGCTGGTACAGTCGGGACACTGAGTACAGGAGTTGTGACGTTATGTTGCCGTTCCGAGCTGGTACAGTCAGGACACTGGGTACAGTAGTTGTGACGTTATGTTGCCGTCCCGAGCTAGTACAGTCGGGGCACTGGGTACAGGAGTTGTGACGTTATGTTGCAGTTCCGAGCTGGTTCAGTTGGGGCTCTGAGTACAGTCGTTGAAACGTTATTTTGCCGTTCCGAGCAGGTACAGTCGGGACACTGAGTCCAGGAGTTGTGACATTATGTTGCCGTTCTGAGCGGGTACAGTCTGGCGACTGGGTACAGGAGTTGTGACGTAATGTTGCCTTTCCGAGCTGGTACAATCGGGGCACTTAGTACAGGAGTTGTGTCGTTATGATGCCGTCCCGAACTGGTACAGTCGGGACACTGAGTACAGGAGTTGTGACGTTATGTTGTCGTTCCGAGCTGGTACAGTCAGGACACTGTGTACAGGAGTTCTGACGTTATGTTGCCGTTCCGAGCTGCTACAGTCAAGGCACAGGTTACAGGAGTTGTGACGTTATGTTACCCGTCCGAGCTGGTACAGTTGGGACCCTGAGTACAGGAGTTGTGACGTTATGTTGCCCGTCCGAGCTGGTACAGTCAGGACACTGAGTACAGGAGATGTGACGTTATGTTGCCGTTCTGAGCTGGTACAGTCAGGACACTGAATACAGGAGTTGTGACGTTATGTTGCCGTTCTGAGCTGGTACTATCAGGACACTGGGTACAGGAGTTGTGACGTTATGTTGTCGTTCCGAGCTCGCACAGTGAGGGTACAGGGTACAGGAGTTGTGAAGTTATGTTCCCGTTCCGAGCTGGTACAGTCAGGACACTGAGTCCAGGAGTTGTGACATTATGTTGCCGTTCTGAGCTGGTACAGTCTGGCGACTGGGTACAGTAGGTGTGACGTTACGTTGCCGTTCCGAGCTGGTACTTTCAGGACACTGGGTACAGGAGTTGTGATGTTATGATGCCGTTCCGAGCTGGGACTGCCAGGACACTGAGTACAGGAGTTGTGACGTTATGTTGCCGTACTGAGCTGGTACAGTCGGTACACTGAGTACAGGAGTTGTGACGTTATGTTACCGTACTGAGCTGCTACAGTCGGGATACTGAGTACAGGAGTTGTGACGTTATGTTGCCCTTCCGAGCTGGTACAGTCAGGACACAGGGTACAGGAGTTGTGACGTTATGTTGCCCTTCCGAGCTGGTACAGTCAGGACACAGGGTACAGGAGTTGTGACGTTATGTTGCTGTACCGAGCTGGTACAGTCAGGGCACTGAGTACAGGAGTTGTAACGTTATGTTGTAGTACCGAGCTGGTACAGTCAGGACACTGGGTACAGGAGTTGTGACGTTATGTTGCCATCCCGAGCTAGTACAGTCGGGGCACTGGGTACAGGAGTTGTGACGTTATGTTGCCGTACCGAGCTGGTACAGTCAGGGCACTGAGTACAGGAGTTGTGACGTTATGTTGCCGTTCCGAGCTGGTACTATCAGGGCACTCTGTAAAATAGTTGTGACGTTTTGTTGCCGTTCCGAGCTGGTACAGTCAGGACACTGGGTACAGGAGTTGTGACGTTATGTTGCCGTCCCGAGCTAGTACAGTCGGGGCACTGGGTACAGGAGTTGTGAAGTTATGTTCCCGTTCCGAGCTGGTACAGTCAGGAGACTGAGTACAGTAGGTGTGACGTTACGTTGCCGTACCGAGCTGGGACAGCCAGGACACTGAGTACAGGAGTTGTGACGTTATGTTGCCGTTCCGAGCTGGTACAGACAGGACACTGGGTACAGGAGTTGTGATGTTATGATGCCGTTCCGAGCTGGGACAGCCAGGACACTGAGTACAGGAGTTGTGACGTTATGTTGCCGTTCCGAGCTGGTACAGTCAGGACACTGGGTACAGGAGTTGTGATGTTATGATGCCGTTCCGAGCTGGGACAGCCTGGACACTGAGTACAGGAGTTGTGACGTAATGTTGCCTTTCCGAGCTGGTACAATCGGGGCACTAAGTACAGGAGTTGTGTCGTTATGTTGCCGTCCCGAACTGGTGCAGTCGGGACACTCAGTACAGGAGTTGTGACGTTATGTTGCCGTGTGTAGCTGGTACAGTCCAGACACTGTGTACAGGAGTTCTGACGTTATGTTGCCGTACCGAGCTGGTACAGTCAAGGCACAGGGTACAGGAGTTGGGACGTTATGTTGCGGTTCCGAGCTGTTACAGTCAGGACACTGAGTACAGTAGTTGTGACGTTATGTTGCCGTACCGAGCTGGTACATTCTGGACACTGAGTACAGGAGTTGTGACGTTATGTTACCGTTCCGAGCTGCTACAGTCGGGATACTGAGTATAGGAGTTGTGACGTTATGTTGCCCTTCCGAGCTGGTACAGTCAGGACACTGGGTAGAGGAGTTGTGACGTTATGTTGCCGTACCGAGCTGGTACAGTCAGGGCACTGAGTACAGGAGTTGTGACGTTATGTTGCCGTACCGAGCTGGTACAGTCAGGACACTGGGTACAGGAGTTGTGACGTTATGTTGCCATCCCGAGCTAGCACAGTCGGGGCACTGGGTACAGGAGTTGTGAAATTATGTTCCTGTTCTGAGCTGGTACAGTCCGGGCACTGAGTACAGGAGTAGTGACGTTATGTTGCCGTTCCGAGCTGGTACAGTCAGAGAACTGAGTACAGGAGTTGTGACGTTATGTTGCCGTCCCAAACTGGTACAGTCGGGGCACTGGGTACAGGAGTTGTGAAGTTATGTTGCTGTTCCTAGCTGGTACCGTTGGTACCCTGAGTACAGGAGTTGTGACGTTATGCTGCCGTTCCGAGCTGGTACAGTTGGTACCCTGAGTACAGGAGTTGTGACGTTATGTTGCCGTTCCAAGCTGGTACTGTTGGTACAATGAGTACAGTTGTTCTGACGTTATGTTGCCCTTCCGAGCTGGTACTATCAGGGTACTCTGTAAAATAGTTGTGACGTTTTGTTGCCGTTCCGAGCTGGTACAGGCAGGACACTGGGTACAGTAGTTGTGACGTTATGTTGCCGTCCCGAGCTAGTACAGTCGGGGAACTGGGTACAGGAGTTGTGAAGTTATGTTCCTGATCTGAGCTGGTACAGTCCGGGCACTGAGTACAGGAGTCGTGACGTTATGTTGCCGTTCCGAGCTGGTACAGTCAGGACACTGAGTACAGGAATTGTGACGTTATGTTGTCGTTCTGAGCTGGTACAGTCAGGACACTGGGTACAGGAATTGTGATGTTATGATGCCGTTCCGAGCTGGTACAATCGGGGCACTAAGTACAGGAGTTGTGTCGTTATGTTGCCGTACTGAGCTGGTACAGTCGGTACACTGAGTACAGGAGTTGTGACGTTATGTTACCGTACTGAGCTGCTACAGTCGGGATACTGAGTACAGGAGTTGTGACGTTATGTTGCCCTTCCGAGCTGGTACAGTCAGGACACAGGGTACAGGAGTTGTGACGTTATGTTGCCCTTCCGAGCTGGTACAGTCAGGACACAGGGTACAGGAGTTGTGACGTTATGTTGCTGTACCGAGCTGGTACAGTCAGGGCACTGAGTACAGGAGTTGTAACGTTATGTTGTAGTACCGAGCTGGTACAGTCAGGACACTGGGTACAGGAGTTGTGACGTTATGTTGCCATCCCGAGCTAGTACAGTCGGGGCACTGGGTACAGGAGTTGTGACGTTATGTTGCCGTACCGAGCTGGTACAGTCAGGGCACTGAGTACAGGAGTTGTGACGTTATGTTGCCGTTCCGAGCTGGTACTATCAGGGCGCTCTGTAAAATAGTTGTGACGTTTTGTTGCCGTTCCGAGCTGGTACAGTCAGGACACTGGGTACAGGAGTTGTGACGTTATGTTGCCGTCCCGAGCTAGTACAGTCGGGGCACTGGGTACAGGAGTTGTGAAGTTATGTTCCCGTTCCGAGCTGGTACAGTCAGGAGACTGAGTACAGTAGGTGTGACGTTATGTTGCCGTTCCGAGCTGGTACAGTCGGGACACTGAGTCCAGGAGTTGTGACATTATGTTGCCGTTCTAAGCTGGTACAGTCTGGCGACTGGGTACAGTAGGTGTGACGTTACGTTGCCGTACCGAGCTGGGACAGCCAGGACACTGAGTACAGGAGTTGTGACGTTATGTTGCCGTTCCGAGCTGGTACAGACAGGACACTGGGTACAGGAGTTGTGATGTTATGATGCCGTTCCGAGCTGGGACAGCCAGGACACTGAGTACAGGAGTTGTGACGTTATGTTGCCGTTCCGAGCTGGTACAGTCAGGACACTGGGTACAGGAGTTGTGATGTTATGATGCCGTTCCGAGCTGGGACAGCCAGGACACTGAGTACAGGAGTTGTGACGTAATGTTGCCTTTCCGAGCTGGTACAATCGGGGCACTAAGTACAGGAGTTGTGTCGTTATGTTGCCGTCCCGAACTGGTGCAGTCGGGACACTCAGTACAGGAGTTGTGACGTTATGTTGCCGTGTGTAGCTGGTACAGTCCAGACACTGTGTACAGGAGTTCTGACGTTATGTTGCCGTACCGAGCTGGTACAGTCAAGGCACAGGGTACAGGAGTTGGGACGTTATGTTGCGGTTCCGAGCTGTTACAGTCAGGACACTGAGTACAGTAGTTGTGACGTTATGTTGCCGTACCGAGCTGGTACATTCTGGACACTGAGTACAGGAGTTGTGACGTTATGTTACCGTTCCGAGCTGCTACAGTCGGGATACTGAGTATAGGAGTTGTGACGTTATGTTGCCCTTCCGAGCTGGTACAGTCAGGACACTGGGTAGAGGAGTTGTGACGTTATGTTGCCGTACCGAGCTGGTACAGTCAGGGCACTGAGTACAGGAGTTGTGACGTTATGTTGCCGTACCGAGCTGGTACAGTCAGGACACTGGGTACAGGAGTTGTGACGTTATGTTGCCATCCCGAGCTAGCACAGTCGGGGCACTGGGTACAGGAGTTGTGAAATTATGTTCCTGTTCTGAGCTGGTACAGTCCGGGCACTGAGTACAGGAGTAGTGACGTTATGTTGCCGTTCCGAGCTGGTACAGTCAGGGCACTGAGTACAGGAGTTGTGACGTTATGTTGCCGTCCCAAACTGGTACAGTCGGGGCACTGGGTACAGGAGTTGTGAAGTTATGTTGCTGTTCCGAGCGGGTACAGTCGGGACACTCAGTACAGGAGTTGTGACGTTATGTTGCCGTTCCTAGCTGGTACCGTTGGTACCCTGAGTACAGGAGTTGTGACGTTATGCTGCCGTTCCGAGCTGGTACAGTTGGTACCCTGAGTACAGGAGTTGTGACGTTATGTTGCCGTTCCAAGCTGGTACTGTTGGTACAATGAGTACAGTTGTTCTGACGTTATGTTGCCCTTCCGAGCTGGTACTATCAGGGCACTCTGTAAAATAGTTGTGACGTTTTGTTGCCGTTCCGAGCTGGTACAGGCAGGACACTGGGTACAGTAGTTGTGACGTTATGTTGCCGTCCCGAGCTAGTACAGTCGGGGAACTGGGTACAGGAGTTGTGAAGTTATGTTCCTGATCTGAGCTGGTACAGTCCGGGCACTGAGTACAGGAGTCGTGACGTTATGTTGCCGTTCCGAGCTGGTACAGTCAGGACACTGAGTACAGGAATTGTGACGTTATGTTGTCGTTCTGAGCTGGTACAGTCAGGACACTGGGTACAGGAATTGTGATGTTATGATGCCGTTCCGAGCTGGTACAATCGGGGCACTAAGTACAGGAGTTGTGTCGTTATGTTGCCGTCCCGAACTGGTGCAGTCGGGACACTCAGTACAGGAGTTGTGACGTTATATTGCCGTGTGTAGCTGGTACAGTCCAGACACTGTGTACAGGAGTTGTGACGTTATGTTGCCGTACTGAGCTGGTACATTCTGGACACTGAGTACAGGAGTTGTGACGTTATGTTACCGTACTGAGCTGCTACAGTCGGGATACTGAGTACAGGAGTTGTGACGTTATGTTGCCCTTCCGAGCTGGTACAGTCAGGACACAGGGTACAGGAGTTGTGACGTTATGTTGCCGTACCGAGCTGGTACAGTCAGGGAACTGAGTACAGGAGTTGTAACGTTATGTTGCCGTACCGAGCTGGTACATTCAGGACACTGGGTACAGGAGTTGTGACGTTATGTTGCCATCCCGAGCTAGTACAGTCGGGGCACTGGGTACAGGAGTTGTGAAGTTATGTTCCTGTTCTGAGCTGGTACAGTCCGGACACTGAGTACAGGAGTTGTGACGTTATGTTGCCATTCCGAGCTGGTACAGTCAGGACACTGAGTACAGGAGTTGTGACGTTATGTTGCCGTCCCAAACTGGTACAGTCGGGGCACTGGTTACAGGAGTTGTGAAGTTATGTTGCTGTTCAGAGCGGGTACAGTCGGGACACTCAGTACAGGAGTTGTGACGTTATGTTGCCGTTCCGAGCTGGTACAGTTGGTACCCTGACTCCAGGAGTTGTGACGTTATGTTGCCGTTCCGAGCAGGTACAGTCGGGACACTGAGTCCAGGAGTTGTGACATTATGTTGTCTTTCCGAGCTCGCACAGTGAGGGTACAGGGTACAGGAGTTGTGACGTTATGTTCCCGTTCCGAGCTGGGACAGTCAGGAGACTGAGTACAGTAGGTGTGACGTTATGTTGCTTTTCCTAGCTGATACGGTCAGGACACTGAGTACAGAAGTTGTGATGTTATTTTGCTGTACCGTGCTGGTACAGTCAGGAGACTTGAGTACAGGAGTTGTGACATTATGTTGCCGTTCCGAGCTGGTACAGTCAGAACATTGAATACAGGATTTGTGACAATATGTTGCCGTTCCGAGCTTGTACGGACAGGACACTGAGTACAGGAGTTGTGACGTTATGTTGCAGTTCCGAGCTGGTTCAGTTGGGGCTCTAAGTACAGTCGTTGAAACGTTATTTTGCCGTTCCGAGCAGGTACAGTCGGGACACTGAGTCCAGGAGTTGTGACATTATGTTGCCGTTCTGAGCTGGTACAGTCTGGCGACTGTGTACAGGAGTTGTGACGTTACGTTGCCGTTCCGAGCTGGTACAGTCAGGACACTGGGTACAGGAGTTGTGATGTAATGTTGCCTTTCCGAGCTGGTACAATCGGGGCACTTAGTACAGGAGTTGTGTCGTTATGATGCCGTCCCGAACTGGTACAGTCGGGACACTCAGTACAGGAGTTGTGACGTTATGTTGCCGTACCGAGCTGCTACAGTCAGTGCACTGAGTACAGGAGTTGTGACGTTATGTTGCCATGTGTAGCTGGTACAGTCCAGACACTGTGTACAGGAGTTGTGACGTTATGTTGCCGTACCGAGCTGCTACAGTCAGTGCACTGAGTGTAGGAGTTGTGACGTTATGTTGCCGTTCCGAGCTGGTACAGTCAGGACACTGAATACAGGAGTTGTGACGTTATGTTGCCCTTCCGAGCTGGTACAGTCAGGACACTGAATACAGGAGTTGTGACGTTATGTTGCCGTTCCGAACTGGTACTATCAGGGCACTCTGTAAAATAGTTGTGACTTTATGTTGCCGTTCCGAGCTGGTACAGTCAGGACACTGGGTACAGGAGTTGTGACGTTATGATGCCGTTCCGAGCTGGTACAATCGGGTCACTGAGTACAGGAGATGTGACGTTATGTTACCGTTCAGAGCTGTGACAGTCAGGACACTGAATACAGGAGTTGTGACATTATGTTGCTGTTCTGAGCTGGTACAGTCGAGCTACTGAGTTAAGGAGTTGTGACGTTATGTTGCCATTCCGAGCTGGTACAGTCAGGACACTGAGTACAGGAGATGTGACGTTATGTTCCCTTTCCGAGCTGGTACAGTTGGGACACAGAGTACAGGAGTTGTGACGTTATGTTGCCGTTCCGAGCTGGTACAGTCAGGACACTGAGTACAGGAGTTGTGACGTAATGTTGCCGTTCCGAGCAGGTACAGTCCTGGCACTGAGTACAGGAGTTGTGACGTTATGTTGCCGTTCCGAGCTGGTACAGTCAGGACACTGAGTACAGGAGTTGTGACGTTATGTTACCGTTCAGAGCTGTGACAGTCAGGACACTGAATTCAGGAGTTGTGATATTATGTTGCTGTTCCGAGCTGGTACAGCCGGGCCACTGAGTAAAGGAGTTGTGACGTTATGTTGCCGTTCCGAGCTGGTACAGTTGGTACCCTGAGTACAGGAGTTGTGACGTTATGTTGCTGTTCCGAGCTGGTACATTCAGGATACTGAGTACAGGAGTTGTGACGTTATGTTGCCGTGTGTAGCTGGTACAGTCCAGACACTGTGTACAGGAGTTGTGACGTTATGTTGCCGTTCCGAGCTGGTACAGTCGGGACACTCAGTACAGGAGTTGTGACGTTATGTTGCCGTTCCGAGCTGGTACAGTCAGGACACTGAGTACAGGAGTTGTGACGTTATGTTGCCGTTCCGAGCTGGTACAGTCAGGACCTTGAGTACAGGAGTTGTGACGTTATGTTGCCATTCCGAGCTGGTACAGTCAGGACACTGAGTGAGGAGCTGTGACGTTATGTTGCCATTCCGAGCTGGTACAGTCAGGACACTGAGTGAGGAGCTGTGACGTTATGTTGCCATTCCGAGCTGGTACAGTCAGGATACTGAGTACAGGGGTTGTGACGTTATGTTGCCGTTCCGAGCTGGTACCGTCAGGACACTGAGTACAGGAGGTGTGACGTTATGTTGCCGTTCCATGCTGGTACAGTCAAGGCACAGGGTACAGGAGCTGTGACGTTATGTTGCCGTACCGAGCTGGTACAGTCGGGACACTCAGTACAGGAGTTGTGACGTTATGTTCCCGTTCCGAGCTGGTACAGTCAGGACACTGAGTACAGGAGTTGTGACGTTATGTTGCCGTTCCGAGCTGGTACAGTCAGGACACTGAGTGAGGAGCTGTGACGATATGTTGCCATACCGAGCTGGTACAGTCGGGGCACTCAGTACAGGAGTTCTGACGTTATGTTGCCGTGTGGAGCTGGTACAGTCGGTACACTGAGTACAGGAGTTGTGACGTTTTGTTGCCGTTCCGAGCTGGTACAATCAGGATACTGAGTACAGGGGTTGTGACGTTATGTTGCCGTTCCGAGCTGGTACAGTCAGGACACTGAGTACAGGAGTTGTGACTTTATGTTGCCATTCCGAGCTGGTAAATTCAGGACACTGAGTACAGGAGTTGTGACGTAATGTTGCCGTACTGAGCTGGTACAGTCAGGACACTGAGTACAGGAGTTGTGACGTTATGTTGCCGTACCGAGCTGGTACAGTCGGGATACTGAGTACAGGAGTTGTGACGTAATGTTGCCGTACTGAGCTGGTACAGTTAGGACACTGAGTACAGGGGTTGTGACGTTATGTTGCCGTTCCGAGCTTGTACAGTCAGGACACTGAGTACAGGAGTTGTGACGTTATGTTGCCGTAACGAGCTGGTACAGTCGGGACACTGAGTACAGGAGTTGTGACGTTATGTTGCCGTACCGAGCTGGTATAGTCAGGACACTGAATACAGGATTTGAAACGTTAGCTTGCCGTTCGGAGCTGATACAGTCGGGGCACTGACTCCAGGAATTGTGACGTTATGTTGCCGTTCCGAGCTGGTACAGTCAGGACACTGAGTGAGGAGCTGTGACGATATGTTGCCATACCGAGCTGGTACAGTCAGGGCACTCAGTACAGGAGTTCTGACGTTATGTTGCCGTGTGGAGCTGGTACAGTCGGTACACTGAGTACAGGAGTTGTGACGTTTTGTTGCCGTTCCGAGCTGGTGCAATCAGGACACTGAGTACAGGAGTTGTGACTTTATGTTGCCGTTCCGAGCTGGTACAGTCAGGACACTGAGTACAGGAGTTGTGACTTTATGTTGCCATTCCGAGCTGGTAAATTCAGGACACTGAGTACAGGAGTTGTGACGTAATGTTGCCGTTCCGAGCTGGTACAGTCAGGACACTGAGTACAGGAGTTGTGACGTAATGTTGCCGTACCGAGCTGTTACAGTCAAGACACTGGGTACAGGAGTTGTGACGTTATGTTGTCTTTCCGAGCTGGTATAGTCAGGACTCTGAATACAGGATTTGTGACGTTATCTTGCCGTTCCGAGCTGGTACAGTCGGGGCACTGAGTCGAGGAGTTGTGACGTTATGTTGCCGTACCGAGCTGGTACAGTCGGGACACTGGGTACAGGAGTTGTGACGTTATGTTGCCGTTCCGAACTGGTACAGTCAGGATACTGAGTACAGGAGTTGTGACGTTATGTTGTCGTACCGAGCTGGTACAGACAGGACACTGAGTACAGGAGTTGTGACGTTATGTTGCCGTTCCGAGCTGGTACAGTCAAGACACTGGGAACAGGATTTGTGACGTTATGTTGTCTTTCCGAGCTGGTATAGTGAGGACACTGAATACAGGATTTGTAACGTAGGCTTGCCGTTCGGAGCTGATACAGTCGGGGCACTGACTCCAGGAGTTGTGACGTTATGTTGCCGTTCCCAGCTGGTACAGTCCGGATACTGCGTACAGGAGTTGTGATGTTACGTTGCCGTTCCGAGCTGGTACATTCAGGATACTGAGTACAGGAGTTGTGACGTTATGTTGCCGTGTGTAGCTGGTACAGTCCAGACACTGTGTACAGGAGTTGTGACGTTATGTTGCCGTTCCGAGCTGGTACAGTCGGGACACTCAGTACAGGAGTTGTGACGTTATGTTGCCGTTCCGAGCTGGTACAGTCAGGACACTGAGTACAGGAGTTGTGACGTTATGTTGCCGTTCCGAGCTGGTACAGTCAGGACCTTGAGTACAGGAGTTGTGACGTTATGTTGCCATTCCGAGCTGGTACAGTCAGGACACTGAGTGAGGAGCTGTGACGTTATGTTGCCATTCCGAGCTGGTACAGTCAGGACACTGAGTGAGGAGCTGTGACGTTATGTTGCCATTCCGAGCTGGTACAGTCAGGATACTGAGTACAGGGGTTGTGACGTTATGTTGCCGTTCCGAGCTGGTACCGTCAGGACACTGAGTACAGGAGGTGTGACGTTATGTTGCCGTTCCATGCTGGTACAGTCAAGGCACAGGGTACAGGAGCTGTGACGTTATGTTGCCGTACCGAGCTGGTACAGTCGGGACACTCAGTACAGGAGTTGTGACGTTATGTTCCCGTTCCGAGCTGGTACAGTCAGGACACTGAGTACAGGAGTTGTGACGTTATGTTGCCGTTCCGAGCTGGTACAGTCAGGACACTGAGTGAGGAGCTGTGACGATATGTTGCCATACCGAGCTGGTACAGTCGGGGCACTCAGTACAGGAGTTCTGACGTTATGTTGCCGTGTGGAGCTGGTACAGTCGGTACACTGAGTACAGGAGTTGTGACGTTTTGTTGCCGTTCCGAGCTGGTACAATCAGGATACTGAGTACAGGGGTTGTGACGTTATGTTGCCGTTCCGAGCTGGTACAGTCAGGACACTGAGTACAGGAGTTGTGACTTTATGTTGCCATTCCGAGCTGGTAAATTCAGGACACTGAGTACAGGAGTTGTGACGTAATGTTGCCGTACTGAGCTGGTACAGTCAGGACACTGAGTACAGGAGTTGTGACGTTATGTTGCCGTACCGAGCTGGTACAGTCGGGATACTGAGTACAGGAGTTGTGACGTAATGTTGCCGTACTGAGCTGGTACAGTTAGGACACTGAGTACAGGGGTTGTGACGTTATGTTGCCGTTCCGAGCTTGTACAGTCAGGACACTGAGTACAGGAGTTGTGACGTTATGTTGCCGTAACGAGCTGGTACAGTCGGGACACTGAGTACAGGAGTTGTGACGTTATGTTGCCGTACCGAGCTGGTATAGTCAGGACACTGAATACAGGATTTGAAACGTTAGCTTGCCGTTCGGAGCTGATACAGTCGGGGCACTGACTCCAGGAATTGTGACGTTATGTTGCCGTTCCGAGCTGGTACAGTCAGGACACTGAGTGAGGAGCTGTGACGATATGTTGCCATACCGAGCTGGTACAGTCAGGGCACTCAGTACAGGAGTTCTGACGTTATGTTGCCGTGTGGAGCTGGTACAGTCGGTACACTGAGTACAGGAGTTGTGACGTTTTGTTGCCGTTCCGAGCTGGTGCAATCAGGACACTGAGTACAGGAGTTGTGACTTTATGTTGCCGTTCCGAGCTGGTACAGTCAGGACACTGAGTACAGGAGTTGTGACTTTATGTTGCCATTCCGAGCTGGTAAATTCAGGACACTGAGTACAGGAGTTGTGACGTAATGTTGCCGTTCCGAGCTGGTACAGTCAGGACACTGAGTACAGGAGTTGTGACGTAATGTTGCCGTACCGAGCTGTTACAGTCAAGACACTGGGTACAGGAGTTGTGACGTTATGTTGTCTTTCCGAGCTGGTATAGTCAGGACTCTGAATACAGGATTTGTGACGTTATCTTGCCGTTCCGAGCTGGTACAGTCGGGGCACTGAGTCGAGGAGTTGTGACGTTATGTTGCCGTACCGAGCTGGTACAGTCGGGACACTGGGTACAGGAGTTGTGACGTTATGTTGCCGTTCCGAACTGGTACAGTCAGGATACTGAGTACAGGAGTTGTGACGTTATGTTGTCGTACCGAGCTGGTACAGACAGGACACTGAGTACAGGAGTTGTGACGTTATGTTGCCGTTCCGAGCTGGTACAGTCAAGACACTGGGAACAGGATTTGTGACGTTATGTTGTCTTTCCGAGCTGGTATAGTGAGGACACTGAATACAGGATTTGTAACGTAGGCTTGCCGTTCGGAGCTGATACAGTCGGGGCACTGACTCCAGGAGTTGTGACGTTATGTTGCCGTTCCCAGCTGGTACAGTCCGGATACTGCGTACAGGAGTTGTGATGTTACGTTGCCGTTCCGAGCTGGTACAGTCGGGGCACTGACTACAGGAGTTGTGACTTTAAGTTGCCGTTCAGAGCTGGTACAGTCAGGACACTGAGTACAGGAGTTGTGACGTTATGTTGCCGTTCCTAGCTGGTACAGTCAGGACACTGAGTGGAGGAGTTGTGACGTTATTTGCTGTTCCGAGCTTGTACAGTCAGGACACTGAGTACAGGAGTTGTGACGTTATGTTGCCGTACCGAGCTGCTACAGTCAGGACACTGAGTACAGCAGTTGTGACGTTATGTTGCCGTTCCGAGCTGCTACAGTTGGTACCCTGAGTACAGGAGTTGTGACGTTATGTTGCTTTTCTGAGCTGGTACATTCAGGACACTGAGTACAGGAGTTGTGACGTTATGTTGCGATTCCGAGCTGGTACAGTCAGGACACTGAGTGAGGAGCTGTGACGATATGTTGCCGTACCGAGCTGGTACAGTCAGGACACTGAGTACAGGAGTTGTGACGTTATGTTGCTGTACCGAGCTGGTACAGTCAGGACACTGAGTACAGGAGTTGTGACGTTATGTTGCTGTACCGAGCTGGTACAGTCGGGACACTGAGTACAGGAGTTGTGACGTTATGTTGCCGTTCCTAGCTGGTACAGTCCAGACACTGTGTACAAGAGTTGTGACGTTATGTTGCCGTTCCGAGTTTGTACAGTCAGGACACTGAGTACAGGTTTTGTGACGTTATGTTGCCGTACAAAGCTGGTACAGTTAGGACACTGAGTCCAGGAGTTGGGACATTATGTTGCCGTTCCGAGCTGGTACAGTCGAGGCAGTTGGTACAGGAGTTGTGACGTTATGTTGCCGTACCGAGCTGGTACATTCAGGACACTGAGTACAGGAGTTGTGACGTTATGTTGCCGTACTGAGCTGGTACAGTCAGGACACTGAGTACAGGAGTTGTGACGTTATGTTGCCGTTCCGAGCTGGTACAGTCAGGACCTTGAGTACAGGAGTTGTGACGTTATGTTGCCATTCCGAGCTGGTACAGTCAGGACACTGAGTGAGGAGCTGTGACGATATGTTGCCATACCGAGCTGGTACAGTCGGGGCACTCAGTACAGGAGTTCTGACGTTATGTTGCCGTGTGGAGCTGGTACAGTCAGGACACTGAGTGAGGAGTTGTGACGTTATGTTGCCGTTCCGAGCTGGTACAGTCGGTACACGGAGTACAGGAGTTGCGACGTTATGTTGTTGTTCCGAGCTGGTACCGTCAGGACACTGAGTACAGGAGGTGTGACGTTATGTTGCCGTTCCATGCTGGTACAGTCAAGGCACAGGGTACAGGAGCTGTGACATTATGTTGCCGTACCGAGCTGGTACAGTCGGGACACTCAGTACAGGAGTTGTGACGTTATGTTGCCGTTCCGAGCTGGTACAGTCAGGACACTGAGTACAGGAGTTGTGACGTTATGTTGCCGTTCCGAGCTGGTACAGTCAGGACACTGAGTGAGGAGCTGTGACGATATGTTGCCATTCCGAGCTGGTACAGTCGGGACACTGAGTACAGGAGTTCTGACGTTATGTTGCCGTGTGGAGCTGGTACAGTCGGTACACTGAGTACAGGAGTTGTGACGTT
Organism: Hypanus sabinus; assembly: GCF_030144855.1. Lineage (NCBI taxonomy): Eukaryota > Metazoa > Chordata > Chondrichthyes > Myliobatiformes > Dasyatidae > Hypanus > Hypanus sabinus. The sequence goes on from NW_026778927.1 coordinate 347,540, forward strand.
TTGTTGCCGTTCCGAGCTGGTACAATCAGGATACTGAGTACAGGGGTTGTGACGTTATGTTGCCGTTCCGAGCTGGTACAGTCAGGACACTGAGTACAGGAGTTGTGACTTTATGTTGCCATTCCGAGCTGGTAAATTCAGGACACTGAGTACAGGAGTTGTGACGTAATGTTGCCGTACTGAGCTGGTACAGTCAGGACACTGAGTACAGGAGTTGTGACGTTATGTTGCCGTTCCTAGCTGGTACAGTCAGGACACTGAGTGGAGGAGTTGTGACGTTATTTGCTGTTCCGAGCTTGTACAGTCAGGACACTGAGTGAGGAGCTGTGACGATATGTTGCCGTTCCGAGCTGGTACAGTCCAGACACTGTGTACCAGGGTTGTGACGTTATGTTGCTGTACCGAGCTGGTACAGTCAGGACACTGAGTGGAGGAGTTGTGACGTTATGTTGACGTTCCGAGCTGGTACAGTCAGGACACTGAGTACAGGAGTTGTGACGTTATGTTGCCGTACGAAGCTGGTACAGTTAGGACACTGAGTCCAGGAGTTGGGACATTATGTTGCCGTTCCGAGCTGGTACAGTCGAGGCAGTTGGTACAGGAGTTGTGACGTTATGTTGCCGTACCGAGCTGGTACATTCAGGACACTCAGTACAGGAGTTGTGACGATATGTTGCCGTACTGAGCTGGTACAGTCAGGACACTGAGTGAGGAGCTGTGACGATATGTTGCCATACCGAGCTGGTACAGTCGGGGCACTGAGTACAGGAGTTGTGACGTTATGTTGCCGTGTGGAGCTGGTACCGTCAGGACACTGAGTACAGGAGGTGTGACGTTATGTTGCCGTTCCATGCTGGTACAGTCAAGGCACAGGGTACAGGAGCTGTGACGTTATGTTGCCGTACCGAGCTGGTACAGTCGGGACACTCAGTACAGGAGTTGTGACGTTATGTTGCCGTTCCGAGCTGGTACAGTCAGGACACTGAGTACAGGAGTTGTGACGTTATGTTGCCGTTCCGAGCTGGTACAGTCAGGACACTGAGTGAGGAGCTGTGACGATATGTTGCCATACCGAGCTGGTACAGTCGGGGCACTCAGTACAGGAGTTCTGACGTTATGTTGCCGTGTGGAGCTGGTACAGTCGGTACACTGAGTACAGGAGTTCTGACGTTATGTTGCCGTTCCGAGCTGGTACAATCAGGATACTGAGTACAGGGGTTGTGACGTTATGTTGCCGTTCCGAGCTGGTACAGTCAGGACACTGAGTACAGGAGTTGTGACTTTATGTTGCCATTCCGAGCTGGTAAATTCAGGACACTGAGTACAGGAGTTGTGACGTAATGTTGCCGTACTGAGCTGGTACAGTCAGGACACTGAGTACAGGAGTTGTGACGTTATGTTGCCGTACCGAGCTGGTACAGTCGGGATACTGAGTACAGGAGTTGTGACGTAATGTTGCCGTACTGAGCTGGTACAGTTAGGACACTGAGTACAGGGGTTGTGACGTTATGTTGCCGTTCCGAGCTTGTACAGTCAGGACACTGAGTACAGGAGTTGTGACGTTATGTTGCCGTAACGAGCTGGTACAGTCGGGACACTGAGTACAGGAGTTGTGACGTTATGTTGCCGTACCGAGCTGGTACAGTCGGGATACTGAGTACAGGAGTTGTTACGTTATGTTGCTGTTCCGAGCTGGTACAGTCAGAGCACTGATTACAGGAGTTGTGATGTTACGTTGCCGTTCCGAGCTGGTACAGTCAGGACACTGAGTACAGGAGTTGTGACGTTATTTGCTGTTCCGAGCTTGTACAGTCAGGACACTGAGTACAGTAGTTGTTACGTTATGTTGCCGTTCCGAGCTGGTACAGTCAGGCCACTGAGTAAAGGAGTTGTGACGTTATGTTGCCATTCCGAGCTGCTACAGTCAGGACACTGAGTACAGCAGTTGTGACGTTATGTTGCCGTTCCGAGCTGCTACAGTTGGTACCCTGAGTACAGGAGTTGTGACGTTATGTTCCTTTTCTGAGCTGGTACATTCAGGACACTGAGTACAGGAGTTGTGACGTTATGTTGCCGTTCCGAGCTGGTACAGTCAGGACACTGAGTGAGGAGCTGTGACGATATGTTGCCGTTCCGAGCTGGTACAGTCAGGACACTGAATACAGGAGTTGTGACGTTATGTTGCCGTTCCGAGCTGGTACAGTCAGGACACTGAATACAGGAGTTGTGACGTTATGTGGCCGTTCTGAGCTGGTACAGTCAGGACACTGAATACAGTAGTTGTGACGATATGTTGCCGTACCGAGCTGGTACAGTCAGGACACTGAGTGAGGAGCTGTGACGATATGTTGCCATACCGAGCTGGTACAGTCGGGGCACTCAGTACAGGAGTTCTGACATTATGTTGCCGTGTGGAGCTGGTACAGTCAGGACACTGTGTACAAGAGTTGTGACGTTATGTAGCCGTTCCGAGCTGGTACAGTCAGGACACTGAGTACAGGAGTTGTGACGATATGTTGCCGTACCGAGCTGGTACAGTCGGGACACTCAGTACAGGAGTTGTGACGTTATGTTGCCGTTCCGAGCTGGTACAGTCGGTACACGGAGTACAGGAGTTGCGACGTTATGTTGTCGTTCCGAGCTGGTACCGTCAGGACACTGCGTACAGGAGTTGTGACGTTGCGTTGCCGTTCAGAGCTGGTACAGTAGGGACGCTGAATACAGGAGTTGTGACGTTATGTTGCCTTTCTGAGCTGGTACAGTCAGGACACTGAGTACAGGAGTTGTGACGTTATGTTGCCGTTCCGAGCTGGTACAGTCAGGACACTGAGTGAGGAGCTGTGACGATATGTTGCCATACCGAGCTGGTACAGTCGGGGCACTCAGTACAGGAGTTCTGACGTTATGTTGCCGTGTGGAGCTGGTACAGTCGGTACACTGAGTACAGGAGTTGTGACGTTTTGTTGCCGTTCCGAGCTGGTACAATCAGGATACTGAGTACAGGGGTTGTGACGTTATGTTGCCGTTCCGAGCTGGTACAGTCAGGACACTGAGTACAGGAGTTGTGACTTTATGTTGCCATTCCGAGCTGGTAAATTCAGGACACTGAGTACAGGAGTTGTGACGTAATATTGCCGTACTGAGCTGGTACAGTCAGGACACTGAGTACAGGAGTTGTGACGTTATGTTGCCGTACCGAGCTGGTACAGTCGGGATACTGAGTACAGGAGTTGTGACGTAATGTTGCCGTACTGAGCTGGTACAGTTAGGACACTGAGTACAGGAGTTGTGACGTTATGTTGCCGTTCCGAGCTTGTACAGTCAGGACACTGAGTACAGGAGTTGTGACGTTATGTTGCCGTACCGAGCTGGTACAGTCGGGACACTGAGTACAGGAGTTGTGACGTTATGTTGCCGTACCGAGCTGGTACAGTCGGGATACTGAGTACAGGAGTTGTGATGTTATGTTCCCCTTCCGAGCTGGTACAGTCGGGGCACTGACTACAGGATTTGTGACTTTAAGTTGCCGTTCTGAGCTGGTACAGTTGGGGGACTGGGCACAGGAGTTGTGATGTTATGTTGCCCTTCCGAGCTGGTACATTCCGGACACTGAGTACCGGGGTTGTGACTTTATGTTGCCGTTCTGAGCTGGTACAATCAGGACACTGAGTACAGGATTTGTGAAATTCTGTTGCCGTTCCGAGCTGCTAAACAGGACACTGAGTGGAGGAGTTGTGACGTTGTGTTGCTGTTCCGAGCTGGTACAGTCAGGACACTGAGTACAGGGGTTGTCACGTTAGGTTGCTGTACCGAGCTGGTACAGTCAGGACACTGAGTACAGGAGTTGTGACATTATGTTGCCGTTCCGAGCTGTTACAGTCAAGACACTGGGTACAGGAGTTGTGACGTTATGTTGCCGTTCGGAGCTGGTACAGTCAAGACACTGGGTACAGGAGTTGTGACGTTATGTTGTCTTTCCGAGCTGGTATAGTCAGGACTCTGAATACAGGATTTGTGACGTTATCTTGCCGTTCCGAGCTGGTACAGTCGGGGCACTGAGTCGAGGAGTTGTGACGTTATGTTGCCGATCCCTGCTGGTACAGTCGAGGCACTGGGTACAGGAGTTGTGACATTATGTTGCTGTTCTGAGCTGGTACAGTCAGGACACTGAGTACAGGAGTTGTGACGTTATGTTGCCGTACCGAGCTGGTACAGTCGGGACACTGGGTACAGGAGTTGTGACGTTATGTTGCCGTTCCGAGCTGGTACAGTCAGGATACTGAGTACAGGAGTTGTGACATTATGTTGCCGTACCGAGCTGGTACAGTCGGGACACTGAGTACAGGAGTTGTGACGTTATGTTGCCGTTCCGAGCTGGTACATTCAAGACACTGGGAACAGGATTTGTGACGTTATGTTGTCTTTCCGAGCTGGTATAGTCAGGACACTGAATACAGGATTTGTAACGTTAGCTTGCCGTTCGGAGCTGATACAGTCGGGGCACTGACTCCAGGAGTTGTGACGTTATGTTGCCGTTCCCAGCTGGTACAGTCCGGACACTGCGTACAGGAGTTGTGATGTTACGTTGCCGTTCCGAGCTGGTACAGTCGGGGCACTGACTGCAGGAGTTGTGACTTTAAGTTGCCGTTCTGAGCTGGTACAGTCGGGGCTCTGGGTACAGGAGTTGTGACGTTATGTTGCCGTTCCGAGCTGGTACAGTCAGGACACTGAGTGGAGGAGTTGTGACGTTATTTGCTGTTCCGAGCTGGTACAGTCAGGACACTGAGTACAGTAGTTGTTACGTTATGTTGCCGTTCCGAGCTGGTACAGTCAGGCCACTGAGTAAAGGAGTTGTGACGTTATGTTGCCGTTCCGAGCTGCTACAGTTGGTACCCTGAGTACAGGAGTTGTGACGTTATGTTGCTTTTCTGAGCTGGTACATTCAGGACACTGAGTACAGGAGTTGTGACATTATGTTGCCGTTCCGAGCTGGTACATTCAGGACACTGAGTACAGGAGTTGTGACGTTATGTTGCCGTTCCTAGCTGGTACAGTCCAGACACTGTGTACAAGAGTTGTGACGTTATGTTGCCGTACCGAGCTCGTACAATCAGGGCACTCAGTACAGGAGTTGTGACGTTATGTTGCCGTTCCGAACTGGTTCAGTCCGGACACTGAGTACAGGAGTTGTGACGTAATGTTGCCGTTCCGAGCTGGTACAGTCGGGACACTGAGTACAGGAGTTGTGACGTTATGTTGTCTTTCCGAGCTGGTATAGTCAGGACTCTGAATACAGGATTTGTGACGTTATGTTGCCCTTCCGAGCTGGTACAATCGGGGCACTGAGTACAGGAGTTTTGACGATATGTTGCCCGTCCGAGCTGGTACAGTCGAGGCACTGGGTACAGGAGTTGTGATGTTATGTTGCCGTTCCCATCTGGTACAGTCAGGACACTGCGTACAGGAGTTGTGACGTTATGTTGCCGTTCCGAGCAGGTACAGTCAGGCCACTGAGTAAAGGAGTTGTGACGTTATGTTGCCGTTCCGAGCTGCTACAGTTGGTACCCTGAGTACAGGAGTTGTGACGTTATGTTGCTTTTCTGAGCTGGTACAATCAGGGCACTCAGTACAGGAATTGTGACGTTATGTTGCCTTTCCGAGCTGTTTCAGTCCGGACACTGAGTACAGGAGTTGTGAAGTTAAGTTGCCGTTCCGAGCTGGTACAGTCGGGGCACTGACTACAGGAGTTGTGTCTTTAAGTTGCCGTTCTGAGCTGGTATAGTCGGGGTACTGGGTACAGGAGTTGTGACGTTATGTTGCCGTTCCGAGCTGGTACAGTCAGGACACTGAATACAGGATTTGTGACGTTATCTTGCTGTTCCGAGCTGGTACAGTCGGGGCACTGAGTCCAGGAGTTGTGACGTTATGTTGCCGTTCTGAGCTGGTACAGTCGAGGCGCTGGGTACAGGAGTTGTGACGTTATGTTGCCGTTCCCATCTGGTACAGTCAGGACACTGCGTTCAGGAGTTGTGAAGTTACGTTGCCGTTCTGAGCTGGTACAATCAGGACACTGAGTACAGGATTTGTGAAATTATGTTGCCGTTCCGAGCTGCTATAGTCAGGACACTGAGTGGAGGAGTTGTGACGTTATGTTGCTGTTCCGAGCTGGTACAGTCAGGACACTGAGTACAGGGGTTGTGACGTTAGGTTGCCGTACCGAGCTGGTACAGTCAGGACACTGAGTACAGGAGTTGTGACGTTATGTTGCGGTACCGAGCTGGTACAGTCAGGACACTGAGTACAGGAGTTGTGACGTTATGTTGCCGTACCGAGCTGGTACAGTCAGGACACTGAGTACAGGAGTTGTGAAATTATGTTGCCGTTCCGAGCTCTTACAGTCAAGACACTGGGTACAGGGGTTGTGACGTTATGTTGCCGTTCTGAGCTGGTACAATCAGGACACTGAGTACAGGATTTGTGAAATTATGTTGCCGTTCCGAGCTGCTATAGTCAGGACACTGAGTGGAGGAGTTGTGACGTTATGTTGCTGTTCCGAGCTGGTACAGTCAGGACACTGAGTACAGGGGTTGTGACGTTAGGTTGCCGTACCGAGCTGGTACAGTCAGGACACTGAGTACAGGAGTTGTGACGTTATGTTGCCGTACCGAGCTGGTACAGTCAGGACACTGAGTACAGGAGTTGTGACGTTATGTTGCCGTACCGAGCTGGTACAGTCAGGACACTGAGTACAGGAGTTGTGACGTAATGTTGCCGTACCGAGCTGTTACAGTCAAGACACTGGGTACAGGAGTTGTGACGTTATGTTGTCTTTCCGAGCTGGTATAGTCAGGACTCTGAATACAGGATTTGTGACGTTATCTTGCCGTTCCGAGCTGGTACAGTCGGGGCACTGAGTCGAGGAGTTGTGACGTTATGTTGCCGTACCGAGCTGGTACAGTCGGGACACTGGGTACAGGAGTTCTGACGTTATGTTGCCGTTCCGAACTGGTACAGTCAGGATACTGAGTACAGGAGTTGTGACGTTATGTTGTCGTACCGAGCTGGTACAGACAGGACACTGAGTACAGGAGTTGTGACGTTATGTTGCCGTTCCGAGCTGGTACAGTCAAGACACTGGGAACAGGATTTGTGACGTTATGTTGTCTTTCCGAGCTGGTATAGTGAGGACACTGAATACAGGATTTGTAACGTAGGCTTGCCGTTCGGAGCTGATACAGTCGGGGCACTGACTCCAGGAGTTGTGACGTTATGTTGACGTTCCCAGCTGGTACAGTCCGGATACTGCGTACAGGAGTTGTGATGTTACGTTGCCGTTCCGAGCTGGTACAGTCGGGGCACTGACTACAGGAGTTGTGACTTTAAGTTGCCGTTCAGAGCTGGTACAGTCAGGACACTGAGTACAGGAGTTGTGACGTTATGTTGCCGTTCCTAGCTGGTACAGTCAGGACACTGAGTGGAGGAGTTGTGACGTTATTTGCTGTTCCGAGCTTGTACAGTCAGGACACTGAGTACAGTAGTTGTTACGTTATGTTGCCGTTCCGAGCTGGTACAGTCAGGACACTGAGTACAGGGGTTGTGACGTTAGGTTGCCGTACCGAGCTGGTACAGTCAGGACACTGAGTACAGGAGTTGTGACGTTATGTTGCCGTACCGAGCTGGTACAGTCAGGACACTGAGTACAGGAGTTGTGACGTTATGTTGCCGTACCGAGCTGGTACAGTCAGGACACTGAGTACAGGAGTTGTGAAATTATGTTGCCGTTCCGAGCTCTTACAGTCAAGACACTGGGTACAGGGGTTGTGACGTTATGTTGCCGTTCTGAGCTGGTACAATCAGGACACTGAGTACAGGATTTGTGAAATTATGTTGCCGTTCCGAGCTGCTATAGTCAGGACACTGAGTGGAGGAGTTGTGACGTTATGTTGCTGTTCCGAGCTGGTACAGTCAGGACACTGAGTACAGGGGTTGTGACGTTAGGTTGCCGTACCGAGCTGGTACAGTCAGGACACTGAGTACAGGAGTTGTGACGTTATGTTGCCGTACCGAGCTGGTACAGTCAGGACACTGAGTACAGGAGTTGTGACGTTATGTTGCCGTACCGAGCTGGTACAGTCAGGACACTGAGTACAGGAGTTGTGACGTAATGTTGCCGTACCGAGCTGTTACAGTCAAGACACTGGGTACAGGAGTTGTGACGTTATGTTGTCTTTCCGAGCTGGTATAGTCAGGACTCTGAATACAGGATTTGTGACGTTATCTTGCCGTTCCGAGCTGGTACAGTCGGGGCACTGAGTCGAGGAGTTGTGACGTTATGTTGCCGTACCGAGCTGGTACAGTCGGGACACTGGGTACAGGAGTTGTGACGTTATGTTGCCGTTCCGAACTGGTACAGTCAGGATACTGAGTACAGGAGTTGTGACGTTATGTTGTCGTACCGACCTGGTACAGACAGGACACTGAGTACAGGAGTTGTGACGTTATGTTGCCGTTCCGAGCTGGTACAGTCAAGACACTGGGAACAGGATTTGTGACGTTATGTTGTCTTTCCGAGCTGGTATAGTGAGGACACTGAATACAGGATTTGTAACGTAGGCTTGCCGTTCGGAGCTGATACAGTCGGGGCACTGACTCCAGGAGTTGTGACGTTATGTTGACGTTCCCAGCTGGTACAGTCCGGATACTGCGTACAGGAGTTGTGATGTTACGTTGCCGTTCCGAGCTGGTACAGTCGGGGCACTGACTACAGGAGTTGTGACTTTAAGTTGCCGTTCAGAGCTGGTACAGTCAGGACACTGAGTACAGGAGTTGTGACGTTATGTTGCCGTTCCTAGCTGGTACAGTCAGGACACTGAGTGGAGGAGTTGTGACGTTATTTGCTGTTCCGAGCTTGTACAGTCAGGACACTGAGTACAGCAATTGTGACGTTATGTTGCCGTTCCGAGCTGCTACAGTTGGTACCCTGAGTACAGGAGTTGTGACGTTATGTTGCTTTTCTGAGCTGGTACATTCAGGACACTGAGTACAGGAGTTGTGACTTTATGTTGCCGTTCCGAGCTGGTACAGTCAGGACGATGAGTACAGGAGTTGTGACGTTATGTTGCCGTTCCGAGCTGGTACAGTCAGGACACTGAGTGAGGAGCTGTGACGATATGTTGCCGTACCGAGCTGGTACAGTCGGGACACTCAGTACAGGAGTTGTGACGTTATGTTGCTGTTCCGAGCTGGTACATTCAGGACACTCAGTACAGGAGTTCTGACGTTATGTTGCCCTGTGGAGCTGGTACAGTCGGGACACTGTGTACAGGAGTTGTGACGTTATGTTGCCGTTCCGAGCTGGTACAGTCAGGACACTGAGTGGAGGAGTTGTGACGTTATGTTGCCGTACCGAGCTGGTACAGTCAGGACACTGAGTACAGGAGTTGTGACGTTATGTTGCCGTTCCGAGCTGGTACAGTCAGGACACTGAGTGGAGGAGTTGTGACGTTATGTTGCCGTTCCGAGCTGGTACATTCAGGACACTGAGTACAGGAGTTGTGACGTTATGTTGCCGTTCCGAGCTGGTACAGTCAGGACACTGAGTACAGGAGTTGTGACGTTATGTTGCCGTTCCGAGCTGGTACAGTCAGGACACTGAGTGGAGGAGTTGTGACGTTATGTTGCCGTTCCGAGCTGGTACATTCAGGACACTCAGTACAGGAGTTCTGACGTTATGTTGCCCTGTGGAGCTGGTACAGTCGGGACACTGTGTACAGGAGTTGTGACGTTATGTTGCCGTTCCGAGCTGGTACAGTCAGGACACTGAGTGGAGGAGTTGTGACGTTATGTTGCCGTTCCGAGTTTGTACAGTCAGGACACTGAGTACAGGTTTTGTGACGTTATGTTGCCGTACCGAGCTGGTACAGTCAGGACACTGAGTACAGGAGTTGTGACGTTATGTTCCCGTTCCGAGCTGGTACAGTCGGTACACTGAATACAGGAGTTCTGACGTTATGTTGCCGTACCGAGCTGGTACAGTCGGGACACTCAGTACAGGAGTTGTGACGTTATGTTGCCGTTCCGAGCTGGTACAGTCGGTACACGGAGTACAGGAGTTGCGACGTTATGTTGTCGTTCCGAGCTGGTACAGTCAGGACACTGAATACAGGAGTAGTGACGTTATGTTGTCGTTCCGAGCTGGTACCGTCAGGACACTGAGTACAGGAGGTGTGACGTTATGTTGTCGTTCCATGCTGGTACAGTCAAGGCACAGGGTACAGGAGCTGTGACGTTATGTTGCCGTACCGAGCTGGTACAGTCGGGACACTCAGTACAGGAGTTGTGACGTTATGTTGCCGTTCCGAGCTGGTACAGTCAGGACACTGAGTACAGGAGTTGTGGCGTTATGTTGCCGTTCCGAGCTGGTACAGTCAGGACACTGAGTGAGGAGCTGTGACGATATGTTGCCATACCGAGCTGGTACAGTCGGGGCACTCAGTACAGGAGTTCTGACGTTATGTTGCCGTGTGGAGCTGGTACAGTCGGTACACTGAGTACAGGAGTTGTGACGTTTTGTTGCCGTTCCGAGCTGGTACAATCAGGATACTGAGTACAGGGGTTGTGACGTTATGTTGCCGTTCCGAGCTGGTACAGTCAGGACACTGAGTACAGGAGTTGTGACTTTATGTTGCCATTCCGAGCTGGTAAATTCAGGACACTGAGTACAGGAGTTGTGACGTAATGTTGCCGTACTGAGCTGGTACAGTCAGGACACTGAGTACAGGAGTTGTGACGTTATGTTGCCGTACCGAGCTGGTACAGTCGGGATACTGAGTACAGGAGTTGTGACGTAATGTTGCCGTACTGAGCTGGTACAGTTAGGACACTGAGTACAGGGGTTGTGACGTTATGTTGCCGTTCCGAGCTTGTACAGTCAGGACACTGAGTACAGGAGTTGTGACGTTATGTTGCCGTACCGAGCTGGTACAGTCGGGACACTGAGTACAGGAGTTGTGACGTTATGTTGCCGTACCGAGCTGGTACAGTCGGGATACTGAGTACAGGAGTTGTGATGTTATGTTGCCCTTCCGAGCTGGTACAGTCGGGGCACTGACTACAGGATTTGTGACTTTAAGTTGCCGTTCTGAGCTGGTACAGTTGGGGGACTGGGCACAGGAGTTGTGATGTTATGTTGCCGTTCCGAGCTGGTACAGTCAGGACACTGAGTGGAGGAGTTGTGACGTTATGTTGCCGTTCCGAGTTTGTACAGTCAGGACACTGAGTACAGCATTTGTGACGTTATGTTGCCGTACGAAGCTGGTACAGTTAGGACACTGAGTCCAGGAGTTGGGACATTATGTTGCCGTTCCGAGCTGGTACAGTCGAGGCAGTTGGTACAGGAGTTGTGACGTTATGTTGCCGTACCGAGCTGGTACACTCAGGACACTGAGTACAGGATTTGTGACGTTATGTTGCCGTACCGAGCTGGTACAGTTGGGACACGGAGTACAGGAGTTGTGACGTTATGTTGTCTTACCGAGCTGGTACAGTCGGGATACTGTGTACAGGAGTTGTGACGTTATGTTGCCGTACCGAGCTGGTACAGTCAGGACACAGAGTACAGGAGCTGTGACGTTATGTTGCCGTACCGAGCTGGTACAGTTGGGACACGGAGTACAGGAGTTGTTACGTTATGTTGTCTTACCGAGCTGGTACAGTCGGGACACTGAGTACAGGAGTTGTGACGTTATGTTGCCGTTCCGAGCTGGTACAGTCAGGACACTGAGTGAGGAGCTGTGACGTTATGTTGCTGTTCCGAGCTGGTACAGTCCAGACACTGTGTACAAGAGTTGTGACGTTATGTTGCCGTACCGAGCTCGTACAATCAGGGCACTCAGTACAGGAATGGTGACGTTATGTTGCCGTTCCGAGCTGGTTCAGTCAGGGAACTGGGTATAGGAGTTGTGACATTATGTTGCTGTTCCAAGCTGGTACAGTCCGGACACTGAGTACAGGAGTTGTGACGTAATGTTGCCGTACCGAGCTGGTACAGTCGGGACACTGAGTACAGGAGTTGTGACATTATGTTGCCGTTCTGAGCTGGTACAGTCGGGACACTGAGTACAGGAGTTGTGACGTTATGTTGTCTTTCCGAACTGGTATAGTCAGGACTCTGAATACAGGATTTGTGACGTTATGTTGCCCTTCCGAGCTGGTACAATCGGGGCACTGAGTACAGGAGTTTTGACGATATGTTGCCGGTCCGAGCTGGTACAGTCGAGGCACTGGGTACAGGAGTTGTGATGTTATGTTGCCGTTCCCATCTGGTACAGTCAGGACACTGCGTACAGGAGTTGTGACGTTGCGTTGCCTTTCCGAGCTGGTACAGTCGGGGCACTGACTACAGGAGTTGTGTCTTTAAGTTGCCGTTCTGAGCTGGTATAGTCGGGGCACTGGGTACAGGAGTTGTGACGTTATGTTGCCGTTCCGAGCTGGTACAGTCGGGATACTGAGTACAGGAGTTGTGACTTTATGTTGCCATTCCGAGCTGGTAAATTCAGGACACTGAGTACAGGAGTTGTGACGTAATGTTGCCGTACTGAGCTGGTACAGTCAGGACACTGAGTACAGGAGTTGTGACTTTATGTTGCCATTCCGAGCTGGTAAATTCAGGACACTGAGTACAGGAGTTGTGACGTAATGTTGCCGTACTGAGCTGGTACAGTCAGGACACTGAGTACAGGAGTTGTGACGTTATGTTGCCGTACCGAGCTGGTACAGTCGGGATACTGAGTACAGGAGTTGTGACGTAATGTTGCCGTACTGAGCTGGTACAGTTAGGACACTGAGTACAGGGGTTGTGACGTTATGTTGCCGTACCGAGCTGGTACAGTCAGGACACTGAGTGCAGTAGGTGGGACGTTATGTTGCCGTTCCGAGCTTGTACAGTCAGGACACTGAGTACAGGAGTTGTGACGTTATGTTGCCGTTCCGAGCTGGTACAGTCGGGATACTGAGTACAGGATTTGTGATGTTATGTTGCCCTTCCGAGCTGGTACAGTCGGGGCACTGACTACAGGATTTGTGACTTTAAGTTGCCGTTCTGAGCTGGTACAGTTGGGGGACTGGGCACAGGAGTTGTGACGTTATGTTGCCGTTCCGAGTTTGTACAGTCAGGACACTGAGTACAGCATTTGTGACGTTATGTTGCCGTACGAAGCTGGTACAGTTAGGACACTGAGTCCAGGAGTTGGGACATTATGTTGCCGTTCCGAGCTGGTACAGTCGAGGCAGTTGGTACAGGAGTTGTGACGTTATGTTGCCGTACCGAGCTGCTACACTCAGACACTGAGTACAGGATTTGTGACATTATGTTGCCGTACCGAGCTGGTACAGTTGGGACACGGAGTACAGGAGTTGTGACGTTATGTTGTCTTACCGAGCTGGTACAGTCGGGATACTGTGTACAGGAGTTGTGACGTTATGTTGCCGTACCGAGCTGGTACAGTTGGGACACGGAGTACAGGAGTTGTTACGTTATGTTGTCTTACCGAGCTGGTACAGTCGGGACACTGAGTACAGGGGTTGTGACGATATGTTGCCGTACCGAGCTGGTACAGTCCGGACACTGTGTACAGGAGTTGTGACGTTATGTTGCCGTTCCGAGCTGGTACAGTCCGGACACTGTGTACAGGAGTTGTGACGTTAAGTTGCCGTTCCTAGCTGGTACAGTCCAGACACTGTGTACAAGAGTTGTGACGTTATGTTGCCGTACCGAGCTCGTACAATCAGGGCACTCAGTACAGGAATGGTGACGTTATGTTGCCGTTCCGAGCTGGTTCAGTCAGGGAACTGGGTATAGGAGTTGTGACATTATGTTGCTGTTCCAAGCTGGTACAGTCCGGACACTGAGTACAGGAGTTGTGACGTAATGTTGCCGTACCGAGCTGGTACAGTCGGGACACTGAGTACAGGAGTTGTGACATTATGTTGCCGTTCTGAGCTGGTACAGTCGGGACACTGAGTACAGGAGTTGTGACGTTATGTTGTCTTTCCGAACTGGTATAGTCAGGACTCTGAATACAGGATTTGTGACGTTATGTTGCCCTTCCGAGCTGGTACAATCGGGGCACTGAGTACAGGAGTTTTGACGATATGTTGCCGGTCCGAGCTGGTACAGTCGAGGCACTGGGTACAGGAGTTGTGATGTTATGTTGCCGTTCCCATCTGGTACAGTCAGGACACTGCGTACAGGAGTTGTGACGTTGCGTTGCCTTTCCGAGCTGGTACAGTCGGGGCACTGACTACAGGAGTTGTGTCTTTAAGTTGCCGTTCTGAGCTGGTATAGTCGGGGCACTGGGTACAGGAGTTGTGACGTTATGTTGCCGTTCCGAGCTGGTACAGTCAGGACACTGAGTGGAGGAGTTGTGATATTATGTTGCTGTTCCGATCGGGTACAGTCAGGACACTGAGTACAGGTTTGTGACGTTATGTTGCCGTTCCGAGCTGGTACCGTCAGGACACTGAGTACAGGAGTTGTGACGCTATGTTGCCATTCCGAGCTGGTACAGTCGGGACACTGAGTACAGGAGTTGTGACGTTATGTTGCCGTTCCGAGCTGGTACAGTCAGGACACTGAGTACAGGAGTTGTGACGTTATGTTGCCGTGTGGAGCTGGTACAGTCAGGACACTGAGTGAGGAGCTGTGACGATATGTTGCCGTACCGAGCTGGTACAGTCCAGACACTGTGTACAAGAGTTGTGACGTTATGTTGCCGTACCGAGCTCGTACAATCAGGGCACTCAGTACAGGAATGGTGACGTTATGTTGCCGTTCCGAGCTGGTTCAGTCAGGGAACTGGGTATAGGAGTTGTGACATTATGTTGCTGTTCCAAGCTGGTACAGTCCGGACACTGAGTACAGGAGTTGTGACGTAATGTTGCCGTACCGAGCTGGTACAGTCGGGACACTGAGTACAGGAGTTGTGACATTATGTTGCCGTTCTGAGCTGGTACAGTCGGGACACTGAGTACAGGAGTTGTGACGTTATGTTGTCTTTCCGAACTGGTATAGTCAGGACTCTGAATACAGGATTTGTGACGTTATGTTGCCCTTCCGAGCTGGTACAATCGGGGCACTGAGTACAGGAGTTTTGACGATATGTTGCCGGTCCGAGCTGGTACAGTCGAGGCACTGGGTACAGGAGTTGTGATGTTATGTTGCCGTTCCCATCTGGTACAGTCAGGACACTGCGTACAGGAGTTGTGACGTTGCGTTGCCTTTCCGAGCTGGTACAGTCGGGGCACTGACTACAGGAGTTGTGTCTTTAAGTTGCCGTTCTGAGCTGGTATAGTCGGGGCACTGGGTACAGGAGTTGTGACGTTATGTTGCCGTTCCGAGCTGGTACAGTCGGGATACTGAGTACAGGAGTTGTGACTTTATGTTGCCATTCCGAGCTGGTAAATTCAGGACACTGAGTACAGGAGTTGTGACGTAATGTTGCCGTACTGAGCTGGTACAGTCAGGACACTGAGTACAGGAGTTGTGACTTTATGTTGCCATTCCGAGCTGGTAAATTCAGGACACTGAGTACAGGAGTTGTGACGTAATGTTGCCGTACTGAGCTGGTACAGTCAGGACACTGAGTACAGGAGTTGTGACGTTATGTTGCCGTACCGAGCTGGTACAGTCGGGATACTGAGTACAGGAGTTGTGACGTAATGTTGCCGTACTGAGCTGGTACAGTTAGGACACTGAGTACAGGGGTTGTGACGTTATGTTGCCGTACCGAGCTGGTACAGTCAGGACACTGAGTGCAGTAGGTGGGACGTTATGTTGCCGTTCCGAGCTTGTACAGTCAGGACACTGAGTACAGGAGTTGTGACGTTATGTTGCCGTTCCGAGCTGGTACAGTCGGGATACTGAGTACAGGATTTGTGATGTTATGTTGCCCTTCCGAGCTGGTACAGTCGGGGCACTGACTACAGGATTTGTGACTTTAAGTTGCCGTTCTGAGCTGGTACAGTTGGGGGACTGGGCACAGGAGTTGTGACGTTATGTTGCCGTTCCGAGTTTGTACAGTCAGGACACTGAGTACAGCATTTGTGACGTTATGTTGCCGTACGAAGCTGGTACAGTTAGGACACTGAGTCCAGGAGTTGGGACATTATGTTGCCGTTCCGAGCTGGTACAGTCGAGGCAGTTGGTACAGGAGTTGTGACGTTATGTTGCCGTACCGAGCTGCTACACTCAGACACTGAGTACAGGATTTGTGACATTATGTTGCCGTACCGAGCTGGTACAGTTGGGACACGGAGTACAGGAGTTGTGACGTTATGTTGTCTTACCGAGCTGGTACAGTCGGGATACTGTGTACAGGAGTTGTGACGTTATGTTGCCGTACCGAGCTGGTACAGTTGGGACACGGAGTACAGGAGTTGTTACGTTATGTTGTCTTACCGAGCTGGTACAGTCGGGACACTGAGTACAGGGGTTGTGACGATATGTTGCCGTACCGAGCTGGTACAGTCCGGACACTGTGTACAGGAGTTGTGACGTTATGTTGCCGTTCCGAGCTGGTACAGTCCGGACACTGTGTACAGGAGTTGTGACGTTAAGTTGCCGTTCCTAGCTGGTACAGTCCAGACACTGTGTACAAGAGTTGTGACGTTATGTTGCCGTACCGAGCTCGTACAATCAGGGCACTCAGTACAGGAATGGTGACGTTATGTTGCCGTTCCGAGCTGGTTCAGTCAGGGAACTGGGTATAGGAGTTGTGACATTATGTTGCTGTTCCAAGCTGGTACAGTCCGGACACTGAGTACAGGAGTTGTGACGTAATGTTGCCGTACCGAGCTGGTACAGTCGGGACACTGAGTACAGGAGTTGTGACATTATGTTGCCGTTCTGAGCTGGTACAGTCGGGACACTGAGTACAGGAGTTGTGACGTTATGTTGTCTTTCCGAACTGGTATAGTCAGGACTCTGAATACAGGATTTGTGACGTTATGTTGCCCTTCCGAGCTGGTACAATCGGGGCACTGAGTACAGGAGTTTTGACGATATGTTGCCGGTCCGAGCTGGTACAGTCGAGGCACTGGGTACAGGAGTTGTGATGTTATGTTGCCGTTCCCATCTGGTACAGTCAGGACACTGCGTACAGGAGTTGTGACGTTGCGTTGCCTTTCCGAGCTGGTACAGTCGGGGCACTGACTACAGGAGTTGTGTCTTTAAGTTGCCGTTCTGAGCTGGTATAGTCGGGGCACTGGGTACAGGAGTTGTGACGTTATGTTGCCGTTCCGAGCTGGTACAGTCAGGACACTGAGTGGAGGAGTTGTGATATTATGTTGCTGTTCCGATCGGGTACAGTCAGGACACTGAGTACAGGTTTGTGACGTTATGTTGCCGTTCCGAGCTGGTACCGTCAGGACACTGAGTACAGGAGTTGTGACGCTATGTTGCCATTCCGAGCTGGTACAGTCAGGACACTGAGTACAGGAGTTGTGACGTTATGTTGCCGTTCCGAGCTGGTATAGTCAGGACACTGAGTGAGGAGCTGTGACGATATGTTGCCATACCGAGCTGGTACAGTCGGGGCACTCAGTACAGGAGTTCTGATGTTATGTTGCCGTTCCAAGCTGGTACAGTCAGGACACTGAGTACAGGAGTTGCGACGTTATGTTGTCGTTCCGAGCTGGTACAGTCGGGACACTCAGTACAGGAGTTGTGACGTTATGTTGCCGTTCCGAGCTGGTACCGTCAAGGCACAGGGTACAGGAGTTGTGACGTTATGTTGTCGTTCCGAGCTGGCACAGTCGGGACACTCAGTATAGGTGTTGTGACGTTATGTTGCCGTTCCGAGCTTGTACAGTCAAGGCACAGGGTACAGGAGCTGTGAAGTTATGTTGTCCTACCGAGCTGGTACAGTCGGGGCAGTTGGTACAGGATTTGTGACGTTTTGTTGCCGTTCCGAGCTGGTAAATTCAGGGCACTGAGTACAGGAGTTGTGACGTTATGTTGCCGTTCCGAGCTGGTAAATTCAGGGCACTGAGTACAGGAGTTGTGACGTTATGTTGCCCTTCCGAGCTGGTACAATCGGGGCACTGAGTACAGGAGTTTTGACGATATGTTGCCGGTCCGAGCTGGTACAGTCGAGGCACTGGGTACAGGAGTTGTGATGTTATGTTGCCGTTCCCATCTGGTACAGTCAGGACACTGCGTACAGGAGTTGTGACGTTGCGTTGCCTTTCCGAGCTGGTACAGTCGGGGCACTGACTACAGGAGTTGTGTCTTTAAGTTGCCGTTCTGAGCTGGTATAGTCGGGGCACTGGGTACAGGAGTTGTGACGTTATGTTGCCGTTCCGAGCTGGTACAGTCGGGATACTGAGTACAGGAGTTGTGACTTTATGTTGCCATTCCGAGCTGGTAAATTCAGGACACTGAGTACAGGAGTTGTGACGTAATGTTGCCGTACTGAGCTGGTACAGTCAGGACACTGAGTACAGGAGTTGTGACTTTATGTTGCCATTCCGAGCTGGTAAATTCAGGACACTGAGTACAGGAGTTGTGACGTAATGTTGCCGTACTGAGCTGGTACAGTCAGGACACTGAGTACAGGAGTTGTGACGTTATGTTGCCGTACCGAGCTGGTACAGTCGGGATACTGAGTACAGGAGTTGTGACGTAATGTTGCCGTACTGAGCTGGTACAGTTAGGACACTGAGTACAGGGGTTGTGACGTTATGTTGCCGTACCGAGCTGGTACAGTCAGGACACTGAGTGCAGTAGGTGGGACGTTATGTTGCCGTTCCGAGCTTGTACAGTCAGGACACTGAGTACAGGAGTTGTGACGTTATGTTGCCGTTCCGAGCTGGTACAGTCGGGATACTGAGTACAGGATTTGTGATGTTATGTTTTCCTTCCGAGCTGGTACAGTCGGGGCACTGACTACAGGATTTGTGACTTTAAGTTGCCGTTCTGAGCTGGTACAGTTGGGGGACTGGGCACAGGAGTTGTGACGTTATGTTGCCGTTCCGAGTTTGTACAGTCAGGACACTGAGTACAGCATTTGTGACGTTATGTTGCCGTACGAAGCTGGTACAGTTAGGACACTGAGTCCAGGAGTTGGGACATTATGTTGCCGTTCCGAGCTGGTACAGTCGAGGCAGTTGGTACAGGAGTTGTGACGTTATGTTGCCGTACCGAGCTGCTACACTCAGACACTGAGTACAGGATTTGTGACATTATGTTGCCGTACCGAGCTGGTACAGTTGGGACACGGAGTACAGGAGTTGTGACGTTATGTTGTCTTACCGAGCTGGTACAGTCGGGATACTGTGTACAGGAGTTGTGACGTTATGTTGCCGTACCGAGCTGGTACAGTTGGGACATGGAGTACAGGAGTTGTTACGTTATGTTGTCTTACCGAGCTGGTACAGTCGGGACACTGAGTACAGGAGTTGTGACGTTATGTTGCCGTTCCGAGCTGGTACATTCAGGACACTGAGTACAGGAGTTGTGACGATATGTTGCCGTACCGAGCTGGTACAGTCCGGACACTGTGTACAGGAGTTGTGACGTTATGTTGCCGTTCCGAGCTGGTACAGTCCGGACACTGTGTACAGGAGTTGTGACGTTAAGTTGCCGTTCCTAGCTGGTACAGTCCAGACACTGTGTACAAGAGTTGTGACGTTATGTTGCCGTACCGAGCTCGTACAATCAGGGCACTCAGTACAGGAATGGTGACGTTATGTTGCCGTTCCGAGCTGGTTCAGTCAGGGAACTGGGTATAGGAGTTGTGACATTATGTTGCTGTTCCAAGCTGGTACAGTCCGGACACTGAGTACAGGAGTTGTGACGTAATGTTGCCGTACCGAGCTGGTACAGTCGGGACACTGAGTACAGGAGTTGTGACATTATGTTGCCGTTCTGAGCTGGTACAGTCGGGACACTGAGTACAGGAGTTGTGACGTTATGTTGTCTTTCCGAACTGGTATAGTCAGGACTCTGAATACAGGATTTGTGACGTTATGTTGCCCTTCCGAGCTGGTACAATCGGGGCACTGAGTACAGGAGTTTTGACGATATGTTGCCGGTCCGAGCTGGTACAGTCGAGGCACTGGGTACAGGAGTTGTGATGTTATGTTGCCGTTCCCATCTGGTACAGTCAGGACACTGCGTACAGGAGTTGTGACGTTGCGTTGCCTTTCCGAGCTGGTACAGTCGGGGCACTGACTACAGGAGTTGTGTCTTTAAGTTGCCGTTCTGAGCTGGTATAGTCGGGGCACTGGGTACAGGAGTTGTGACGTTATGTTGCCGTTCCGAGCTGGTACAGTCAGGACACTGAGTGGAGGAGTTGTGATATTATGTTGCTGTTCCGATCGGGTACAGTCAGGACACTGAGTACAGGTTTGTGACGTTATGTTGCCGTTCCGAGCTGGTACCGTCAGGACACTGAGTACAGGAGTTGTGACGTTATGTTGCCGTACCGAGCTGGTACAGTCAGGACACTGAGTACAGAAGTTGTGACGTTATGTTGCCGTTCCGAGCTGGTACAGTCGGGGCACTCAGTACAGCAGTTCTGATGTTATGTTGCCGTGTGGAGCTGGTACAGTCAGGACACTGAGTGAGGAGCTGTGACGATATGTTGCCGTACCGAGCTGGTACAGTCGGGACACTCAGTACAGGAGTTGTGACGTTATGTTGCCGTTCCGAGCTGGTACAGTCAGGACACTGAGTACAGGAGTTGCGACGTTATGTTGTCGTTCCGAGCTGGTACAGTCGGGACACTCAGTACAGGAGTTGTGACGTTATGTTGCCGTTCCGAGCTGGTACAGTCAAGGCACAGGGTACAGGAGTTGTGAAGTTATGTTGCCTTGTGGAGCTGGTACAGTCCAGACACTGTGTACCGGAGTTGTGACGTTATGTTGCCGTACCGAGCTGGTACAGTCAGTGCACTCAGTATAGGTGTTGTGACGTTATGTTGCCGTTCCGAGCTTGTACAGTCAAGGCACAGGGTACAGGAGCTGTGAAGTTATGTTGTCCTACCGAGCTGGTACAGTCGGGGCAGTTGGTACAGGATTTGTGACGTTTTGTTGCCGTTCCGAGCTGGTAAATTCAGGGCACTGAGTACAGGAGTTGTGACGTTATGTTGCCGTTCCGAGCTGGTAAATTCAGGGCACTGAGTACAGGAGTTGTGACATTATGTTGTCGTTCTGAGCTGGTACAGTCAGGACACTGGGTACAGGAGTTGTGACGTTATGTTGCCGTTCCGAGCTGGTACAGTCTGGACACTGAGTACAGGAGTTGTGACGTTATGTTGCCGTTCCGAGCTGGTACTGTCAGGACACCGAGTGAGGAGCTGTGACGATATGTTGCCATACCGAGCTGGTACAGTCGGGGCACTCAGTACAGGAGTTCTGATGTTATGTTGCCGTGTGGAGCTGGTACAGTCAGGACACTGAGTGAGGAGCTGTGACGATATGTTGCCGTTCCGAGCTGGTACAGTCGGGACACTCAGTACAGGAGTTGTGACGTTATGTTGCCGTTCCGAGCTGGTACAGTCAAGGCACAGGGTACAGGAGTTGTGACGTTATGTTGTCGTTCCGAGCTGGTACCGTCAGGACACTGAGTACAGGTGTTGTGACGTTATGTTGCCGTGTGGAGCTGGTACAGTCCAGACACTGTGTACCGGAGTTGTGACGTTATGTTGCCGTACCGAGCTGGTACAGTCGGGGCAGTTGGTACAGGATTTGTGACGTTTTGTTGCCGTTCCGAGCTGGTAAATTCAGGACACCGAGTACAGGAGTTGTGACGTTATGTTGCCATTCCGAGCTGGTAAATTCAGGGCACTAAGTACAGGAGTTGTGACGTTATGTTGCCGTTCTGAGCTGGTACAGTCAGGGCACTCAGTACAGGAGTTGTGACGTTAGGTTGTCTTACCGAGCTGGTACAGTCGGGATACTGTGTACAGGAGTTGTGACGTTATGTTGCCCTTCCGAGATGGTACAGTCAGGACACTGAGTACAGGGGTTGTGACGTTATGTTGTCGTTCCGAGCTGGTACAGTCGGGATACTGTGTACAGGAGTTGTGACGTTATGTTGCCCTTCCGAGATGGTACAGTCTGGACACTGAGTACAGGAGTTGCGACGTTATGTTGCCGTACCGAGCTGGTACAGTCGGGACACTGAGTACAGGAGTTGCGACGTTATGTTGTCGTTCCGAGCTGGTACAGTCGGGACACTCAGTACAGGAGTTGTGACGTTATGTTGCCGTTCCGAGCTGGTACAGTCAAGGCACAGGGTACAGGAGTTGTGACGTTATGTTGTCGTTCCGAGCTGGCACAGTCGGGACACTCAGTACAGGTGTTGTGACGTTATGTTGCCTTGTGGAGCTGGTACAGTCCAGACACTGTGTACCGGAGTTGTGACGTTATGTTGCCGTACCGAGCTGGTACAGTCAGTGCACTCAGTATAGGTGTTGTGATGTTATGTTGCCGTTCCCATCTGGTACAGTCAGGACACTGCGTACAGGAGTTGTGACGTTGCGTTGCCTTTCCGAGCTGGTACAGTCGGGGCACTGACTACAGGAGTTGTGTCTTTAAGTTGCCGTTCTGAGCTGGTATAGTCGGGGCACTGGGTACAGGAGTTGTGACGTTATGTTGCCGTTCCGAGCTGGTACAGTCAGGACACTGAGTGGAGGAGTTGTGATATTATGTTGCTCTTCCGATCGGGTACAGTCAGGACACTGAGTACAGGTTTGTGACGTTATGTTGCCGTTCCGAGCTGGTACCGTCAGGACACTGAGTACAGGAGTTGTGACGTTATGTTGCCGTACCGAGCTGGTACAGTCAGGACACTGAGTACAGAAGTTGTGACGTTATGTTGCCGTTCCGAGCTGGTATAGTCAGGACACTGAGTGAGGAGCTGTGACGATATGTTGCCATACCGAGCTGGTACAGTCGGGACACTCAGTACAGGAGTTGTGACGTTATGTTGCCGTTCCGAGCTGGTACAGTCAGGACACTGAGTACAGGAGTTGCGACGTTATGTTGTCGTTCCGAGCTGGTACAGTCGGGACACTCAGTACAGGAGTTGTGACGTTATGTTGCCGTTCCGAGCTGGTACAGTCAAGGCACAGGGTACAGGAGTTGTGACGTTATGTTGTCGTTCCGAGCTGGCACAGTCGGGACACTCAGTACAGGTGTTGTGACGTTATGTTGCCTTGTGGAGCTGGTACAGTCCAGACACTGTGTACCGGAGTTGTGACGTTATGTTGCCGTACCGAGCTGGTACAGTCAGTGCACTCAGTATAGGTGTTGTGACGTTATGTTGCCGTTCCGAGCTTGTACAGTCAAGGCACAGGGTACAGGAGCTGTGAAGTTATGTTGTCCTACCGAGCTGGTACAGTCGGGGCAGTTGGTACAGGATTTGTGACGTTTTGTTGCCGTTCCGAGCTGGTAAATTCAGGGCACTGAGTACAGGAGTTGTGACGTTATGTTGCCGTTCCGAGCTGGTAAATTCAGGGCACTGAGTACAGGAGTTGTGACATTATGTTGTCGTTCTGAGCTGGTACAGTCAGGACACTGGGTACAGGAGTTGTGACGTTATGTTGCCGTTCCGAGCTGGTACAGTCTGGACACTGAGTACAGGAGTTGTGACGTTATGTTGCCGTTCCGAGCTGGTACTGTCAGGACACCGAGTGAGGAGCTGTGACGATATGTTGCCATACCGAGCTGGTACAGTCGGGGCACTCAGTACAGGAGTTCTGATGTTATGTTGCCGTGTGGAGCTGGTACAGTCAGGACACTGAGTGAGGAGCTGTGACGTTATGTTGCCGTTCCGAGCTGGTACAGTCAAGGCACAGGGTACAGGAGTTGTGACGATATGTTGCCGTACCGAGCTGGTACAGTCGGGACACTCAGTACAGGAGTTGTGACGTTATGTTGTCGTTCCGAGCTGGTACCGTCAGGACACTGAGTACAGGTGTTGTGACGTTATGTTGCCGTGTGGAGCTGGTACAGTCCAGACACTGTGTACCGGAGTTGTGACGTTATGTTGCCGTACCGAGCTGGTACAGTCGGGGCAGTTGGTACAGGATTTGTGACGTTTTGTTGCCGTTCCGAGCTGGTAAATTCAGGACACCGAGTACAGGAGTTGTGACGTTATGTTGCCATTCCGAGCTGGTAAATTCAGGGCACTAAGTACAGGAGTTGTGACGTTATGTTGCCGTTCTGAGCTGGTACAGTCAGGGCACTCAGTACAGGAGTTGTGACGTTAGGTTGTCTTACCGAGCTGGTACAGTCGGGATACTGTGTACAGGAGTTGTGACGTTATGTTGCCCTTCCGAGATGGTACAGTCAGGACACTGAGTACAGGGGTTGTGACGTTATGTTGTCGTTCCGAGCTGGTACAGTCGGGATACTGTGTACAGGAGTTGTGACGTTATGTTGCCCTTCCGAGATGGTACAGTCCGGACACTGTGTACAGGAGTTGTGACGTTATGTTGCCGTTCCTAGCTGGTACAGTCCAGACACTGTGTACAAGAGTTGTGACGTTATGTTGCCGTACCGAGCTCGTACAATCAGGGCACTCAGTACAGGAATTGTGACGTTATGTTGCCATTCCGAGCTGGTTCAGTCAGGGAACTGGGTATAGGAGTTGTGACATTATGTTGCTATTCCAAGCTGGTACAGTCCGGACACTGAGTACAGGAGTTGTGACGTTATGTTGCCGTTCCGAGCTGGGACAGTCAGGACACTGAGTGGAGGAGTTGTGATATTATGTTGCTGTTCCGATCGGGTACAGTCAGGACACTGAGTACAGGGTTTGTGACGTTATGTTGCCGTTCCGAGCTGGTACAGTCAGGACACTGAGTACAGGAGTTGTGACGTTATGTTGCCGTACCGAGCTGGTACAGTCGGGGCACTCAGTACAGGAGTTCTGATGTTATGTTGCCGTGTGGAGCTGGTACAGTCAGGACACTGAGTGAGGAGCTGTGACGATATGTTGCCGTACCGAGCTGGTACAGTCAGGACACTGAGTACAGGAGTTGTGACGTTATGTTGTCGTTCCGAGCTGGTACAGTCAGGACACTGAGTACAGGAGTTGCGACGTTATGTTGTCGTTCCGAGCTGGTACAGTCGGGACACTCAGTACAGGAGTTGTGACGTTATGTTGCCGTTCCGAGCTGGTACAGTCAAGGCACAGGGTACAGGAGTTGTGACGTTATGTTGTCGTTCCGAGCTGGCACAGTCGGGACACTCAGTACAGGTGTTGTGACGTTATGTTGCCTTGTGGAGCTGGTACAGTCCAGACACTGTGTACCGGAGTTGTGACGTTATGTTGCCGTACCGAGCTGGTACAGTCAGTGCACTCAGTATAGGTGTTGTGACGTTATGTTGCCGTTCCGAGCTTGTACAGTCAAGGCACAGGGTACAGGAGCTGTGACGTTATGTTGTCCTACCGAGCTGGTACAGTCGGGGCAGTTGGTACAGGATTTGTGACGTTTTGTTGCCGTTCCGAGCTGGTAAATTCAGGGCACTGAGTACAGGAGTTGTGACGTTATGTTGCCGTTCCGAGCTGGTAAATTCAGGGCACTGAGTACAGGAGTTGTGACATTATGTTGTCGTTCTGAGCTGGTACAGTCAGGACACTGGGTACAGGAGTTGTGACGTTATGTTGCCGTTCCGAGCTGGTACAGTCTGGACACTGAGTACAGGAGTTGTGACGTTATGTTGCCGTTCCGAGCTGGTACTGTCAGGACACCGAGTGAGGAGCTGTGACGATATGTTGCCATACCGAGCTGGTACAGTCAAGGCACAGGGTACAGGAGTTGTGACGTTATGTTGTCGTTCCGAGCTGGTACCGTCAGGACACTGAGTACAGGTGTTGTGACGTTATGTTGCCGTGTGGAGCTGGTACAGTCAGGACACTGAGTGAGGAGCTGTGACGATATGTTGCCGTACCGAGCTGGTACAGTCGGGACACTCAGTACAGGAGTTGTGACGTTATGTTGCCGTTCCGAGCTGGTACAGTCTGGACACTGAGTACAGGAGTTGTGACGTTATGTTGCCGTTCCGAGCTGGTACTGTCAGGACACCGAGTGAGGAGCTGTGACGATATGTTGCCATACCGAGCTGGTACAGTCAAGGCACAGGGTACAGGAGTTGTGACGTTATGTTGTCGTTCCGAGCTGGTACCGTCAGGACACTGAGTACAGGAGTTGTGACGTTATGTTGCCGTACCGAGCTGGTACAGTCGGGACACTCAGTACAGGAGTTGTGACGTTATGTTGCCGTTCCGAGCTGGTACAGTCGGGATACTGAGTACAGGAGTTGTGACTTTATGTTGCCATTCCGAGCTGGTAAATTCAGGACACTGAGTACAGGAGTTGTGACGTAATGTTGCCGTACTGAGCTGGTACAGTCAGGACACTGAGTACAGGAGTTGTGACTTTATGTTGCCATTCCGAGCTGGTAAATTCAGGACACTGAGTACAGGAGTTGTGACGTAATGTTGCCGTACTGAGCTGGTACAGTCAGGACACTGAGTACAGGAGTTGTGACGTTATGTTGCCGTACCGAGCTGGTACAGTCGGGATACTGAGTACAGGAGTTGTGACGTAATGTTGCCGTACTGAGCTGGTACAGTTAGGACACTGAGTACAGGGGTTGTGACGTTATGTTGCCGTACCGAGCTGGTACAGTCAGGACACTGAGTGCAGTAGGTGGGACGTTATGTTGCCGTTCCGAGCTTGTACAGTCAGGACACTGAGTACAGGAGTTGTGACGTTATGTTGCCGTTCCGAGCTGGTACAGTCGGGATACTGAGTACAGGATTTGTGATGTTATGTTGCCCTTCCGAGCTGGTACAGTCGGGGCACTGACTACAGGATTTGTGACTTTAAGTTGCCGTTCTGAGCTGGTACAGTTGGGGGACTGGGCACAGGAGTTGTGACGTTATGTTGCCGTTCCGAGTTTGTACAGTCAGGACACTGAGTACAGCATTTGTGACGTTATGTTGCCGTACGAAGCTGGTACAGTTAGGACACTGAGTCCAGGAGTTGGGACATTATGTTGCCGTTCCGAGCTGGTACAGTCGAGGCAGTTGGTACAGGAGTTGTGACGTTATGTTGCCGTACCGAGCTGCTACACTCAGACACTGAGTACAGGATTTGTGACATTATGTTGCCGTACCGAGCTGGTACAGTTGGGACACGGAGTACAGGAGTTGTGACGTTATGTTGTCTTACCGAGCTGGTACAGTCGGGATACTGTGTACAGGAGTTGTGACGTTATGTTGCCGTACCGAGCTGGTACAGTTGGGACACGGAGTACAGGAGTTGTTACGTTATGTTGTCTTACCGAGCTGGTACAGTCGGGACACTGAGTACAGGGGTTGTGACGATATGTTGCCGTACCGAGCTGGTACAGTCCGGACACTGTGTACAGGAGTTGTGACGTTATGTTGCCGTTCCGAGCTGGTACAGTCCGGACACTGTGTACAGGAGTTGTGACGTTAAGTTGCCGTTCCTAGCTGGTACAGTCCAGACACTGTGTACAAGAGTTGTGACGTTATGTTGCCGTACCGAGCTCGTACAATCAGGGCACTCAGTACAGGAATGGTGACGTTATGTTGCCGTTCCGAGCTGGTTCAGTCAGGGAACTGGGTATAGGAGTTGTGACATTATGTTGCTGTTCCAAGCTGGTACAGTCCGGACACTGAGTACAGGAGTTGTGACGTAATGTTGCCGTACCGAGCTGGTACAGTCGGGACACTGAGTACAGGAGTTGTGACATTATGTTGCCGTTCTGAGCTGGTACAGTCGGGACACTGAGTACAGGAGTTGTGACGTTATGTTGTCTTTCCGAACTGGTATAGTCAGGACTCTGAATACAGGATTTGTGACGTTATGTTGCCCTTCCGAGCTGGTACAATCGGGGCACTGAGTACAGGAGTTTTGACGATATGTTGCCGGTCCGAGCTGGTACAGTCGAGGCACTGGGTACAGGAGTTGTGATGTTATGTTGCCGTTCCCATCTGGTACAGTCAGGACACTGCGTACAGGAGTTGTGACGTTGCGTTGCCTTTCCGAGCTGGTACAGTCGGGGCACTGACTACAGGAGTTGTGTCTTTAAGTTGCCGTTCTGAGCTGGTATAGTCGGGGCACTGGGTACAGGAGTTGTGACGTTATGTTGCCGTTCCGAGCTGGTACAGTCAGGACACTGAGTGGAGGAGTTGTGATATTATGTTGCTGTTCCGATCGGGTACAGTCAGGACACTGAGTACAGGTTTGTGACGTTATGTTGCCGTTCCGAGCTGGTACCGTCAGGACACTGAGTACAGGAGTTGTGACGCTATGTTGCCATTCCGAGCTGGTACAGTCGGGACACTGAGTACAGGAGTTGTGACGTTATGTTGCCGTTCCGAGCTGGTACAGTCAGGACACTGAGTGAGGAGCTGTGACGATATGTTGCCGTACCGAGCTGGTACAGTCCAGACACTGTGTACAAGAGTTGTGACGTTATGTTGCCGTACCGAGCTCGTACAATCAGGGCACTCAGTACAGGAATGGTGACGTTATGTTGCCGTTCCGAGCTGGTTCAGTCAGGGAACTGGGTATAGGAGTTGTGACATTATGTTGCTGTTCCAAGCTGGTACAGTCCGGACACTGAGTACAGGAGTTGTGACGTAATGTTGCCGTACCGAGCTGGTACAGTCGGGACACTGAGTACAGGAGTTGTGACATTATGTTGCCGTTCTGAGCTGGTACAGTCGGGACACTGAGTACAGGAGTTGTGACGTTATGTTGTCTTTCCGAACTGGTATAGTCAGGACTCTGAATACAGGATTTGTGACGTTATGTTGCCCTTCCGAGCTGGTACAATCGGGGCACTGAGTACAGGAGTTTTGACGATATGTTGCCGGTCCGAGCTGGTACAGTCGAGGCACTGGGTACAGGAGTTGTGATGTTATGTTGCCGTTCCCATCTGGTACAGTCAGGACACTGCGTACAGGAGTTGTGACGTTGCGTTGCCTTTCCGAGCTGGTACAGTCGGGGCACTGACTACAGGAGTTGTGTCTTTAAGTTGCCGTTCTGAGCTGGTATAGTCGGGGCACTGGGTACAGGAGTTGTGACGTTATGTTGCCGTTCCGAGCTGGTACAGTCGGGATACTGAGTACAGGAGTTGTGACTTTATGTTGCCATTCCGAGCTGGTAAATTCAGGACACTGAGTACAGGAGTTGTGACGTAATGTTGCCGTACTGAGCTGGTACAGTCAGGACACTGAGTACAGGAGTTGTGACTTTATGTTGCCATTCCGAGCTGGTAAATTCAGGACACTGAGTACAGGAGTTGTGACGTAATGTTGCCGTACTGAGCTGGTACAGTCAGGACACTGAGTACAGGAGTTGTGACGTTATGTTGCCGTACCGAGCTGGTACAGTCGGGATACTGAGTACAGGAGTTGTGACGTAATGTTGCCGTACTGAGCTGGTACAGTTAGGACACTGAGTACAGGGGTTGTGACGTTATGTTGCCGTACCGAGCTGGTACAGTCAGGACACTGAGTGCAGTAGGTGGGACGTTATGTTGCCGTTCCGAGCTTGTACAGTCAGGACACTGAGTACAGGAGTTGTGACGTTATGTTGCCGTTCCGAGCTGGTACAGTCGGGATACTGAGTACAGGATTTGTGATGTTATGTTGCCCTTCCGAGCTGGTACAGTCGGGGCACTGACTACAGGATTTGTGACTTTAAGTTGCCGTTCTGAGCTGGTACAGTTGGGGGACTGGGCACAGGAGTTGTGACGTTATGTTGCCGTTCCGAGTTTGTACAGTCAGGACACTGAGTACAGCATTTGTGACGTTATGTTGCCGTACGAAGCTGGTACAGTTAGGACACTGAGTCCAGGAGTTGGGACATTATGTTGCCGTTCTGAGCTGGTACAGTCGAGGCAGTTGGTACAGGAGTTGTGACGTTATGTTGCCGTACCGAGCTGCTACACTCAGACACTGAGTACAGGATTTGTGACATTATGTTGCCGTACCGAGCTGGTACAGTTGGGACACGGAGTACAGGAGTTGTGACGTTATGTTGTCTTACCGAGCTGGTACAGTCGGGATACTGTGTACAGGAGTTGTGACGTTATGTTGCCGTACCGAGCTGGTACAGTTGGGACACGGAGTACAGGAGTTGTTACGTTATGTTGTCTTACCGAGCTGGTACAGTCGGGACACTGAGTACAGGGGTTGTGACGATATGTTGCCGTACCGAGCTGGTACAGTCCGGACACTGTGTACAGGAGTTGTGACGTTATGTTGCCGTTCCGAGCTGGTACAGTCCGGACACTGTGTACAGGAGTTGTGACGTTAAGTTGCCGTTCCTAGCTGGTACAGTCCAGACACTGTGTACAAGAGTTGTGACGTTATGTTGCCGTACCGAGCTCGTACAATCAGGGCACTCAGTACAGGAATGGTGACGTTATGTTGCCGTTCCGAGCTGGTTCAGTCAGGGAACTGGGTATAGGAGTTGTGACATTATGTTGCTGTTCCAAGCTGGTACAGTCCGGACACTGAGTACAGGAGTTGTGACGTAATGTTGCCGTACCGAGCTGGTACAGTCGGGACACTGAGTACAGGAGTTGTGACATTATGTTGCCGTTCTGAGCTGGTACAGTCGGGACACTGAGTACAGGAGTTGTGACGTTATGTTGTCTTTCCGAACTGGTATAGTCAGGACTCTGAATACAGGATTTGTGACGTTATGTTGCCCTTCCGAGCTGGTACAATCGGGGCACTGAGTACAGGAGTTTTGACGATATGTTGCCGGTCCGAGCTGGTACAGTCGAGGCACTGGGTACAGGAGTTGTGATGTTATGTTGCCGTTCCCATCTGGTACAGTCAGGACACTGCGTACAGGAGTTGTGACGTTGCGTTGCCTTTCCGAGCTGGTACAGTCGGGGCACTGACTACAGGAGTTGTGTCTTTAAGTTGCCGTTCTGAGCTGGTATAGTCGGGGCACTGGGTACAGGAGTTGTGACGTTATGTTGCCGTTCCGAGCTGGTACAGTCAGGACACTGAGTGGAGGAGTTGTGATATTATGTTGCTGTTCCGATCGGGTACAGTCAGGACACTGAGTACAGGTTTGTGACGTTATGTTGCCGTTCCGAGCTGGTACCGTCAGGACACTGAGTACAGGAGTTGTGACGCTATGTTGCCATTCCGAGCTGGTACAGTCAGGACACTGAGTACAGGAGTTGTGACGTTATGTTGCCGTTCCGAGCTGGTATAGTCAGGACACTGAGTGAGGAGCTGTGACGATATGTTGCCATACCGAGCTGGTACAGTCGGGGCACTCAGTACAGGAGTTCTGATGTTATGTTGCCGTTCCAAGCTGGTACAGTCAGGACACTGAGTACAGGAGTTGCGACGTTATGTTGTCGTTCCGAGCTGGTACAGTCGGGACACTCAGTACAGGAGTTGTGACGTTATGTTGCCGTTCCGAGCTGGTACCGTCAAGGCACAGGGTACAGGAGTTGTGACGTTATGTTGTCGTTCCGAGCTGGCACAGTCGGGACACTCAGTATAGGTGTTGTGACGTTATGTTGCCGTTCCGAGCTTGTACAGTCAAGGCACAGGGTACAGGAGCTGTGAAGTTATGTTGTCCTACCGAGCTGGTACAGTCGGGGCAGTTGGTACAGGATTTGTGACGTTTTGTTGCCGTTCCGAGCTGGTAAATTCAGGGCACTGAGTACAGGAGTTGTGACGTTATGTTGCCGTTCCGAGCTGGTAAATTCAGGGCACTGAGTACAGGAGTTGTGACGTTATGTTGCCCTTCCGAGCTGGTACAATCGGGGCACTGAGTACAGGAGTTTTGACGATATGTTGCCGGTCCGAGCTGGTACAGTCGAGGCACTGGGTACAGGAGTTGTGATGTTATGTTGCCGTTCCCATCTGGTACAGTCAGGACACTGCGTACAGGAGTTGTGACGTTGCGTTGCCTTTCCGAGCTGGTACAGTCGGGGCACTGACTACAGGAGTTGTGTCTTTAAGTTGCCGTTCTGAGCTGGTATAGTCGGGGCACTGGGTACAGGAGTTGTGACGTTATGTTGCCGTTCCGAGCTGGTACAGTCGGGATACTGAGTACAGGAGTTGTGACTTTATGTTGCCATTCCGAGCTGGTAAATTCAGGACACTGAGTACAGGAGTTGTGACGTAATGTTGCCGTACTGAGCTGGTACAGTCAGGACACTGAGTACAGGAGTTGTGACTTTATGTTGCCATTCCGAGCTGGTAAATTCAGGACACTGAGTACAGGAGTTGTGACGTAATGTTGCCGTACTGAGCTGGTACAGTCAGGACACTGAGTACAGGAGTTGTGACGTTATGTTGCCGTACCGAGCTGGTACAGTCGGGATACTGAGTACAGGAGTTGTGACGTAATGTTGCCGTACTGAGCTGGTACAGTTAGGACACTGAGTACAGGGGTTGTGACGTTATGTTGCCGTACCGAGCTGGTACAGTCAGGACACTGAGTGCAGTAGGTGGGACGTTATGTTGCCGTTCCGAGCTTGTACAGTCAGGACACTGAGTACAGGAGTTGTGACGTTATGTTGCCGTTCCGAGCTGGTACAGTCGGGATACTGAGTACAGGATTTGTGATGTTATGTTGCCCTTCCGAGCTGGTACAGTCGGGGCACTGACTACAGGATTTGTGACTTTAAGTTGCCGTTCTGAGCTGGTACAGTTGGGGGACTGGGCACAGGAGTTGTGACGTTATGTTGCCGTTCCGAGTTTGTACAGTCAGGACACTGAGTACAGCATTTGTGACGTTATGTTGCCGTACGAAGCTGGTACAGTTAGGACACTGAGTCCAGGAGTTGGGACATTATGTTGCCGTTCCGAGCTGGTACAGTCGAGGCAGTTGGTACAGGAGTTGTGACGTTATGTTGCCGTACCGAGCTGCTACACTCAGACACTGAGTACAGGATTTGTGACATTATGTTGCCGTACCGAGCTGGTACAGTTGGGACACGGAGTACAGGAGTTGTGACGTTATGTTGTCTTACCGAGCTGGTACAGTCGGGATACTGTGTACAGGAGTTGTGACGTTATGTTGCCGTACCGAGCTGGTACAGTTGGGACATGGAGTACAGGAGTTGTTACGTTATGTTGTCTTACCGAGCTGGTACAGTCGGGACACTGAGTACAGGGGTTGTGACGATATGTTGCCGTACCGAGCTGGTACAGTCCGGACACTGTGTACAGGAGTTGTGACGTTATGTTGCCGTTCCGAGCTGGTACAGTCCGGACACTGTGTACAGGAGTTGTGACGTTAAGTTGCCGTTCCTAGCTGGTACAGTCCAGACACTGTGTACAAGAGTTGTGACGTTATGTTGCCGTACCGAGCTCGTACAATCAGGGCACTCAGTACAGGAATGGTGACGTTATGTTGCCGTTCCGAGCTGGTTCAGTCAGGGAACTGGGTATAGGAGTTGTGACATTATGTTGCTGTTCCAAGCTGGTACAGTCCGGACACTGAGTACAGGAGTTGTGACGTAATGTTGCCGTACCGAGCTGGTACAGTCGGGACACTGAGTACAGGAGTTGTGACATTATGTTGCCGTTCTGAGCTGGTACAGTCGGGACACTGAGTACAGGAGTTGTGACGTTATGTTGTCTTTCCGAACTGGTATAGTCAGGACTCTGAATACAGGATTTGTGACGTTATGTTGCCCTTCCGAGCTGGTACAATCGGGGCACTGAGTACAGGAGTTTTGACGATATGTTGCCGGTCCGAGCTGGTACAGTCGAGGCACTGGGTACAGGAGTTGTGATGTTATGTTGCCGTTCCCATCTGGTACAGTCAGGACACTGCGTACAGGAGTTGTGACGTTGCGTTGCCTTTCCGAGCTGGTACAGTCGGGGCACTGACTACAGGAGTTGTGTCTTTAAGTTGCCGTTCTGAGCTGGTATAGTCGGGGCACTGGGTACAGGAGTTGTGACGTTATGTTGCCGTTCCGAGCTGGTACAGTCAGGACACTGAGTGGAGGAGTTGTGATATTATGTTGCTGTTCCGATCGGGTACAGTCAGGACACTGAGTACAGGTTTGTGACGTTATGTTGCCGTTCCGAGCTGGTACCGTCAGGACACTGAGTACAGGAGTTGTGACGTTATGTTGCCGTACCGAGCTGGTACAGTCAGGACACTGAGTACAGAAGTTGTGACGTTATGTTGCCGTTCCGAGCTGGTACAGTCGGGGCACTCAGTACAGCAGTTCTGATGTTATGTTGCCGTGTGGAGCTGGTACAGTCAGGACACTGAGTACAGGAGTTGTGACGTTATGTTGCCATACCGAGCTGGTACAGTCAGGACACTGAGTACAGGAGTTGTGACGTTATGTTGCCGTGTGGAGCTGGTACTGTCAGGACACTGAGTGAGGAGCTGTGACGATATGTTGCCGTACCGAGCTGGTACAGTCGGGACACTCAGTACAGGAGTTGTGACGTTATGTTGCCGTTCCGAGCTGGTACAGTCAGGACACTGAGTACAGGAGTTGCGACGTTATGTTGTCGTTCCGAGCTGGTACAGTCGGGACACTCAGTACAGGAGTTGTGACGTTATGTTGCCGTTCCGAGCTGGTACAGTCAAGGCACAGGGTACAGGAGTTGTGAAGTTATGTTGCCTTGTGGAGCTGGTACAGTCCAGACACTGTGTACCGGAGTTGTGACGTTATGTTGCCGTACCGAGCTGGTACAGTCAGTGCACTCAGTATAGGTGTTGTGACGTTATGTTGCCGTTCCGAGCTTGTACAGTCAAGGCACAGGGTACAGGAGCTGTGAAGTTATGTTGTCCTACCGAGCTGGTACAGTCGGGGCAGTTGGTACAGGATTTGTGACGTTTTGTTGCCGTTCCGAGCTGGTAAATTCAGGGCACTGAGTACAGGAGTTGTGACGTTATGTTGCCGTTCCGAGCTGGTAAATTCAGGGCACTGAGTACAGGAGTTGTGACATTATGTTGTCGTTCTGAGCTGGTACAGTCAGGACACTGGGTACAGGAGTTGTGACGTTATGTTGCCGTTCCGAGCTGGTACAGTCTGGACACTGAGTACAGGAGTTGTGACGTTATGTTGCCGTTCCGAGCTGGTACTGTCAGGACACCGAGTGAGGAGCTGTGACGATATGTTGCCATACCGAGCTGGTACAGTCGGGGCACTCAGTACAGGAGTTCTGATGTTATGTTGCCGTGTGGAGCTGGTACAGTCAGGACACTGAGTGAGGAGCTGTGACGATATGTTGCCGTTCCGAGCTGGTACAGTCGGGACACTCAGTACAGGAGTTGTGACGTTATGTTGCCGTTCCGAGCTGGTACAGTCAAGGCACAGGGTACAGGAGTTGTGACGTTATGTTGTCGTTCCGAGCTGGTACCGTCAGGACACTGAGTACAGGTGTTGTGACGTTATGTTGCCGTGTGGAGCTGGTACAGTCCAGACACTGTGTACCGGAGTTGTGACGTTATGTTGCCGTACCGAGCTGGTACAGTCGGGGCAGTTGGTACAGGATTTGTGACGTTTTGTTGCCGTTCCGAGCTGGTAAATTCAGGACACCGAGTACAGGAGTTGTGACGTTATGTTGCCATTCCGAGCTGGTAAATTCAGGGCACTAAGTACAGGAGTTGTGACGTTATGTTGCCGTTCTGAGCTGGTACAGTCAGGGCACTCAGTACAGGAGTTGTGACGTTATGTTGCCGTACCGAGCTGGTACAGTCGGGATACTGAGTACAGGAGTTGTGACGTAATGTTGCCGTACTGAGCTGGTACAGTTAGGACACTGAGTACAGGATTTGTGACATTATGTTGCCGTACCGAGCTGGTACAGTTGGGACACGGAGTACAGGAGTTGTGACGTTATGTTGTCTTACCGAGCTGGTACAGTCGGGATACTGTGTACAGGAGTTGTGACGTTATGTTGCCGTACCGAGCTGGTACAGTTGGGACACGGAGTACAGGAGTTGTTACGTTATGTTGTCTTACCGAGCTGGTACAGTCGGGACACTGAGTACAGGGGTTGTGACGATATGTTGCCGTACCGAGCTGGTACAGTCCGGACACTGTGTACAGGAGTTGTGACGTTATGTTGCCGTTCCGAGCTGGTACAGTCCGGACACTGTGTACAGGAGTTGTGACGTTAAGTTGCCGTTCCTAGCTGGTACAGTCCAGACACTGTGTACAAGAGTTGTGACGTTATGTTGCCGTACCGAGCTCGTACAATCAGGGCACTCAGTACAGGAATGGTGACGTTATGTTGCCGTTCCGAGCTGGTTCAGTCAGGGAACTGGGTATAGGAGTTGTGACATTATGTTGCTGTTCCAAGCTGGTACAGTCCGGACACTGAGTACAGGAGTTGTGACGTAATGTTGCCGTACCGAGCTGGTACAGTCGGGACACTGAGTACAGGAGTTGTGACATTATGTTGCCGTTCTGAGCTGGTACAGTCGGGACACTGAGTACAGGAGTTGTGACGTTATGTTGTCTTTCCGAACTGGTATAGTCAGGACTCTGAATACAGGATTTGTGACGTTATGTTGCCCTTCCGAGCTGGTACAATCGGGGCACTGAGTACAGGAGTTTTGACGATATGTTGCCGGTCCGAGCTGGTACAGTCGAGGCACTGGGTACAGGAGTTGTGATGTTATGTTGCCGTTCCCATCTGGTACAGTCAGGACACTGCGTACAGGAGTTGTGACGTTGCGTTGCCTTTCCGAGCTGGTACAGTCGGGGCACTGACTACAGGAGTTGTGTCTTTAAGTTGCCGTTCTGAGCTGGTATAGTCGGGGCACTGGGTACAGGAGTTGTGACGTTATGTTGCCGTTCCGAGCTGGTACAGTCAGGACACTGAGTGGAGGAGTTGTGATATTATGTTGCTGTTCCGATCGGGTACAGTCAGGACACTGAGTACAGGTTTGTGACGTTATGTTGCCGTTCCGAGCTGGTACCGTCAGGACACTGAGTACAGGAGTTGTGACGCTATGTTGCCATTCCGAGCTGGTACAGTCAGGACACTGAGTACAGGAGTTGTGACGTTATGTTGCCGTTCCGAGCTGGTATAGTCAGGACACTGAGTGAGGAGCTGTGACGATATGTTGCCATACCGAGCTGGTACAGTCGGGGCACTCAGTACAGGAGTTCTGATGTTATGTTGCCGTTCCAAGCTGGTACAGTCAGGACACTGAGTACAGGAGTTGCGACGTTATGTTGTCGTTCCGAGCTGGTACAGTCGGGACACTCAGTACAGGAGTTGTGACGTTATGTTGCCGTTCCGAGCTGGTACCGTCAAGGCACAGGGTACAGGAGTTGTGACGTTATGTTGTCGTTCCGAGCTGGCACAGTCGGGACACTCAGTATAGGTGTTGTGACGTTATGTTGCCGTTCCGAGCTTGTACAGTCAAGGCACAGGGTACAGGAGCTGTGAAGTTATGTTGTCCTACCGAGCTGGTACAGTCGGGGCAGTTGGTACAGGATTTGTGACGTTTTGTTGCCGTTCCGAGCTGGTAAATTCAGGGCACTGAGTACAGGAGTTGTGACGTTATGTTGCCGTTCCGAGCTGGTAAATTCAGGGCACTGAGTACAGGAGTTGTGACGTTATGTTGCCCTTCCGAGCTGGTACAATCGGGGCACTGAGTACAGGAGTTTTGACGATATGTTGCCGGTCCGAGCTGGTACAGTCGAGGCACTGGGTACAGGAGTTGTGATGTTATGTTGCCGTTCCCATCTGGTACAGTCAGGACACTGCGTACAGGAGTTGTGACGTTGCGTTGCCTTTCCGAGCTGGTACAGTCGGGGCACTGACTACAGGAGTTGTGTCTTTAAGTTGCCGTTCTGAGCTGGTATAGTCGGGGCACTGGGTACAGGAGTTGTGACGTTATGTTGCCGTTCCGAGCTGGTACAGTCGGGATACTGAGTACAGGAGTTGTGACTTTATGTTGCCATTCCGAGCTGGTAAATTCAGGACACTGAGTACAGGAGTTGTGACGTAATGTTGCCGTACTGAGCTGGTACAGTCAGGACACTGAGTACAGGAGTTGTGACTTTATGTTGCCATTCCGAGCTGGTAAATTCAGGACACTGAGTACAGGAGTTGTGACGTAATGTTGCCGTACTGAGCTGGTACAGTCAGGACACTGAGTACAGGAGTTGTGACGTTATGTTGCCGTACCGAGCTGGTACAGTCGGGATACTGAGTACAGGAGTTGTGACGTAATGTTGCCGTACTGAGCTGGTACAGTTAGGACACTGAGTACAGGGGTTGTGACGTTATGTTGCCGTACCGAGCTGGTACAGTCAGGACACTGAGTGCAGTAGGTGGGACGTTATGTTGCCGTTCCGAGCTTGTACAGTCAGGACACTGAGTACAGGAGTTGTGACGTTATGTTGCCGTTCCGAGCTGGTACAGTCGGGATACTGAGTACAGGATTTGTGATGTTATGTTGCCCTTCCGAGCTGGTACAGTCGGGGCACTGACTACAGGATTTGTGACTTTAAGTTGCCGTTCTGAGCTGGTACAGTTGGGGGACTGGGCACAGGAGTTGTGACGTTATGTTGCCGTTCCGAGTTTGTACAGTCAGGACACTGAGTACAGCATTTGTGACGTTATGTTGCCGTACGAAGCTGGTACAGTTAGGACACTGAGTCCAGGAGTTGGGACATTATGTTGCCGTTCCGAGCTGGTACAGTCGAGGCAGTTGGTACAGGAGTTGTGACGTTATGTTGCCGTACCGAGCTGCTACACTCAGACACTGAGTACAGGATTTGTGACATTATGTTGCCGTACCGAGCTGGTACAGTTGGGACACGGAGTACAGGAGTTGTGACGTTATGTTGTCTTACCGAGCTGGTACAGTCGGGATACTGTGTACAGGAGTTGTGACGTTATGTTGCCGTACCGAGCTGGTACAGTTGGGACATGGAGTACAGGAGTTGTTACGTTATGTTGTCTTACCGAGCTGGTACAGTCGGGACACTGAGTACAGGGGTTGTGACGATATGTTGCCGTACCGAGCTGGTACAGTCCGGACACTGTGTACAGGAGTTGTGACGTTATGTTGCCGTTCCGAGCTGGTACAGTCCGGACACTGTGTACAGGAGTTGTGACGTTAAGTTGCCGTTCCTAGCTGGTACAGTCCAGACACTGTGTACAAGAGTTGTGACGTTATGTTGCCGTACCGAGCTCGTACAATCAGGGCACTCAGTACAGGAATGGTGACGTTATGTTGCCGTTCCGAGCTGGTTCAGTCAGGGAACTGGGTATAGGAGTTGTGACATTATGTTGCTGTTCCAAGCTGGTACAGTCCGGACACTGAGTACAGGAGTTGTGACGTAATGTTGCCGTACCGAGCTGGTACAGTCGGGACACTGAGTACAGGAGTTGTGACATTATGTTGCCGTTCTGAGCTGGTACAGTCGGGACACTGAGTACAGGAGTTGTGACGTTATGTTGTCTTTCCGAACTGGTATAGTCAGGACTCTGAATACAGGATTTGTGACGTTATGTTGCCCTTCCGAGCTGGTACAATCGGGGCACTGAGTACAGGAGTTTTGACGATATGTTGCCGGTCCGAGCTGGTACAGTCGAGGCACTGGGTACAGGAGTTGTGATGTTATGTTGCCGTTCCCATCTGGTACAGTCAGGACACTGCGTACAGGAGTTGTGACGTTGCGTTGCCTTTCCGAGCTGGTACAGTCGGGGCACTGACTACAGGAGTTGTGTCTTTAAGTTGCCGTTCTGAGCTGGTATAGTCGGGGCACTGGGTACAGGAGTTGTGACGTTATGTTGCCGTTCCGAGCTGGTACAGTCAGGACACTGAGTGGAGGAGTTGTGATATTATGTTGCTGTTCCGATCGGGTACAGTCAGGACACTGAGTACAGGTTTGTGACGTTATGTTGCCGTTCCGAGCTGGTACCGTCAGGACACTGAGTACAGGAGTTGTGACGTTATGTTGCCGTACCGAGCTGGTACAGTCAGGACACTGAGTACAGAAGTTGTGACGTTATGTTGCCGTTCCGAGCTGGTACAGTCGGGGCACTCAGTACAGCAGTTCTGATGTTATGTTGCCGTGTGGAGCTGGTACAGTCAGGACACTGAGTACAGGAGTTGTGACGTTATGTTGCCATACCGAGCTGGTACAGTCAGGACACTGAGTACAGGAGTTGTGACGTTATGTTGCCGTGTGGAGCTGGTACTGTCAGGACACTGAGTGAGGAGCTGTGACGATATGTTGCCGTACCGAGCTGGTACAGTCGGGACACTCAGTACAGGAGTTGTGACGTTATGTTGCCGTTCCGAGCTGGTACAGTCAGGACACTGAGTACAGGAGTTGCGACGTTATGTTGTCGTTCCGAGCTGGTACAGTCGGGACACTCAGTACAGGAGTTGTGACGTTATGTTGCCGTTCCGAGCTGGTACAGTCAAGGCACAGGGTACAGGAGTTGTGAAGTTATGTTGCCTTGTGGAGCTGGTACAGTCCAGACACTGTGTACCGGAGTTGTGACGTTATGTTGCCGTACCGAGCTGGTACAGTCAGTGCACTCAGTATAGGTGTTGTGACGTTATGTTGCCGTTCCGAGCTTGTACAGTCAAGGCACAGGGTACAGGAGCTGTGAAGTTATGTTGTCCTACCGAGCTGGTACAGTCGGGGCAGTTGGTACAGGATTTGTGACGTTTTGTTGCCGTTCCGAGCTGGTAAATTCAGGGCACTGAGTACAGGAGTTGTGACGTTATGTTGCCGTTCCGAGCTGGTAAATTCAGGGCACTGAGTACAGGAGTTGTGACATTATGTTGTCGTTCTGAGCTGGTACAGTCAGGACACTGGGTACAGGAGTTGTGACGTTATGTTGCCGTTCCGAGCTGGTACAGTCTGGACACTGAGTACAGGAGTTGTGACGTTATGTTGCCGTTCCGAGCTGGTACTGTCAGGACACCGAGTGAGGAGCTGTGACGATATGTTGCCATACCGAGCTGGTACAGTCGGGGCACTCAGTACAGGAGTTCTGATGTTATGTTGCCGTGTGGAGCTGGTACAGTCAGGACACTGAGTGAGGAGCTGTGACGATATGTTGCCGTTCCGAGCTGGTACAGTCGGGACACTCAGTACAGGAGTTGTGACGTTATGTTGCCGTTCCGAGCTGGTACAGTCAAGGCACAGGGTACAGGAGTTGTGACGTTATGTTGTCGTTCCGAGCTGGTACCGTCAGGACACTGAGTACAGGTGTTGTGACGTTATGTTGCCGTGTGGAGCTGGTACAGTCCAGACACTGTGTACCGGAGTTGTGACGTTATGTTGCCGTACCGAGCTGGTACAGTCGGGGCAGTTGGTACAGGATTTGTGACGTTTTGTTGCCGTTCCGAGCTGGTAAATTCAGGACACCGAGTACAGGAGTTGTGACGTTATGTTGCCATTCCGAGCTGGTAAATTCAGGGCACTAAGTACAGGAGTTGTGACGTTATGTTGCCGTTCTGAGCTGGTACAGTCAGGGCACTCAGTACAGGAGTTGTGACGTTAGGTTGTCTTACCGAGCTGGTACAGTCGGGATAATGTGTACAGGAGTTGTGACGTTATGTTGCCCTTCCGAGATGGTACAGTCAGGACACTGAGTACAGGGGTTGTGACGTTATGTTGTCGTTCCGAGCTGGTACAGTCGGGATACTGTGTACAGGAGTTGTGACGTTATGTTGCCCTTCCGAGATGGTACAGTCTGGACACTGAGTACAGGAGTTGCGACGTTATGTTGCCGTACCGAGCTGGTACAGTCGGGACACTGAGTACAGGAGTTGCGACGTTATGTTGTCGTTCCGAGCTGGTACAGTCGGGACACTCAGTACAGGAGTTGTGACGTTATGTTGCCGTTCCGAGCTGGTACAGTCAAGGCACAGGGTACAGGAGTTGTGACGTTATGTTGTCGTTCCGAGCTGGCACAGTCGGGACACTCAGTACAGGTGTTGTGACGTTATGTTGCCTTGTGGAGCTGGTACAGTCCAGACACTGTGTACCGGAGTTGTGACGTTATGTTGCCGTACCGAGCTGGTACAGTCAGTGCACTCAGTATAGGTGTTGTGATGTTATGTTGCCGTTCCCATCTGGTACAGTCAGGACACTGCGTACAGGAGTTGTGACGTTGCGTTGCCTTTCCGAGCTGGTACAGTCGGGGCACTGACTACAGGAGTTGTGTCTTTAAGTTGCCGTTCTGAGCTGGTATAGTCGGGGCACTGGGTACAGGAGTTGTGACGTTATGTTGCCGTTCCGAGCTGGTACAGTCAGGACACTGAGTGGAGGAGTTGTGATATTATGTTGCTCTTCCGATCGGGTACAGTCAGGACACTGAGTACAGGTTTGTGACGTTATGTTGCCGTTCCGAGCTGGTACCGTCAGGACACTGAGTACAGGAGTTGTGACGTTATGTTGCCGTACCGAGCTGGTACAGTCAGGACACTGAGTACAGAAGTTGTGACGTTATGTTGCCGTTCCGAGCTGGTATAGTCAGGACACTGAGTGAGGAGCTGTGACGATATGTTGCCATACCGAGCTGGTACAGTCGGGACACTCAGTACAGGAGTTGTGACGTTATGTTGCCGTTCCGAGCTGGTACAGTCAGGACACTGAGTACAGGAGTTGCGACGTTATGTTGTCGTTCCGAGCTGGTACAGTCGGGACACTCAGTACAGGAGTTGTGACGTTATGTTGCCGTTCCGAGCTGGTACAGTCAAGGCACAGGGTACAGGAGTTGTGACGTTATGTTGTCGTTCCGAGCTGGCACAGTCGGGACACTCAGTACAGGTGTTGTGACGTTATGTTGCCTTGTGGAGCTGGTACAGTCCAGACACTGTGTACCGGAGTTGTGACGTTATGTTGCCGTACCGAGCTGGTACAGTCAGTGCACTCAGTATAGGTGTTGTGACGTTATGTTGCCGTTCC
The DNA here is from genome assembly GCF_030144855.1 of Hypanus sabinus. NCBI lineage: Eukaryota > Metazoa > Chordata > Chondrichthyes > Myliobatiformes > Dasyatidae > Hypanus > Hypanus sabinus. The sequence continues at coordinate 390,506 of NW_026778927.1, forward strand.
GAGCTTGTACAGTCAAGGCACAGGGTACAGGAGCTGTGAAGTTATGTTGTCCTACCGAGCTGGTACAGTCGGGGCAGTTGGTACAGGATTTGTGACGTTTTGTTGCCGTTCCGAGCTGGTAAATTCAGGGCACTGAGTACAGGAGTTGTGACGTTATGTTGCCGTTCCGAGCTGGTAAATTCAGGGCACTGAGTACAGGAGTTGTGACATTATGTTGTCGTTCTGAGCTGGTACAGTCAGGACACTGGGTACAGGAGTTGTGACGTTATGTTGCCGTTCCGAGCTGGTACAGTCTGGACACTGAGTACAGGAGTTGTGACGTTATGTTGCCGTTCCGAGCTGGTACTGTCAGGACACCGAGTGAGGAGCTGTGACGATATGTTGCCATACCGAGCTGGTACAGTCGGGGCACTCAGTACAGGAGTTCTGATGTTATGTTGCCGTGTGGAGCTGGTACAGTCAGGACACTGAGTGAGGAGCTGTGACGTTATGTTGCCGTTCCGAGCTGGTACAGTCAAGGCACAGGGTACAGGAGTTGTGACGATATGTTGCCGTACCGAGCTGGTACAGTCGGGACACTCAGTACAGGAGTTGTGACGTTATGTTGTCGTTCCGAGCTGGTACCGTCAGGACACTGAGTACAGGTGTTGTGACGTTATGTTGCCGTGTGGAGCTGGTACAGTCCAGACACTGTGTACCGGAGTTGTGACGTTATGTTGCCGTACCGAGCTGGTACAGTCGGGGCAGTTGGTACAGGATTTGTGACGTTTTGTTGCCGTTCCGAGCTGGTAAATTCAGGACACCGAGTACAGGAGTTGTGACGTTATGTTGCCATTCCGAGCTGGTAAATTCAGGGCACTAAGTACAGGAGTTGTGACGTTATGTTGCCGTTCTGAGCTGGTACAGTCAGGGCACTCAGTACAGGAGTTGTGACGTTAGGTTGTCTTACCGAGCTGGTACAGTCGGGATACTGTGTACAGGAGTTGTGACGTTATGTTGCCCTTCCGAGATGGTACAGTCAGGACACTGAGTACAGGGGTTGTGACGTTATGTTGTCGTTCCGAGCTGGTACAGTCGGGATACTGTGTACAGGAGTTGTGACGTTATGTTGCCCTTCCGAGATGGTACAGTCCGGACACTGTGTACAGGAGTTGTGACGTTATGTTGCCGTTCCTAGCTGGTACAGTCCAGACACTGTGTACAAGAGTTGTGACGTTATGTTGCCGTACCGAGCTCGTACAATCAGGGCACTCAGTACAGGAATTGTGACGTTATGTTGCCATTCCGAGCTGGTTCAGTCAGGGAACTGGGTATAGGAGTTGTGACATTATGTTGCTATTCCAAGCTGGTACAGTCCGGACACTGAGTACAGGAGTTGTGACGTTATGTTGCCGTTCCGAGCTGGGACAGTCAGGACACTGAGTGGAGGAGTTGTGATATTATGTTGCTGTTCCGATCGGGTACAGTCAGGACACTGAGTACAGGGTTTGTGACGTTATGTTGCCGTTCCGAGCTGGTACAGTCAGGACACTGAGTACAGGAGTTGTGACGTTATGTTGCCGTACCGAGCTGGTACAGTCGGGGCACTCAGTACAGGAGTTCTGATGTTATGTTGCCGTGTGGAGCTGGTACTGTCAGGACACTGAGTGAGGAGCTGTGACGATATGTTGCCGTACCGAGCTGGTACAGTCAGGACACTGAGTACAGGAGTTGTGACGTTATGTTGCCGTTCCGAGCTGGTACAGTCAGGACACTGAGTACAGGAGTTGCGACGTTATGTTGTCGTTCCGAGCTGGTACAGTCGGGACACTCAGTACAGGAGTTGTGACGTTATGTTGCCGTTCCGAGCTGGTACAGTCAAGGCACAGGGTACAGGAGTTGTGACGTTATGTTGTCGTTCCGAGCTGGCACAGTCGGGACACTCAGTACAGGTGTTGTGACGTTATGTTGCCTTGTGGAGCTGGTACAGTCCAGACACTGTGTACCGGAGTTGTGACGTTATGTTGCCGTACCGAGCTGGTACAGTCAGTGCACTCAGTATAGGTGTTGTGACGTTATGTTGCCGTTCCGAGCTTGTACAGTCAAGGCACAGGGTACAGGAGCTGTGACGTTATGTTGTCCTACCGAGCTGGTACAGTCGGGGCAGTTGGTACAGGATTTGTGACGTTTTGTTGCCGTTCCGAGCTGGTAAATTCAGGGCACTGAGTACAGGAGTTGTGACGTTATGTTGCCGTTCCGAGCTGGTAAATTCAGGGCACTGAGTACAGGAGTTGTGACATTATGTTGTCGTTCTGAGCTGGTACAGTCAGGACACTGGGTACAGGAGTTGTGACGTTATGTTGCCGTTCCGAGCTGGTACAGTCTGGACACTGAGTACAGGAGTTGTGACGTTATGTTGCCGTTCCGAGCTGGTACTGTCAGGACACCGAGTGAGGAGCTGTGACGATATGTTGCCATACCGAGCTGGTACAGTCAAGGCACAGGGTACAGGAGTTGTGACGTTATGTTGTCGTTCCGAGCTGGTACCGTCAGGACACTGAGTACAGGTGTTGTGACGTTATGTTGCCGTGTGGAGCTGGTACAGTCAGGACACTGAGTGAGGAGCTGTGACGATATGTTGCCGTACCGAGCTGGTACAGTCAAGGCACAGGGTACAGGAGTTGTGACGTTATGTTGTCGTTCCGAGCTGGTACCGTCAGGACACTGAGTACAGGTGTTGTGACGTTATGTTGCCGTGTGGAGCTGGTACAGTCCGGACACTGAGTACAGGAGTTGTGACGTTATGTTGCCGTACCGAGCTGGTACAGTCGGGGCAGTTGGTACAGGATTTGTGACGTTTTGTTGCCGTTCCGAGCTGGTAAATTCAGGACACCGAGTACAGGAGTTGTGACGTTATGTTGCCATTCCGAGCTGGTAAATTCAGGGCACTAAGTACAGGAGTTGTGACATTATGTTGTCGTTCTGAGCTGGTACAGTCAGGACACTGGGTACAGGAGTTGTGACGTTATGTTGCCGTTCCGAGCTGGTACAGTCTGGACACTGAGTACAGGAGTTGTGACATTATGTTGTCGTTCTGAGCTGGTACAGTCAGGACACTGGGTACAGGAGTTGTGATGTTATGTTGCCGTTCCGAGCTGGTACAGTCTGGACACTGAGTACAGGAGTTGTGACGTTATGTTGCCGTTCCGAGCTGGTACTGTCAGGACACCGAGTGAGGAGCTGTGACGATATGTTGCCATACCGAGCTGGTACAGTCGGGGCACTCAGTACAGGAGTTCTGATGTTATGTTGCCGTGTGGAGCTGGTACAGTCAGGACACTGAGTGAGGAGCTGTGACGATATGTTGCCGTACCGAGCTGGTACAGTCGGGACACTCAGTACAGGAGTTGTGACGTTATGTTGCCGTTCCGAGCTGGTACAGTCAAGGCACAGGGTACAGGAGTTGTGACGTTATGTTGTCGTTCCGAGCTGGTACCGTCAGGACACTGAGTACAGGTGTTGTGACGTTATGTTGCCGTGTGGAGCTGGTACAGTCCAGACACTGTGTACCGGAGTTGTGACGTTATGTTGCCGTACCGAGCTGGTACAGTCGGGGCAGTTGGTACAGGATTTGTGACGTTTTGTTGCCGTTCCGAGCTGGTAAATTCAGGACACCGAGTACAGGAGTTGTGACGTTATGTTGCCATTCCGAGCTGGTAAATTCAGGGCACTAAGTACAGGAGTTGTGACATTATGTTGTCGTTCTGAGCTGGTACAGTCAGGACACTGAGTCCAGGAGTTGTGACGTTATGTTGCCGTTCTGAGCTGGTACAGTCAGGGCACTCAGTACAGGAGTTGTGACGTTAGGTTGTCTTACCGAGCTGGTACAGTCGGGATACTGTGTACAGGAGTTGTGACGTTATGTTGCCCTTCCGAGATGGTACAGTCAGGACACTGAGTACAGGGGTTGTGACGTTATGTTGTCGTTCCGAGCTGGTACAGTCGGGATACTGTGTACAGGAGTTGTGACGTTATGTTGCCCTTCCGAGATGGTACAGTCCGGACACTGTGTACAGGAGTTGTGACGTTATGTTGCCGTTCCTAGCTGGTACAGTCCAGACACTGTGTACAAGAGTTGTGACGTTATGTTGCCGTACCGAGCTCGTACAATCAGGGCACTCAGTACAGGAATTGTGACGTTATGTTGCCATTCCGAGCTGGTTCAGTCAGGGAACTGGGTATAGGAGTTGTGACATTATGTTGCTATTCCAAGCTGGTACAGTCCGGACACTGAGTACAGGAGTTGTGACGTTATGTTGCCGTTCCGAGCTGGTACAGTCAGGACACTGAGTGGAGGAGTTGTGATATTATGTTGCTGTTCCGATCGGGTACAGTCAGGACACTGAGTACAGGGTTTGTGACGTTATGTTGCCGTTCCGAGCTGGTACAGTCAGGACACTGAGTACAGGAGTTGTGACGTTATGTTGCCGTTCCGAGCTGGTACTGTCAGGACACCGAGTGAGGAGCTGTGACGATATGTTGCCATACCGAGCTGGTACAGTCGGGGCACTCAGTACAGGAGTTCTGATGTTATGTTGCCGTGTGGAGCTGGTACAGTCAGGACACTGAGTGAGGAGCTGTGACGATATGTTGCCGTACCGAGCTGGTACAGTCGGGACACTGAGTACAGGAGTTGCGACGTTATGTTGTCGTTCCGAGCTGGTACAGTCGGGACACTCAGTACAGGAGTTGTGACGTTATGTTGCCGTTCCGAGCTGGTACAGTCAAGGCACAGGGTACAGGAGTTGTGACGTTATGTTGTCGTTCCGAGCTGGCACAGTCGGGACTCTCAGTACAGGTGTTGTGACGTTATGTTGCCTTGTGGAGCTGGTACAGTCCAGACACTGTGTACCGGAGTTGTGACGTTATGTTGCCGTACCGAGCTGGTACAGTCAGTGCACTCAGTATAGGTGTTGTGACGTTATGTTGCCGTTCCGAGCTTGTACAGTCAAGGGACAGGGTACAGGAGCTGTGACGTTATGTTGTCGTACCGAGCTGGTACAGTCGGGGCAGTTGGTACAGGATTTGTGACGTTTTGTTGCCGTTCCGAGCTGTTACATTCCGGACACTGAGTACAGGAGTTGTGACATTATGTTGCCGTTCTGAGCTGGTAAATTCAGGACACCGAGTACAGGTGTTGTGACGTTATGTTGCCGTTCTGAGCTGGTACAGTCAGGACACTGAGTGGAGGAGTTGTGATGTTATGTTGCTGTTCCGACCGGGTACAGTCAGGACACTGAGTACAGGGGTTGTGACGTTATGTTGCCGTTCCGAGCTGGTACAGTCAGGACACTGAGTACAGGAGTTGTTACGTTATGTTGCTGTTCCGAGCTGGTACAGTCAGGGCACTGATTACAGGAGTTGTGACGCTATGTTGCCGTTCCGAGCTGGTACAGTCAGGACACTGAGTGAGGAGCTGTGACGATATGTTGCCATTCCGAGCTGGTACAGTCGGGACACTGAGTACAGGAGTTGTGACGTTATGTTGCCGTGTGGAGCTGGTACAGTCAGGACACTGAGTACAGGAGTTGTGACGTTATGTTGCCGTGTGGAGCTGGTACAGTCGGGACACTGAGTGAGGAGCTGTGACGTTATGTTGCCGTACCGAGCTGGTACAGTCGGGACACTCAGTACAGGAGTTCTGACGTTATGTTGCCGTTCCGAGCTGGTACAGTCAAGGCACAGGGTACAGGAGTTGTGACGTTATGTTGTCGTTCCGAGCTGGTACCGTCAGGACACTGAGTACAGGAGTTTTGACGATATGTTGTCTTTCAGAGCTGGTATAGTCAGGACACTAAATACAGGATTTGTGACGTTATCTCTGCTGTTCCGAGCTGGTACAGTCGGGGCACTGAGTCCAGGAGTTGTGACGTTATGTTGCCGTTCTGAGCTGGTACAGTCGAGGCGCTGGGTACAGGAGTTGTGACGTTATGTTGCCGTTCCCAGCTGGTACAGTCCGGACACTGCGTACAGGAGTTGTGACGTTATGTTGCCGTTCCGAGCTGGTACAGTCAGGACACTGAGTGGAGGAGTTGTGACGTTATGTTGCCGTACCGAGCTGGTACAGTCGGGGCACTGACTACAGGAGTTGTGACTTTAAGTTGCCGTTCTGAGCTGGTACAGTTGGGGGACTGGGCACAGGAGTTGTGACGTTATGTTGCCGTTCCGAGCTGGTACAGTCGGGGCACTGACTACAGGAGTTGTGACTTTAAGTTGCCGTTCTGAGCTGGTACAGTTGGGGGACTGGGCACAGGAGTTGTGACGTTATGTTGCCGTTCCGAGCTGGTACAGTCAGGACACTGAGTGGAGGATTTGTGACGTTATGTTGCCGTACCGACCTGGTCCAGTCAGGATACTGGGCACAGGAGTTGTGGCGTTATGTTTCCGTTCCGAGCTGGTACCGTCAGGACACTGAGTACAGGAGTTGTGACGTTATGTTGCGGTTCCGAGCTGGTACAGTCAGGACACTGAGTACAGGAGTTGTGACGTTATGTTGCCGTACCGAGCTGGTACTGTCGGGTTTCTGAATACAGGAGTTGTGACGTTATGTTGCCGTTCCGAGCTGGTACAATCAGGACACTGAGTTCAGGAGTTGGGACGTTATGTTGCCGTACCGAGCTGGTACTGTCGGGGTTCTGAATACAGGAGTTGTGACGTTATGTTTTAGTTGTACAAGACGTTGATGAGTCTGCACTTGGAGAATTGTGTTCAGTCTGGTCGCCCTGCTGTAGGAAAGATGCCATTGAGCTGGGAAGGTGCAGAGGAGATTTATGAGGATGTTACCGGGATTCGAAGGATTGAGTCACGGAGAGAGTTTGTGCAGGTTGGGTCTCTATTCCTTGGAGTGTAGGAGACAGAGGGGTGACCCGACAGAGGCGTAGAAAACCACCAGGGGCACAGGTAGGCTGAATGTGACAGTCTTTTCCCCAGGGTTGGGCAATCAAGAACCAGAGGGCACAGGTTTGCGATGGGGGTGTGAAGAGATTTTTAAAAGGGATCCGAGGGTCTACGTTTTCACCCTGAAGGAGGTCATGAAAAGAGCTGCCGGAGGATGTGGATGAACAGCATCTGAAAGGCAGTTGGCCTAGTAGATGGACAGGAAATGTTTAGAGGGATACAGGGTAGACAGGAGCAGAGGGGAGCGGCTGAGAATGGGTGAAGTGCTTGTAAGACGTTTACTCTGGTGATTACGAGGAAGAGACAAGTGTCCTGCCGGCAGCGGAGAAAGACACTGATCCCTGTTCCCCGGAGTTTGGAGCTGCTTTAGCTTACAGGTCACTTGGCCCATCTAACCCATGCCAACCCTAACCCTACCTGGCCACCACGAAGACTCATCTACAGAGGAGGGAGGCAAAGAGGGATAGAGGGAACGTGTGAGAGAGAGGCGGGGGCAAAGGACAGAAAGAGACTGCTGGAGAGAAAGAATGTGAAAATGGATTTCGTGGAGTACAAGGGAGAGGTGGAGGTGGATAGAGGCAGTGATGAGGGAGTGGGAGAGGTGGAGGTGGATAGAGGCAGTGATGAGGGAGAGGTGGAGGTGGACTGAGGCAGTGATGAGGGAGTGGGAGAGGTGGAGGTGGATAGAGGGAATGATGAGGGAGTGGGAGGGAGAGGTGGATAGAGGGAGTGATGAGGGAGTGGGGGAGGTGGAAGTGGATTGATGGAATGATGAGGGAGTGTGAGAGGTGGTGGATTGAGGGAGCAGGTGGAGGTGGATTGAGGGAGTGGGAGAGGTGGAGGTGGATTGAGGGAGTGGGAGAGGTGGAGGTGCATTGAGGGAGTGATGAGGGAGTAGAGAGGTGGAGGTGGATTGAGGGAATGAGGGAGTGGTAGAGGTGGAGGTGGATTGATGGACGGTTGGAGGGAGTGGGAGGGAGAGGTGGATTGAGGGAGTGATGAGGGAGTGGGAGAGGTGGAGGTGGATTGAGGGAGTGATGAGGGAGTGGGAGAGGTGGTGGATTGAGGGAGTGATGAGGGAGTGGGAGGGAGAGGTGGTGGATAGAGGGAATGATGAGGGAGTGGGAGAGGTGGTGGATTGAGGGAGTGATGAGGGAGTGGGAGAGGTGGAGGTGGATTGAGGGAGTGATGAGGGAGTTGGAGAGGTGGAGGTGGATTGAGGGAGTGATGAGGGAGTGGGAGGGAGAGTTGGATTGAGGGAGTGATGAGGGAGTGGGAGAGGTGGATTGAGGGAGTGATGAGGGAGTGGGAGGGAGAGGTGGATTGAGGGAGTGATGAGGGAGTAGGAGAGGTGGAGGTGGATTGAGGGAATGATGAGGGAGTGGGAGAGGTGGATTGTGGGAATGATGAGGGAGTGGGTGGATTGAGGGAGTAGGAGAGGTGGAGGTGGATTGAGGGAGTGATGAGGGAGTGGGAGAGGTGGATTGTGGGAATGATGAGGTAGTGGGAGGGAGAGGTGGATTGAGGGAGTGATGAGGCAGTGGGAGGGAGTGGATTGAGGTAGTGAGAGGGAGAGGTGGAGGTGGATTGAGGGAGTGATGAGGGAGTGGGAGAGGTGGATTGAGGGTGATGAGTGGGAGGGAGAGGTGGATTGAGGGAGTGATGAGGGAGTAGGAGAGGTGGAGGTGGATTGAGGGAGTGATGAGGGAGTGGGAGAGGTGGATTGTGGGAATGATGAGGTAGTGGGAGGGAGAGGTGGATTGAGGGAGTGATGAGGCAGTGGGAGGGAGTGGATTGAGGTAGTGAGAGGGAGTAGGAGAGGTGGAGGTGGATTGAGGGAATGATGAGGGAGTGGGAGAGGTGGATTGTGGGAATGATGAGGTAGTGGGAGGGAGAGGTGGATTGAGGGAGTGATGAGGCAGTGGGAGGGAGTGGATTGAGGTAGTGAGAGAGGTGGTGGATTGAGGGAGTGATGAGGGAGTGGGAGGGAGAGGTGGATTGAGGGAGTGATGAGTGGGAGGGAGAGGTGGATTGAGGGAGTGATGAGGGAGTGGGAGGTGGATTGAGGGAGTGATGAGGGAGTAGGAGGGAGCGGTGGATAGAGGGAGTGATGAGGGAGTGGGAGGGAGAGGTGGATTGAGGGAGTGATGAGGGAGTGGGAGGGAGCGGTGGATAGAGGGAGTGATGAGGGAGTGGGAGGGAGAGGTGGATTGAGGGAGTGATGAGGGAGTGGGAGGGAGCGGTGGATAGAGGGAGTGATGAGGGAGTGGGAGGAGAGTTGGATAGGGGAGAGAGGGAGAATGAGAAAGACAAGAGCAGGAGAGGCAGTGCTGGTGTTGACAGAAGAAAAGATACGAGACAGGCAGGGAGAGTGCGGAAGGAGACGGTTATGGGAGAGAGGGGAGAGAGTAAACACGGAAATTAATTTTGGGGATGATTTAGAGCAAGAGAGAGAGAGAGAGAGAGAGAGAGAGACCCCGATACCCAGAGAGAGAGAGAGACCCCAATACCCAGAGAGAGAGAGAGACCCCAATACCCAGAGAGAGAGAGAGACCCTGATACCCAGAGAGAGAGAGAGACCCTGATACCCAGAGAGAGAGAGAGACCCTGATACCCAGAGAAAGAGAGAGAGAGAGAGAGAGAGAGACCCCGATACCCAGAGAGAGAGAGAGACCCCAATACCCAGAGAGAGAGAGAGACCCTGATACCCAGAGAAAGAGAGAGAGAGAGACCCCGATACCCAGAGAGAGAGAGAGACCCTGATACCCAGAGAGAGAGAGAGAGACCCTGATACCCAGAGAAAGAGAGAGAGAGAGAGAGAGACCCCGATACCCAGAGAGAGAGAGAGAGAGTTGATATTGAAAGGTGGGATAGACAATGATGCCGTAGGCCGGGGATTCAAACGGGAGTGAGGACTGTTGCCATCTCTCCGTCTGAGAACAGCAGGGAAGTGCTAATTACAGAGTGTGCAGTGACAGAGACGATGTGCTGAGCTGTGAGTGGGATAATAATCACCTTTCAGCAACCATGACTGACACCAGGCCCTGACATCACCTCGTGTGAGTGTGAGAGAGAGTGTGTGTGCAAAGAGGAAGGTAGTGAAATTCCATGGCAGACTCACACGTGTAACAGCCAGCAGAAATATATCGTCAGCATGAGCATGAGTTAAACACCCTCACACACTCACACACACTCAGACACACAGACACACACACAGACATACATTCACAGACACACACACACAGAGACAGACACACTCACACACACTCAGACAGACAGACACACACACAGACATACATTCACAGACACACACACACAGAGACAGACACACTCACACACACTCAGACAGACAGACACACACACAGACATACATTCACAGACACACACACACACAGACAGACACACTCACACACACTCAGACAGACACACAGACAGACACACTCACACACACTCAGACAGACAGACACACACACACACACACACACTCACACACACTCAGACAGACACACAGACAGACACACTCACACACACTCAGACAGACAGACACACACACACACACACACTCACACACACTCAGACAGACACACAGACATACATTCACAGACACACACTCAGACAGACAGACACACACACACACACACACACACACACAGGCAGACACACAGACATACATTCACAGACAAATTCACACACATACACACTCACACAGAGGTACACACAGACACACACTTAGACACAGAGACACACACACACACATAGGCAGACAGACAGACAGACATATATCCACAGACACACACTCACACACATATACACACAGAGGGAGAGCGATGTGGCGAGGGGAGGACATACAGAGAGAGCGAGGGAGGGAGCTCTCCTTCTGTCTCCCCTCTCTCTTGCTGTTGCTCGAACTCACACCCTCTCTCCCTTTTACTCCCACCACCTCCTGCCCCATCTCTTCTTCTCCCTACCCCCTCCTTTTCTTTCCTTCCCACGCTCCCTTTCCCTCCCACCCCCCCCCACACCCTCTCTCCCTTTTACTCCCACCACCTCTCCTCCTGCCCCATCTCTTCTTCTCCCTACCCCCTCTTTTTTGTTCCTTCCCACGCTCCCTTTCCCTCTCCCTTCCACCCCCCCACACCCTCTCTCCCTCTGGATGACTTTCTGGAGCAGTAGAAGCAGACAGGAGGCTTGATATAAATTCAAAAGACTGGAAAGGCACAGCTAGAGTGGGCAGCCATCGTCCTGTTCCCCAGAGTGGGTATCTCTAATACAATTCCTTCTTTTTAAGGTGCGAGGGGGAAGTTCAAAGGGGCAAGATTGAAAGAGTCAAGTAAATTTATTATCAAAATACCCTAAGATTCATTTCCTTGCACTCTCTGCGGTTTCCTGCGATCCCGGGTGGAGCAGCTGCCGTTCCGAGCTGTGATGATCCAGATCAGATGCTTTCTGTGGGGCATCGGTGAAAAGGAGTGAGGGTTGCCTGAGGATAGAAAGTTAAAAAGGACACTGGATGGACAGCTGGTACAAGTCCCCAGGAGATGGTAGGACACCGCTACGACCTCTCAGACATTCTCACAGTCCTTTGAAAGGACTTTCAGTTCCATGTTCTGTTGCTCCCATCCACTCCAGATGGGAGACACTCTCAATGGTGCTCCTGCAGAATTCGGTTAAAATGGGGGAGCGGGTATTGCTTGCCTCAATCTCCTCAAGGTGTGGAGGTGCTGCTGTGCCTTCTTGTTCAGAGGAGTGAGTTTGAGGGACCAGGTGAGGTTGTCCATGCTGTGAACTCCCAGAAACCTGGTGCTCTAACTTTCTTAATGGAGGAGCCATGTGCTCATTGTATTCATCTGCACCTTCCTAAAGTCCACAATCATTCTTCTGGTCTTCTCCACGTTCTTCTCACACCATCCCAGCGCCCTCTCTCCTCTGACTCGTCATCACCATGGAGGAGGCAGAGTTCATCCGCAGAAGAGTACAAGTGGAGGGGCTGACCAGCTCCCTCGGACATCGGCAGTGGGGCTGGGCCAGGACAGGGTATCGGTGAAGTGCATTGGTAAAATTGGTGGGCAAAGGTCTTGGGGTCTGCCAGTTTCTCCATCAGAGCTGGCATTCCACAACGCCATCAGACAAAGGACCAGTATCTGGCCACTCAGCCCATCTTGGCCGATCTATTATATTTCTCAACCCCATTTTCCTGCCTCATTCCCAGTAAATATTCCTGTGACTCATTCCCCCCTCCAGAGCTGGGTGAGACTCCTTTACATCGTTCTGCATTGGCCTCGATGCCATTTTCTCTAAATGTTTCCTCTGGGAGAGTGTTTGCAATGATTTTCTGTGTTAAGTTTCTCGCATAATTTGAGTTTGTTGCCAAGCAACCATTCTGCTGGCTTCATAATTTTATTTATCTGTCTGTCTTTATAGAAGCAGACAGACATAAAACCAGACATCGTGTTTGAATAATGCTATCCAGAATACTTACAATGTCGGAGGCATAGCACAGTGGGAACATGATGTCTTTGCCAGATGAAGCTAATTAACTTCAGCCACCACACAGTCCATACCTCCTCGAACCCCTGCGTATTCATCACCTCTTCAAAGGGGCTGAGGCCAAGAGGGTTCAGATATTCAGGGTGCTCAGTGTGGACCTCTCCAACAACCGGTCCTGCTCCAATCACATTGTCCTGGTCCTCAGTGTTGACATCTCCAACAAACGGTCCTGGTCCAATCTCATTGACTGGTCCTCAGAGTTGACCTCTCCAACAGCCGGTCCTGGTCCTCAGTGTGGACCTCTCCAACAGCCGGTCCTGTCCCAATCACATTGTCCTGGTCCTCAGTGTGGACCTCTCCAACAACCGGTCCTGGTCCTCAGTGTGAACCTCTCCAACAGTCGGTCCTGGTCCTCAGTGTGGACCTCTCCAACAACCGGTCCTGGTCCTCAGTGTGGACATCTCCAAAAACCAGTCCTGGTCCTCAGTGTGGACCTCTCCAACAACCGGTCCTGGTCCAATCTCATTGTCCTGGTCCTCAGTGTTGACCTCTCCAACAGCCGGTCCTGTCCCAATCACATTGTCCTGGTCCTCAGTGTGGACCTCTCCAACAACCGGTCCTGGTCCTCAGTGTGAACCTCTCCAACAGTCGGTCCTGCTCCTCAGTGTGGACCTCTCCAACAACCGGTCCTGGTCCTCAGTGTGGACATCTCCAACAACCAGTCCTGGTCCTCAGTGTTGACCTCTCCAACAACCGGTCCTGGTCCAATCTCATTGTCCTGGTCCTCAGTGTTGACCTCTCCAATAGCCGGTCCTGGTCCTCAGTGTTGACCTCTCCAACAGTCGGTCCTGGTCCTCAGTGTGGACCACTCCAACAGTCGGTCCTGGTCCTCAGTGTGGACCTCTCCAACAACCGGTCCTGGTCCAATCTCATTGTCCTGGTCCTCAGTGTTGACCTCTCCAATAGCCGGTCCTGGTCCTCAGTGTTGACCTCTCCAACAACCGGTCCTGGTCCTCAGTGTGGACCTCTCCAACAGTCGGTCCTGGTCCTCAGTGTGGACCTCTCCAACAACCGGTCCTAGTCCAATCACATTGTCCTGGTCCTCAGTGTGGACCTCTCCAACAACCGGTCCTGGTCCAATCACATTGTCCTGGTCCTCAGTGTGGACCTCTCCAACAACCGGTCCTGGTCCAATCTCATTGTCCTGGTCCTCAGTGTTGACCTCTACAACAGCCGGTCCTGGTCATCAGTGTGGACCTCTCCAACAACCGGTCCTAGTCCAATCACATTGTCCTGGTCCTCAGTGTGGACCTCTCCAACAACCGGTCCTGGTCCAATCTCATTGTCCTGGTCCTCAGTGTTGACCTCTCCAACAGCCGGTCCTGGTCCTCAGTGTGGACCTCTCCAACAACCGGTCCTAGTCCAATCACATTGTCCTGGTCCTCAGTATGGACCTCTCCAACAGCCGGTCCTGGTCCAATCTCATTGTCCTCGTCCTCAGTGTTGACCTCTCCAACAACCGGTCCTGGTCCTCAGTGTGAACCTCTCCAACAGTCGGTCCTGGTCCTCAGTGTGGACCTCTCCAACAACCGGTCCTGGTCCTCAGTGTGAACCTCTCCAACAGTCGGTCCTGGTCCTCAGTGTGGACCTCTCCAACAACCGGTCCTGGTCCTCAGTGTGGACATCTCCAAAAACCAGTCCTGGTCCTCAGTGTGGACCTCTCCAACAACCGGTCCTGGTCCAATCTCATTGTCCTGGTCCTCAGTGTTGACCTCTCCAACAGCCGGTCCTGTCCCAATCACATTGTCCTGGTCCTCAGTGTGGACCTCTCCAACAACCGGTCCTGGTCCTCAGTGTGAACCTCTCCAACAGTCGGTCCTGCTCCTCAGTGTGGACCTCTCCAACAACCGGTCCTGGTCCTCAGTGTGGACATCTCCAACAACCAGTCCTGGTCCTCAGTGTTGACCTCTCCAACAACCGGTCCTGGTCCAATCTCATTGTCCTGGTCCTCAGTGTTGACCTCTCCAATAGCCGGTCCTGGTCCTCAGTGTTGACCTCTCCAACAGTCGGTCCTGGTCCTCAGTGTGGACCACTCCAACAGTCGGTCCTGGTCCTCAGTGTGGACCTCTCCAACAACCGGTCCTGGTCCAATCTCATTGTCCTGGTCCTCAGTGTTGACCTCTCCAATAGCCGGTCCTGGTCCTCAGTGTTGACCTCTCCAACAACCAGTCCTGGTCCTCAGTGTGGACCTCTCCAACAGTCGGTCCTGGTCCTCAGTGTGGACCTCTCCAACAACCGGTCCTAGTCCAATCACATTGTCCTGGTCCTCAGTGTGGACCTCTCCAACAACCGGTCCTGGTCCAATCACATTGTCCTGGTCCTCAGTGTGGACCTCTCCAACAACCGGTCCTGGTCCAATCTCATTGTCCTGGTCCTCAGTGTTGACCTCTCCAACAGCCGGTCCTGGTCCTCAGTGTGGACCTCTCCAACAACCGGTCCTAGTCCAATCACATTGTCCTGGTCCTCAGTGTGGACCTCTCCAACAACCGGTCCTGGTCCAATCTCATTGTCCTGGTCCTCAGTGTTGACCTCTCCAACAGCCGGTCCTGGTCCTCAGTGTGGACCTCTCCAACAACCGGTCCTGGTCCAATCACATTGTCCTGGTCCTCAGTATGGACCTCTCCAACAGCCGGTCCTGGTCCAATCTCATTGTTCTCGTCCTCAGTGTTGACCTCTCCAACAACCGGTCCTGGTCCTCAGTGTTGACCTCTCCAACAGCCGGTCCTGGTCCTCAGTGTGGACCTCTCCAACAACCGGTCCTGGTCCAATCTCATTGTCCTCGTCCTCAGTGTTGACCTCTCCAACAACCGGTCCTGGTCCTCAGTGTGAACCTCTCCAACAGTCGGTCCTGGTCCTCAGTGTGGACCTCTCCAACAACAGGTCCTGGTCCTCAGTGTGAACCTCTCCAACAGTCGGTCCTGGTCCTCAGTGTGGACCTCTCCAACAACCGGTCCTGGTCCTCAGTGTGGACATCTCCAAAAACCAGTCCTGGTCCTCAGTGTGGACCTCTCCAACAACCGGTCCTGGTCCAATCTCATTGTCCTGGTCCTCAGTGTTGACCTCTCCAACAGCCGGTCCTGTCCCAATCACATTGTCCTGGTCCTCAGTGTGGACCTCTCCAACAACCGGTCCTGGTCCTCAGTGTGAACCTCTCCAACAGTCGGTCCTGCTCCTCAGTGTGGACCTCTCCAACAACCGGTCCTGGTCCTCAGTGTGGACATCTCCAACAACCAGTCCTGGTCCTCAGTGTTGACCTCTCCAACAACCGGTCCTGGTCCAATCTCATTGTCCTGGTCCTCAGTGTTGACCTCTCCAATAGCCGGTCCTGGTCCTCAGTGTTGACCTCTCCAACAGTCGGTCCTGGTCCTCAGTGTGGACCACTCCAACAGTCGGTCCTGGTCCTCAGTGTGGACCTCTCCAACAACCGGTCCTGGTCCAATCTCATTGTCCTGGTCCTCAGTGTTGACCTCTCCAATAGCCGGTCCTGGTCCTCAGTGTTGACCTCTCCAACAACCGGTCCTGGTCCTCAGTGTGGACCTCTCCAACAGTCGGTCCTGGTCCTCAGTGTGGACCTCTCCAACAACCGGTCCTTGTCCAATCACATTGTCCTGGTCCTCAGTGTGGACCTCTCCAACAACCGGTCCTGGTCCAATCACATTGTCCTGGTCCTCAGTGTGGACCTCTCCAACAACCGGTCCTGGTCCAATCTCATTGTCCTGGTCCTCAGTGTTGACCTCTCCAACAGCCGGTCCTGGTCCTCAGTGTGGACCTCTCCAACAACCGGTCCTAGTCCAATCACATTGTCCTGGTCCTCAGTGTGGACCTCTCCAACAACCGGTCCTGGTCCAATCTCATTGTCCTGGTCCTCAGTGTTGACCTCTCCAACAGCCGGTCCTGGTCCTCAGTGTGGACCTCTCCAACAACCGGTCCTAGTCCAATCACATTGTCCTGGTCCTCAGTATGGACCTCTCCAACAGCCGGTCCTGGTCCAATCTCATTGTCCTCGTCCTCAGTGTTGACCTCTCCAACAACCGGTCCTGGTCCTCAGTGTTGACCTCTCCAACAGCCGGTCCTGGTCCTCAGTGTGGACCTCTCCAACAACCGGTCCTAGTCCAATCACATTGTCCTGGTCCTCAGTATGGACCTCTCCAACAGCCGGTCCTGGTCCTCAGTGTGAACCTCTCCAACAGACGGTCCTGGTCCTCAGTGTGGACCTCTCCAACAACCGGTCCAGGTCCAATCACATTGTCCTGGTACTTAGTGTGGACCTCTCCAACAGCCGGTCCTGGTCCAATCACATTGTCCTGGTCCTCAGTGTGGACATCTCCAACAGCCGGTCCTGGTCCTCAGTGTGGACATCTCCAACAGCCGGTCCTGGTCCTCAGTGTGGACCTCTCCAACAGCCGGTCCTGGTCCAATCACATTGTCCTGGTACAGTGTGGACCTCTCCAACGACCGGTCCTGGTCCTCAGTGTGGACATCTCCAACAGCCGGTCCTGGTCCAATCACATTGTCCTGGTCCTCAGTGTGGACCTCTCCAAAAACCGGTCCTGGTCCTCAGTGTGGACCTCTCCAACAGCCGGTCCTGGTCCTCAGTGTGGACCTCTCCAACAGCCGGTCCTAGTCCAATCACATTGTCCTCGTCCTCAGTGTGGACCTCTCCAACAGCCGGTCCTAGTCCTCAGTGTGGACCTCTGCAGCAACCGCTCCTGGTCCAATCACATTGTCATGGTCCTCAGTGTGGACATCTCCAACAGCCGGTCCTGGTCCAATCACATTGTCCTGGTACTTAGTGTGGACCTCTCCAACAGCCGGTCCAGGTCCAATCACATTGTCCTGGCTCTCAGTGTGGACCTCTCCAAAAGCCGGTCCTGCTCCTCAGTGTGGACCTCTCCAAAAGCCGGTCCTGGTCCTCAGTGTGAACCTCTCCAACAACCGGTCCTGGTCCTCAGTGTGGACCTCTCCAACAACCGGTCCTGGTCCAATCACATTGTCCTGGTCCTCAGTGTGGACCTCTCCAACAGCTGGTCCTGGTCCTCAGTATGGACCTCTCCAACAGCCGGTCCTGGTCCAATCACATTGTCCACGTCCTCAGTGTGGACCTCTCCAACAGCCGGTCCTGCTCCTCAGTGTGGACCTCTCCAAAAGCCGGTGCTGGTCCAATCACATTGTCCTGGTCCTCAGTGTGGACCTCTCCAAAAACCGGTCCTGGTGCAATCACATTGTCCTAGTCCTCAGTGTGGACCTCTCCAACAGCTGGTCCTGGTCCTCAGTATGGACCTCTCCAACAGCCGGTCCTGGTCCAATCACATTGTCCACGTCCTCAGTGTGGACCTCTCCAACAGCCGGTCCTGCTCCTCAGTGTGGACCTCTCCAAAAGCCGGTCCTGGTCCAATCACATTGTCCTGGTCCTCAGTGTGGACATCTCCAACAACCGGTCCTGCCCCTCAGTGCGGACCTCTCCAACAACTGGTCCTGGTCCAATCACATTGTCCTAGTCCTCAGTGTGGACATCTCCAACAACCGGTCCTGGTCATCAGTGTGGACCTTTCCAACAGCTGGTCCTGGTCCTCAGTGTGGACCTCTCCAACAACCGGTCCTGGTCATCAGTGTGGACCTTTCCAAAAGCCGGTCCTGGTCCAATCACATTGTCCTGGTCCTCAGTGTGGACATCTCCAACAACCGGTCCTGCCCCTCAGTGCGGACCTCTCCAACAACTGGTCCTGGTCCAATCACATTGTCCTAGTCCTCAGTGTGGACATCTCCAACAACCGGTCCTGGTCATCAGTGTGGACCTTTCCAACAGCTGGTCCTGGTCCTCAGTGTGGACCTCTCCAACAACCGGTCCTGGTCATCAGTGTGGACCTTTCCAACAGCCGGTCCTGGTCCAATCACATTGTCCACGTCCTCAGTGTGGACCTCTCCAACAGCCGGTCCTGCTCCTCAGTGTGGACCTCTCCAAAAGCCGGTGCTGGTCCAATCACATTGTCCTGGTCCTCAGTGTGGACCTCTCCAAAAACCGGTCCTGGTGCAATCACATTGTCCTAGTCCTCAGTGTGGACCTCTCCAACAGCTGGTCCTGGTCCTCAGTATGGACCTCTCCAACAGCCGGTCCTGGTCCAATCACATTGTCCACGTCCTCAGTGTGGACCTCTCCAACAGCCGGTCCTGCTCCTCAGTGTGGACCTCTCCAAAAGCCGGTCCTGGTCCAATCACATTGTCCTGGTCCTCAGTGTGGACATCTCCAACAACCGGTCCTGCCCCTCAGTGCGGACCTCTCCAACAACTGGTCCTGGTCCAATCACATTGTCCTAGTCCTCAGTGTGGACATCTCCAACAACCGGTCCTGGTCATCAGTGTGGACCTTTCCAACAGCTGGTCCTGGTCCTCAGTGTGGACCTCTCCAACAACCGGTCCTGGTCATCAGTGTGGACCGTTCCAACAGCCGGTCCTGGTCCTTAGTGTGGACCTCTCCAACAACCGGTCCTGGTCCTCTGGGTGGACCTCTCCAACAGCTGGTACTGGTCCTCAGTGTGGATCTCTCCAACATCCGTTCCTGGTCCAATCACATTGTCATGGTCCTCAGTGTGGACCTCTCCAACAGCCAGTCCTTCTCCAATCACATTGTCCTGGTCCTCAGTTTGGACATCTCCAACAACGGGTCCTGTTCCAATCACTTTGTCCTGGTGCTCAGTGTGGACGTCTCCAACAACCGGTCCTGGTCCAATCACATTGCCCTGGTCCTCAGTGTGGACCTCTCCAACAACCTGTCCTGGTCCAATCACATTGTCCTGATCCTCAGTGTGGACCTCTCCAACAACCGGTCCTGGTCCAATCACATTGTCCTGATCCTCAGTGTGGACCTCTCCAACAACCGGTCTTGGTCCAATCACATTGCCCTGGTCCTCAGTGTGGACCTCTCCAACAACCGGTCCTGGTCCAATCACATTGTCCTGATCCTCAGTGTGGACCTCTCCAAAACCGGTCCTGGTCCTCAGTGTGGACATCTCCAACAACTGGTCCTGGTTCTCAGTGTGGACCTCTCCAACAACCTGTCCTGGTCCAATCACATTGCCCTGGTCCTCAGTGTGGACGTCTCGAACAACCGGTCCTGGTCCTCAGTGTGGACCTCTCCAACAACCGGTCCTGGACCAATCACATTGCCCTGGTCCTCAGTGTTGACCACTCCGACAGCTGGTCCTGATCCTCAGTGTGGACCTCTCCAACAACCGGTCCTGGTCCTCAGTGTGGACCTCTCCAAAACCCAGTCCTGTTCCAATCACATTGTCCTGGTCCTCACTGTGGACCTCTCCAACAACCGGTCCTGGTACAATCTCAATATCCTGGTCCTCAGTGTGGACATCTCCAACAGCCGGTCCTGGTCCAATCCCATTGCCCTGGTCCTCAGTGTTGACCTCTCCGACAGATGGTCCTGGTCCTCAGTGTGGACCGCTACAACAGCTGGTCTTGGTCCAATCACATTGTCCTGGTCCTCAGTTTGGACCTCTCCAACAACCGGTCCTGGTCCAATCACACTGTGCTGGTCCTCAGTTTGGACCACTCCAACAACCTGTCCTGGTCCAATCACATTGTCCTAGTTCTCAGTGTGGACCGTCTCCAACAAGCAGTCCTGGTCCTCAGTGTTGACCTCTCCAACAGCCAGTCCTTGTCCAATCACATTGTCCTGGTCCTCAGTGTTGACCTCTCCAACAGCCAGTCCTAGTCCAATCACATTGTCCTGGTCCTCAGTGTGGACCTCTCCGACAACCTGTCCTGGTCCAATTACATTGCCCTGGTCCTCAGTGTGGACGTCTCGAACAACCGGTCCTGGTCCTCAGTGAGGACCTCTCCAAAAACCGGTCCTGGTCCTCAGTGTGGACCTCTCTAACAACCGGTCCTGGTCCTCAGTTTGGACCTCTCCAACAACCGGTCCTGGTCCAATCACACTGTGCTGGTCCTCAGTTTGGACCACTCCAACAACCTGTCCTGGTCCAATCACATTGTCCTAGTTCTCAGTGTGGACCGTCTCCAACAAGCAGTCCTGGTCCTCAGTGTTGACCTCTCCAACAGCCAGTCCTTGTCCAATCACATTGTCCTGGTCCTCAGTGTTGACCTCTCCAACAGCCAGTCCTAGTCCAATCACATTGTCCTGGTCCTCAGTGTGGACCTCTCCGACAACCTGTCCTGGTCCAATTACATTGCCCTGGTCCTCAGTGTGGACGTCTCGAACAACCGGTCCTGGTCCTCAGTGAGGACCTCTCCAAAAACCGGTCCTGGTCCTCAGTGTGGACCTCTCTAACAACCGGTCCTGGTCCTCAGTGTGGACCTCTCCAACAACCGGTCCTGGTCCAATCACATTGCCCTGGTCCTCAGTGTTGACCACTCCGACAGCTGGTCCTGATCCTCAGTGTGGACGTCTCGAACAACCGGTCCTGGTCCTCAGTGTGGACATCTCCAACAACTGGTCCTGGTTCTCAGTGTGGACCTATCCAACAGCCGGACCTGGTCCTCAGAGTGGACCTCTCCAACACCCGGTCCTGTTCCAATCACATTGTCCTGGTCCTCACTGTGGACCTCTCCAACAACCGGTCCTGGTACAATCTCAATATCCTGGTCCTCAGTGTGGACCTCTCCAACAACCGGTCCTTGTTCAATCACATTGTCCTGGTCCTCAGTGTGGACCGCTCCGAGAACCTGTCCTGCCCCTCAGTGTGGACCTCTCCAACAACCGGTCCTGGTCCAATAACATTGTCCTGGTCCTCAGTGTGGATCTCTCCAAAAACCGGTCCTGGTCCAATAACATTGTCCTGGTCCTCAGTGTGGACGTCTCGAACAAGCGGTCCTGGTTCAATCACATTGTCCTTGTACTCAGTGTGGACCTCTCCAAAAACCGGTCCTGGTCCTATCACATTGTCCTGGTACTCAGTGTGGACCTCTCCAACAGCCGGTCCTGGTCCAATCACATTGTCCTGGTCTTCAGTGTGGACCTCTCCAACAACCGGTCCTACTCCAATCACATTGTCCTGGTTTTCAGTGTGGACCTCTCCAACAACCGGTCCTGGTCCAATCACATTGTCCTGGTTTTCAGTGTGGACCTCTCCGACAACCGGTCCTGGTCCAATCACATTGTCCTGGTCCTCAGTGTGGACCTCTCCGACAACCGGTCCTGGTCCAATCACATTGTCCTGGTTTTCAGTGTGG
Organism: Hypanus sabinus; assembly: GCF_030144855.1. Classification (NCBI taxonomy): domain Eukaryota; kingdom Metazoa; phylum Chordata; class Chondrichthyes; order Myliobatiformes; family Dasyatidae; genus Hypanus; species Hypanus sabinus. The sequence goes on from NW_026778927.1 coordinate 412,190, forward strand.
ACCTCTCCAACAGCCGGTCCTTGTCGAATCACATTGTCCTGGTCCTCAGTGTGGACCTCTCCAACAGCCGGTCCTTGTCCAATCACATTGTCCTAGTCCTCAGTGTGGCCCTCTCCAACAGCCGGTCCTGGTCCAATCACATTCTGCTGGTCCTCAGTGTGGACCTCTCCAACAACCGGTCCTGGTCCAATCACATTGTGCTGGTCCTCAGTGTGGACCTCTCCAACAACCGGTCCTGGTCCAATCACATTGTGCTGGTCCTCAGTGTGGACATCTCCAACAGCCGGTCCTGGTCCTATCACATTGTCCTGGTCCTCAGTGTGGACCGTCTCCAACAAGCAGTCCTGGTCCTCAGTTTGGACCTCTCCAACAGCCAGTCCTTGTCCAATCACATTGTCCTGGTCCTCAGTTTGGACCTCTCCAACAACGGGTCCTGGTCCTCAGTGTGGACCTCTCCAACAGCTGGTCCTTGTCCAATCACAATGTCCTAGTCCTCAGTGTGGACCGTCTCCTACAAGCAGTCCTGGTCCTCAGTGTTGACCTCTCCAACAACCGGTCCTTGTCCAATCACACTGTCCTGGTTCTCAGTGTGGACCTCTCCAACAACCTGTCCTGGTCCTCAGTGAGGACCTCTCCAACAACGGGTCCTGGTCCTCAGTTTGGACCTCTCCAACAGCCAGTCCTTGTCCAATCACATTGTCCTGGTCCTCAGTTTGGACCTCTCCAACAACGGGTCCTGGTCCTCAGTGTGGACCTCTCCAACAGCTGGTCCTTGTCCAATCACATTATCCTGGTCCTCAGTGTGGACCTCTCCAACAACCTGTCCTGGTCCAATCACATTTTCCTGGTCCTCAGTGTGGACCTCTCCAACAACCTGTCCTGGTCCAATCACATTGCCCTGGTCCTCAGTGTGGACGTCTCGAACAACCGGTCCAGGTCCTCAGTGTGGACCTCTCCATCAACCGGTCCTGGTCCAATCACATTGCCCTGGTCCTCAGTGTTGACCTCTCCAACAACCGGTCCTGGTCCAATCTCATTGTCCTGGTCCTCAGTGTTGACCTCTCCAACAGCCGGTCCTGGTCCTCAGTGTGGACCGTTCCAACAACCGGTCCTGGTCCTCAGTGTGAACCTCTCCAACAGTCGGTCCTGGTCCTCAGTGTGGACGTCTCCAACAGTCGGTCCTGGTCCTCAGTGTGGACCTCTCCAACATTCGGTCCTGGTCCTCAGTATGGACCTCTCCAACACCCGGTCCTGGTCCTCAGTGTGAACCTCTCCAACAACCGGTCCTGGTCCTCAGTGTGGACCTCTCCAACAGCCGGTCCTGGTCCTCAGTGTGGACATCTCCAACAACCAGTCCTGGTCCTCAGTGTGGATCTCTCCAACAACCGGTCCTACTCCAATCACATTGTCCTGGTCCTCAGTGTGGACATCTCCAACAACCGGTCCTGGTCCAATCACATTGTCCTGGTCCTCAGTTTGGACCTCTCCAACAACCGGTCCTGGTCCTCAGTGTGGACCTCTCCAGCAACCGCTCCTGGTCCAATCACATTGTCCTGGTACTTAGTGTGGACCTCAGCAACAAACGGTCCTGGTCCTCAGTGTGGACCTCTCCAACAACCAGTCCTGGTACTCAGTGTGGACCTCTCCAACAACCATCCAGGTCCAATCACATTCTCCTGGTACATAGTGTGGACATCTCCAACAGCCGGTACTGGTCCTCAGTGTGGACATCTCCAACAGCCGGTCCTGGTCCTCAGTGTGGACCTCTCCAACATCCGTTCCTGGTCCAATCACATTGTCATGGTCCTCAGTGTGGACATCTCCAACAGCCGGTCCTGGTCCTATCACATTGTCCTGATCCTCAGTGTGGACTTCTCCAACAGCCGGTCCTGGTCCAATCACAAGGTCCTGGTCCTCAGTTTGGACCTCTCCAACAACCGGTCCTGGTCCAATCACATTGTCCTGGTCCTCAGTGTTGACCTCTCCAACAACCGGTCCTTGTCCAATCACATTGTCCTGGTTCTCAGTGTGGACCTCTCCAACAACCTGTCCTGGTCCTCAGTGAGGACCTCCCCAACAACGGGTCCTGGTCCTCAGTTTGGACCTCTCCAACAGCCAGTCCTTGTCCAATCACATTGTCCTGGTCCTCAGTTTGGACCTCTCCAACAACGGGTCCTGGTCCTCAGTGTGGACCTCTCCAACAGCTGGTCCTTGTCCAATCACATTGTCCTGGTCCTCAGTGTGGACCTCTCGAACAACCTGTCCTGGTCCAATCACATTGTCCTGGTCCTCAGTGTGGACCTCTCCAACAACCTGTCCTGGTCCAATCACATTGCCCTGGTCCTCTGTGTGGACGTCTCGAACAACCGGTCCTGGTCCAATCACATTGTCCTGTTCCTCAGTTTGGAACTCTCCAACAATGGGTCCTGGTCCTCAGTGTGGACCTCTCCAACAACCTGTCCTGGTCCTCAGTGAGGACCTCTCCAACAACGGGTCCTGGTCCTCAGTTTGGACCTCTCCAACAGCCAGTCCTTGTCCAATCACATTGTCCTGGTCCTCAGTTTGGACCTCTCCAACAACGGGTCCTGGTCCTCAGTGTGGACCTCTCCAACAGCTGGTCCTTGTCCAAACACATTGTCCTGGTCCTCAGTGTGGACCTCTCGAACAACCTGTCCTGGTCAAATCACATTGTCCTGGTCCTCAGTGTGGACCTCTCCAACAACCTGTCCTGGTCCAATCACATTGCCCTAGTCCTCAGTGTGGACGTCTCGAACAACCGGTCCTGGTCCAATCACATTGTCCTGGTCCTCAGTTTGGACCTCTCCAACAACGGGTCCTGGTCCTCAGTGTGGACCTCTCCAACAACCTGTCCTGGTCCTCAGTGAGGACCTCTCCAACAACGGGTCCTGGTCCTCAGTTTGGACCTCTCCAACAGCCAGTCCTTGTCCAATCACATTGTCCTGGTCCTCAGTGTGGACCTCTCCAACAACCTGTCCTGGTCCAATCACATTGTCCTGGTCCTCAGTGTGGACCTCTCCAACAACCTGTCCTGGTCTAATCACATTGCCCTGGTCCTCAGTGTGGACGTCTCGAACAACCGGTCCTGGTCCTCAGTGTGGACCTCTCCATCAACCGGTCCTGGTCCAATCTCATTGTCCTGGTCCTCAGTGTTGACCTCTCCAACAGCAGGTCCTGGTCCTCAGTGTGGACCTCTCCAACAACCGGTCCTGGTCCTCAGTGTGAACCTCTCCAACAGTCGGTCCTGGTCCTCAGTGTGGACGGTCTCCAACAACCGGTCCTGGTCCAGTCACATTGTCCTGGTTCTCAGTGTGGACCTCTCCAACAGCCGGTCCTGGTCCAATCACATTGTCCTGGTCCTCAGTGTGGACCTCTCCAACAGCCAGTCCTAGTCCAATCACATTGTCCTGGTTCTCAGTGTGGACCTCTCCAACAGCCGGTCCTGGTCCAATCACATTGTCCTGGACCTCAGTGTGGACCTCTCCAACAGCCGGTCCTGGTCCAATCACATTGTCCTAGTCCTCAGTGTGGACCTCTCCAGCAACCGCTCCTGGTCCAATCACATTGTCATGGTCCTCAGTGTGGACCTCTCCAGCAACGGGTCCTGGTCCTCAGTGTGGACCTCTCCAACAGCTGGTCCTTGTCCAATCACATTATCCTGGTCCTCAGTGTGGACCTCTCCAACAACCTGTCCTGGTCCAATCACATTGTCCTGGTCCTCAGTGTGGACCTCTCCAACAACCTGTCCTGGTCCAATCACATTGCCCTGGTCCTCAGTGTGGACGTCTCGAACAACCGGTCCTGGTCCTCAGTGTGGACCTCTCCATCAACCGGTCCTGGTCCAATCACATTGCCCTGGTCCTCAGTGATGACCTCTCCAACAACCGGTCCTGGTCCAATCTCATTCTCCTGGTCCTCAGTGTTGACCTCTCCAACAGCCGGTCCTGGTCCTCAGTGTGGACCGCTCCAACAACCGGTCCTGGACCTCAGTGTGAACCTCTCCAACAGTCGGTCCTGGTCCTCAGTGTGGACCTCTCCAACATTCGGTCCTGTTCCTCAGTATGGACCTCTCCAACAGCCGGTCCTGGTCCTCAGTGTGAACCTCTCCAACAACCTGTCCTGGTCCAATCAAATTGCCCTGGTCCTCAGTGTGGACGTCTCGAACAACCGGTCCTGGTCCAATCACATTGTCCTGGTCCTCAGTTTGGACCTCTCCAACAACGGGTCCTGGTCCTCAGTGTGGACCTCTCCAACAACCTGTCCTGGTCCTCAGTGAGGACCTCTCCAACAACGGGTCCTGGTCCTCAGTTTGGACCTCTCCAACAGCCAGTCCTTGTCCAATCACATTGTCCTGGTCCTCAGTTTGGACCTCTCCAACAACGTGTCCTGGTCCTCAGTGTGGACCTCTCCAACAGCTGGTCCTTGTCCAAACACATTGTCCTGGTCCTCAGTGTGGACCTCTCGAACAACCTGTCCTGGTCCAATCACATTGTCCTGGTCCTCAGTGTGGACCTCTCCAACAACCTGTCCTGGTCCAATCACATTGCCCTAGTCCTCAATGTGGACGTCACGAACAACCGGTCCTGGTCCAATCACATTGTCCTGGTCCTCAGTTTGGACCTCTCCAACAACGGGTCCTGGTCCTCAGTGTGGACCTCTCCAACAACCTGTCCTGGTCCTCAGTGTGGACGTCTCGAACAACCGGTCCTGGTCCTCAGTGTGGACCTCTCCATCAACCGGTCCTGGTCCAATCACATTGCCCTGGTCGTTAGTGTTGACCTCTCCAACAACCGGTCCTGGTCCAATCTCATTGTCCTGGTCCTCAGTGTTGACCTCTCCAACAGCAGGTCCTGGTCCACAGTGTGGACCTCTCCAACAACCGGTCCTGGTCCTCAGTGTGAACCTCTCCAACAGTCGGTCCTGGTCCTCAGTGTGGACGGTCTCCAACAACCGGTCCTGGTCCAGTCACATTGTCCTGGTTCTCAGTGTGGACCTCTCCAACAGCCGGTCCTGGTCCAATCACATTGTCCTGGTCCTCAGTGTGGACCTCTCCAACAGCCGGTCCTAGTCCAATCACATTGTCCTGGTTCTTAGTGTGGACCTCTCCAACAGCCGGTCCTGGTCCAATCACATTGTCCTGGACCTCAGTGTGGACCTCTCCAACAGCCGGTCCTGGTCCAATCACATTGTCCTAGTCCTCAGTGTGGACCTCTCCAGCAACCGCTCCTGGTCCAATCACATTGTCATGGTCCTCAGTGTGGACCTCTCCAGCAACGGGTCCTGGTCCTCAGTGTGGACCTCTCCAACAGCTGGTCCTTGTCCAATCACATTATCCTGGTCCTCAGTGTGGACCTCTCCAACAACCTGTCCTGGTCCAATCACATTGTCCTGGTCCTCAGTGTGGACCTCTCCAACAACCTGTCCTGGTCCAATCACATTGCCCTGGTCCTCAGTGTGGACGTCTCGAACAACCGGTCCTGGTCCTCAGTGTGGACCTCTCCATCAACCGGTCCTGGTCCAATCACATTGCCCTGGTCCTCAGTGATGACCTCTCCAACAACCGGTCCTGGTCCAATCTCATTCTCCTGGTCCTCAGTGTTGACCTCTCCAACAGCCGGTCCTGGTCCTCAGTGTGGACCGCTCCAACAACCGGTCCTGGACCTCAGTGTGAACCTCTCCAACAGTCGGTCCTGGTCCTCAGTGTGGACCTCTCCAACATTCGGTCCTGGTCCTCAGTATGGACCTCTCCAACAGCCGGTCCTGGTCCTCAGTGTGAACCTCTCCAACAACCGGTCCTGGTCCTCAGTGTGGACCTCTACAACAGCCGGTCCTGGTCCTCAGTGTGAACCTCTCCAACAACCGGTCCAGGTCCTCAGTGTGGACATCTCCAACAACCAGTCCTGGTCCTCAGTGTGGACCTCTCCAACAACCGGTCCTGGTCCAATCACATTGTCCTGGTCCTCATTGTGGACATCTCCAACAACCGGTCCTGGTCCAATCACATTGTCCTGGTCCTCAGTGTGGACCTCTCCAACAACCGGTCCTGGTCCTCAGTGTGGACCTCTCCAGCAACCGCTCCTGGTCCAATCACATTGTCCTGGTACTTAGTGTGGACCTCAGCAACAACCGGTCCTGGTCCTCAGTGTGGACCTCTCCAAGAACCAGTCCTGGTACTCAGTGTGGACTTCTCCAACAGCCGGTCCTGGTCCAATCACAATGTCCTGGTCCTCAGTTTGGACCTCTCCAACAACCGGTCCTGGTCCAATCACATTGTCCTGGTCCTCAGTGTTGACCTCTCCAACAACCGGTCCTTGTCCAATCACATTGTCCTGGTTCTCAGTGTGGACCTCTCCAACAACCTGTCCTGGTCCTCAGTGAGGACCTCTCCAACAAAGGGTCCTGGTCCTCAGTTTGGACCTCTCCAAAAGCCAGTCCTTGTCCAATCACATTGTACTGGTCCTCAGTTTGGACCTCTCCAACAACGGGTCCTGGTCCTCAGTGTGGACCTCTCCAACAGCTGGTCCTTGTCCAATCACATTGTCCTGGTCCTCAGTGTGGACCTCTCGAACAACCTGTCCTGGTCCAATCACATTGTCCTGGTCCTCAGTGTGGACCTCTCCAACAACCTGTCCTGGTCCAATCACATTGCCCTGGTCATCAGTGTGGACGTCTCGAACAACCGGTCCTGGTCCAATCTCATTGTCCTGGTCCTCAGTGTTGACCTCTCCAACAGCCGGTCCAGGTCCTGTGTGGACCTCTCCAACAACCGGTCCTGGTCCTCAGTGTGAACCTCTCCAACAGTCGGTCCTGGTCCTCAGTGTGGACCTCTCCAACAACCGGTCCTAGTCCAATCACATTGTCCTGGTCCTCAGTGTGGACATCTCCAACAACCGGTCCTGGTCCAATCACATTGTCCTGGTCCTCAGTGTGGACCTCTCCAACAACCGGTCCTTGTCCAATCACATTGTCCTGGTTCTCAGTGTGGACCTCTCCAACAACCTGTCCTGGTCCTCAGTGAGGACCTCTCCAACAACGGGTCCTGGTCCTCAGTTTGGACCTCTCCAACAGCCAGTCCTTGTCCAATCACATTGTCCTGGTCCTCAGTTTGGACCTCTCCAACAACTAGTCCTGGTCCTCAGTGTGGACCTCTCCAACAACCTGTCCTGGTCCTCAGTGAGGACCTCTCCAACAACGGGTCCTGGTCCTCAGTTTGGACCTCTCCAACAGCCAGTCCTTGTCCAATCACATTGTCCTGGTCCTCAGTGTGGACCTCTCCAACAACCTGTCCTGGTCCAATCACATTGTCCTGGTCCTCAGTGTGGACCTCTCCAACTACCTGTCCTGGTCTAATTACATTGCCCTGGTCCTCAGTGTGGACGTCTCGAACAACCGGTCCTGGTCCTCAGTGTGGACCTCAACATCAACCGGTCCTGGTCCAATCACATTGCCCTGGTCGTTAGTGTTGACCTCTCCAACAACCGGTCCTGGTCCAATCTCATTGTCCTGGTCCTCAGTGTTGACCTCTCCAACAGCAGGTCCTGGTCCTCAGTGTGGACCTCTCCAACAACCGGTCCTGGTCCTCAGTGTGAACCTCTCCAACAGTCGGTCCTGGTCCTCAGTGTGGACGGTCTCCAACAACCGGTCCTGGTCCAGTCACATTGTCCTGGTTCTCAGTGTGGACCTCTCCAACAGCCGGTCCTGGTCCAATCACATTGTCCTGGTCCTCAGTGTGGACCTCTCCAACAGCCGGTCCTAGTCCAATCACATTGTCCTGGTTCTCAGTGTGGACCTCTCCAACAGCCGGTCCTGGTCCAATCACATTGTCCTGGACCTCAGTGTGGACCTCTCCAACAGCCGGTCCTGGTCCAATCACATTGTCCTAGTCCTCAGTGTGGACCTCTCCAGCAACCGCTCCTGGTCCAATCACATTGTCCTGGTCCTCAGTGTGGACATCTCCAACAGCCGGTCCTGGTCCAATCACATTGTCCTGGTCCTCAGTGTGGACCGTCTCCTACAACCGGTCCTGGTCCAATCACATTGTCCTGGTCCTCAGTGTGGAACTCTCCAACAACCGGTCCAGGTCCAATCACATTGTCCTGGTCCTCAGTGTGGACCTCTCCAGCAACCGGTCCTGGTCCTCAGTGTGGACCTCTCCATCAACCGGTCCTGGTCCAATCACATTGCCCTGGTCGTTAGTGTTGACCTCTCCAACAACCGGTCCTGGTCCAATCTCATTGTCCTGGTCCTCAGTGTTGACCTCTCCAACAGCAGGTCCTGGTCCTCAGTGTGGACCTCTCCAACAACCGGTCCTGGTCCTCAGTGTGAACCTCTCCAACAGTCGGTCCTGGTCCTCAGTGTGGACGGTCTCCAACAACTGGTCCTGGTCCAATCACATTGTCCTGGTCCTCAGTGTGGACCGTCTCCAACAACCGGTCCAGCTCCAATCACATTGTCCTGGTCCTCAGTGTGGACCGTCTCCAACAACCGGTCCTGGTCCAGTCACATTGTCCTGGTTCTCAGTGTGGACCTCTCCAACAGCCGGTCCTAGTCCAATCACATTGTCCTGGTTCTCAGTGTGGACCTCTCCAACAGCCTGTCCTGGTCCAATCACATTGTCCTGGACCTCAGTGTGGACCTCTCCAACAGCCGGTCCTGGTCCAATCACATTGTCCTAGTCCTCAGTGTGGACCTCTCCAGCAACCGCTCCTGGTCCAATCACATTGTCATGGTCCTCAGTGTGGACCTCTCCAGCAGCCGGTCCAGGTCCAATCACATTGTCCTGGTCCTCAGTGTGGATCGTCTCCAACAACCGGTCCTGGTCCAATCACATTGTCCTGGTCCTCAGTGTGGAACTCTCCAACAACCGGTCCAGGTCCAATCACATTGTCCTGGTCCTCAGTGTGGACCTCTCCAGCAACCGGTCCTGTTCCTCAGTGTGGACCTCTCCAACAACCGGTCCAGGTCCAATCACATTGTCCTGGTCCTCAGTGTGGAACTCTCCAACAACCGGTCCAGGTCCAATCACATTAACCTGGTCCTCAGTGTGGACCTCTCCAGCAACCGGTCCTGGTCCTCAGTGTGGACCTCTCCAACAACCGGTCCAGGTCCAATCACATTGTCCTGGTCCTCAGAGTGGACCTCTCCAACAACCGGTCCTGGTCCAATCACATTATCCTGGTTCTCAGTGTGGACCTCTCCAACAACCGGTCCTGGTCCAATCACATTATCCTGGTTCTCAGTGTGGACCTCTCCAACAACCGGTCCTGGTACAATCACATTGTCCTGGTCCTCACTGTGGACCTCTCCAACAGCCGGTCCTAGTCCTCAGGGTAGACCTCTCCAACAGCCGGTCCTGGTCCAATCACATTGTCCTGGTCCTCACTGTGGACCTCTCCAACAGCCGGTCCTGGTCCAATCACATTGTCCTGGTCCTCAGTGTGGACCTCTCCAACAGCCGGTCCTAGTCCTCAGTGTGGACCTCTCCAGCAACAGCTCCTGGTCCAATCACATTGTCCTGGTCCTTAGTGTGGACCTCTCCAGCAACCGGTCCAGGTCCAATCACACTGTCCTGGCTCTCAGTGTGGACCTCTCCAACAGCCGGTCCTGCTCCTCAGTGTGGACCTCTCCAAAAGCTGGTCCCGCTTCTCAGTGTGGACCTCTCCAAAAGCCGGTCCTGGTCCAATCACATTGTCCTGGTCCTCAGTGTGGAACTCTCCAACAGCCGGTCCTGGTCCAATAACATTGTCCTGGTCCTCAGTGTGGAACTCTCCAAAAACCGCTCCTGGTGCAATCACATTGTCCTAGTCCTCAGTGTGGACCTCTCCAACAGCCGGTCCTGGTCCTCAGTATGGACCTCTCCAACAGCCGGTCCTGGTCCAATCACATTGTCCACGTCCTCAGTGTGGACCCCTCCAACAGCTGGTCCTGCTCCTCAGTGTGGACCTCTCCAAAAGCCGGTCCTGGTCCAATCACATTGTCCTGGTCCTCAGTGTTGACCTCTCCAACAGCCAGTCCTAGTCCAATCACATTGTCCTGGTCCTCAGTGTGGACCTCTCCAGCAACTGGTCCTGGTGCAATCACATTGTCCTGGTCCTCAGAGTGGACCTCTCCAGCAACTGGTCCTGGTCCAATCACATTGTCCTGGTCCTCAGTGTGGACCTCTCCAACAACCGGTCCAGGTCCAATCACATTGTCCTGGTCCTCAGTGTGGACCTCTCCAGCAACCGGTCCTGGTCCTCAGTGTGGACCTCTCCAACAACCGGTCCAGGTCCAATCACATTGTCCTGGTCCTCAGAGTGGACCTCTCCAACAACCGGTCCTGGTCCAATCACATTATCCTGGTTCTCAGTGTGGACCTCTCCAACAACCGGTCCTGGTCCAATCACATTATCCTGGTTCTCAGTGTGGACCTCTCCAACAACCGGTCCTGGTACAATCACATTGTCCTGGTCCTCACTGTGGACCTCTCCAACAGCCGGTCCTAGTCCTCAGGGTAGACCTCTCCAACAGCCGGTCCTGGTCCAATCACATTGTCCTGGTCCTCACTGTGGACCTCTCCAACAGCCGGTCCTGGTCCAATCACATTGTCCTGGTCCTCAGTGTGGACCTCTCCAACAGCCGGTCCTAGTCCTCAGTGTGGACCTCTCCAGCAACAGCTCCTGGTCCAATCACATTGTCCTGGTCCTTAGTGTGGACCTCTCCAGCAACCGGTCCAGGTCCAATCACACTGTCCTGGCTCTCAGTGTGGACCTCTCCAACAGCCGGTCCTGCTCCTCAGTGTGGACCTCTCCAAAAGCTGGTCCCGCTTCTCAGTGTGGACCTCTCCAAAAGCCGGTCCTGGTCCAATCACATTGTCCTGGTCCTCAGTGTGGAACTCTCCAACAGCCGGTCCTGGTCCAATAACATTGTCCTGGTCCTCAGTGTGGAACTCTCCAAAAACCGCTCCTGGTGCAATCACATTGTCCTAGTCCTCAGTGTGGACCTCTCCAACAGCCGGTCCTGGTCCTCAGTATGGACCTCTCCAACAGCCGGTCCTGGTCCAATCACATTGTCCACGTCCTCAGTGTGGACCCCTCCAACAGCTGGTCCTGCTCCTCAGTGTGGACCTCTCCAAAAGCCGGTCCTGGTCCAATCACATTGTCCTGGTCCTCAGTGTTGACCTCTCCAACAGCCAGTCCTAGTCCAATCACATTGTCCTGGTCCTCAGTGTGGACCTCTCCAGCAACTGGTCCTGGTGCAATCACATTATCCTGGTCCTCAGAGTGGACCTCTCCAGCAACTGGTCCTGGTCCAATCACATTGTCCTGGTCCTCAGTGTGGACCGTCTCCAACAACTGGTCCTGGTCCAATCACATTGTCCTAGTCCTCAGTGTGGACCGTCTCCAACAACTGGTCCTGGTCCAATCACATTGTCCTGGTCCTCAGTGTGGACCTCTCCAACAACCGGTCCTGGTCCTCAGTGTGGACCTCTCCAACAACCGGTCCTGGTCATCAGTGTGGACCTTTCCAACAGCCGGTCCTGGTGCTTAGTGTGGACCTCTCCAACAACCGGTCCTGGTCATCAGTGTGGACCTTTCCAACAGCCGGTCCTGGTGCTTAGTGTGGACCTCTCCAACAACCGGTCCTGGTCCTCAGTGTGGACCTCTCCAACAACCTGTCCTGGTCCTCAGTGAGGACCTCTCCAACAACGGGTCCTGGTCCTCAGTTTGGACCTCTCCAACAGCCAGTCCTTCTCCAATCACATTGTCCTGGTCCTCAGTTTGGACCTCTCCAACAACGGGTCCTGGTCCTCAGTGTGGACCTCTCCAACAACCTGTCCTGGTCCTCAGTGAGGACCTCTCCAACAACGGGTCCTGGTCCTCAGTTTGGACCTCTCCAACAGCCAGTCCTTGTCCAATCACATTGTCCTGGTCCTCAGTGTGGACCTCTCCAACAACCTGTCCTGGTCCAATCACATTGTTCTGGTCCTCAGTGTGGACCTCTCCAACAACCTGTCCTGGTCTAATTACATTGCCCTGGTCCTCAGTGTGGATGTTTCGAACAACCGGTCCTGGTCCTCAGTGTGGACCTCTCCATCAACCGGTCCTGGTCCAATCACATTGCCCTGGTCGTTAGTGTTGACCTCTCCAACAACCGGTCCTGGTCCAATCTCATTGTCCTGGTCCTCAGTGTTGACCTCTCCAACAGCAGGTCCTGGTCCTCAGTGTTGACCTCTCCAACAGTCGGTCCTGGTCCTCAGTGTGGACCTCTCCAACAGTCGGTCCTGGTCCTCAGTGTGGACCTCTCCAACAACCGGTCCTGGTCCTCAGTGTGGACCTCTCCAACAACCGGTCCTGGTCCTCAGTGTGGACCTCTCCAACAACCGGTCCTAGTCCAATCACATTGTCCTGGTCCTCAGTGTGGACCTCTCCAACAACCGGTCCTGGTCCAATCTCATTGTCCTGGTCCTCAGTGTTGACGTCTCGAACAACCGGTCCTGGTCCTCAGTGTGGACCTCTCCATCAACCGGTCCTGGTCCAATCACATTGCCCTGGTCCTCAGTGTTGACCTCTCCAACAACCGGTCCTGGTCCAATCTCATTGTCCTGGTCCTCAGTGTTGACCTCTCCAACAGCCGTTCCTGGTCCTCAGTGTGGACCGTTCCAACAACCGGTCCTGGTCCTCAGTGTGAACCTCTCCAACAGTCGGTCCTGGTCCTCAGTGTGGACGTCTCCAACAGTCGGTCCTGGTCCTCAGTGTGGACCTCTCCAACATTCGGTCCTGGTCCTCAGTATGGACCTCTCCAACACCCGGTCCTGGTCCTCAGTGTGAACCTCTCCAACAACCGGTCCTGGTCCTCAGTGTGGACCTCTCCAACAGCCGGTCCTGGTCCTCAGTGTGGACATCTCCAACAACCAGTCCTGGTCCTCAGTGTGGACCTCTCCAACAACCGGTCCTACTCCAATCACATTGTCCTGGTCCTCAGTGTGGACATCTCCAACAACCGGTCCTGGTCCAATCACATTGTCCTGGTCCTCAGTTTGGACCTCTCCAACAACCGGTCCTGGTCCTCAGTGTGGACCTCTCCAGCAACCGCTCCTGGTCCAATCACATTGTCCTGGTACTTAGTGTGGACCTCAGCAACAACCGGTCCTGGTCCTCAGTGTGGACCTCTCCAACAACCAGTCCTGGTACTCAGTGTGGACCTCTCCAACAACCATCCAGGTCCAATCACATTCTCCTGGTACATAGTGTGGACATCTCCAACAGCCGGTACTGGTCCTCAGTGTGGACATCTCCAACAGCCGGTCCTGGTCCTCAGTGTGGACCTCTCCAACATCCGTTCCTGGTCCAATCACATTGTAATGGTCCTCAGTGTGGACATCTCCAACAGCCGGTCCTGGTCCTATCACATTGTCCTGATCCTCAGTGTGGACTTCTCCAACAGCCGGTCCTGGTCCAATCACAATGTCCTGGTCCTCAGTTTGGACCTCTCCAACAACCGGTCCTGGTCCAATCACATTGTCCTGGTCCTCAGTGTTGACCTCTCCAACAACCGGTCCTTGTCCAATCACATTGTCCTGGTTCTCAGTGTGGACCTCTCCAACAACCTGTCCTGGTCCTCAGTGAGGACCTCTCCAACAACCGGTCCTGGTCCTCAGTTTGGACCTCTCCAACAGCCAGTCCTTGTCCAATCACATTGTCCTGGTCCTCAGTTTGGACCTCTCCAACAACGGGTCCTGGTCCTCAGTGTGGACCTCTCCAACAGCTGGTCCTTGTCCAATCACATTGTCCTGGTCCTCAGTGTGGACCTCTCGAACAACCTGTCCTGGTCCAATCACATTGTCCTGGTCCTCAGTGTGGACCTCTCCAACAACCTGTCCTGGTCCAATCAAATTGCCCTGGTCCTCAGTGTGGACGTCTCGAACAACCGGTCCTGGTCCAATCACATTGTCCTGGTCCTCAGTTTGGACCTCTCCAACAACGGGTCCTGGTCCTCAGTGTGGACCTCTCCAACAACCTGTCCTGGTCCTCAGTGAGGACCTCTCCAACAACGGGTCCTGGTCCTCAGTTTGGACCTCTCCAACAGCCAGTCCTTGTCCAATCACATTGTCCTGGTCCTCAGTTTGGACCTCTCCAACAACGGGTCCTGGTCCTCAGTGTGGACCTCTCCAACAGCTGGTCCTTGTCCAAACACATTGTCCTGGTCCTCAGTGTGGACCTCTCGAACAACCTGTCCTGGTCCAATCACATTGTCCTGGTCCTCAGTGTGGACCTCTCCAACAACCTGTCCTGGTCCAATCACATTGCCCTAGTCCTCAGTGTGGACGTCTCGAACAACCGGTCCTGGTCCAATCACATTGTCCTGGTCCTCAGTTTGGACCCCTCCAACAACGGGTCCTGGTCCTCAGTGTGGACCTCTCCAACAACCTGTCCTGGTCCTCAGTGAGGACCTCTCCAACAACGGGTCCTGGTCCTCAGTTTGGACCTCTCCAACAGCCAGTCCTTGTCCAATCACATTGTCCTGGTCCTCAGTGTGGACCTCTCCAACAACCTGTCCTGGTCCAATCACATTGTCCTGGTCCTCAGTGTGGACCTCTCCAACAGCCGTTCCTGGTCCTCAGTGTGGACCGTTCCAACAACCGGTCCTGGTCCTCAGTGTGAACCTCTCCAACAGTCGGTCCTGGTCCTCAGTGTGGACGTCTCCAACAGTCGGTCCTGGTCCTCAGTGTGGACCTCTCCAACATTCGGTCCTGGTCCTCAGTATGGACCTCTCCAACACCCGGTCCTGGTCCTCAGTGTGAACCTCTCCAACAACCGGTCCTGGTCCTCAGTGTGGACCTCTCCAACAGCCGGTCCTGGTCCTCAGTGTGGACATCTCCAACAACCAGTCCTGGTCCTCAGTGTGGACCTCTCCAACAACCGGTCCTACTCCAATCACATTGTCCTGGTCCTCAGTGTGGACATCTCCAACAACCGGTCCTGGTCCAATCACATTGTCCTGGTCCTCAGTTTGGACCTCTCCAACAACCGGTCCTGGTCCAATCTCATTGTCCTGGTCCTCAGTGTTGACCTCTCCAACAGCAGGTCCTGGTCCTCAGTGTGGACCTCTCCAACAACCGGTCCTGGTCCTCAGTGTGAACCTCTCCAACAGTCGGTCCTGGTCCTCAGTGTGGACGGTCTCCAACAACTGGTCCTGGTCCAATCACATTGTCCTGGTCCTCAGTGTGGACCGTCTCCAACAACCGGTCCAGCTCCAATCACATTGTCCTGGTCCTCAGTGTGGACCGTCTCCAACAACCGGTCCTGGTCCAGTCACATTGTCCTGGTTCTCAGTGTGGACCTCTCCAACAGCCGGTCCTAGTCCAATCACATTGTCCTGGTTCTCAGTGTGGACCTCTCCAACAGCCTGTCCTGGTCCAATCACATTGTCCTGGACCTCAGTGTGGACCTCTCCAACAGCCGGTCCTGGTCCAATCACATTGTCCTAGTCCTCAGTGTGGACCTCTCCAGCAACCGCTCCTGGTCCAATCACATTGTCATGGTCCTCAGTGTGGACCTCTCCAGCAGCCGGTCCAGGTCCAATCACATTGTCCTGGTCCTCAGTGTGGATCGTCTCCAACAACCGGTCCTGGTCCAATCACATTGTCCTGGTCCTCAGTGTGGAACTCTCCAACAACCGGTCCAGGTCCAATCACATTGTCCTGGTCCTCAGTGTGGACCTCTCCAGCAACCGGTCCTGTTCCTCAGTGTGGACCTCTCCAACAACCGGTCCAGGTCCAATCACATTGTCCTGGTCCTCAGTGTGGAACTCTCCAACAACCGGTCCAGGTCCAATCACATTAACCTGGTCCTCAGTGTGGACCTCTCCAGCAACCGGTCCTGGTCCTCAGTGTGGACCTCTCCAACAACCGGTCCAGGTCCAATCACATTGTCCTGGTCCTCAGAGTGGACCTCTCCAACAACCGGTCCTGGTCCAATCACATTATCCTGGTTCTCAGTGTGGACCTCTCCAACAACCGGTCCTGGTCCAATCACATTATCCTGGTTCTCAGTGTGGACCTCTCCAACAACCGGTCCTGGTACAATCACATTGTCCTGGTCCTCACTGTGGACCTCTCCAACAGCCGGTCCTAGTCCTCAGGGTAGACCTCTCCAACAGCCGGTCCTAGTCCAATCACATTATCCTGGTTCTCAGTGTGGACCTCTCCAACAACCGGTCCTGGTCCAATCACATTGTCCTGGTCCTCACTGTGGACCTCTCCAACAGCCGGTCCTGGTCCAATCACATTGTCCTGGTCCTCAGTGTGGACCTCTCCAACAGCCGGTCCTAGTCCTCAGTGTGGACCTCTCCAGCAACAGCTCCTGGTCCAATCACATTGTCCTGGTCCTTAGTGTGGACCTCTCCAGCAACCGGTCCAGGTCCAATCACACTGTCCTGGCTCTCAGTGTGGACCTCTCCAACAGCCGGTCCTGCTCCTCAGTGTGGACCTCTCCAAAAGCTGGTCCCGCTTCTCAGTGTGGACCTCTCCAAAAGCCGGTCCTGGTCCAATCACATTGTCCTGGTCCTCAGTGTGGAACTCTCCAACAGCCGGTCCTGGTCCAATAACATTGTCCTGGTCCTCAGTGTGGAACTCTCCAAAAACCGCTCCTGGTGCAATCACATTGTCCTAGTCCTCAGTGTGGACCTCTCCAACAGCCGGTCCTGGTCCAATCACATTGTCCACGTCCTCAGTGTGGACCCCTCCAACAGCTGGTCCTGCTCCTCAGTGTGGACCTCTCCAAAAGCCGGTCCTGGTCCAATCACATTGTCCTGGTCCTCAGTGTTGACCTCTCCAACAGCCAGTCCTAGTCCAATCACATTGTCCTGGTCCTCAGTGTGGACCTCTCCAGCAACTGGTCCTGGTGCAATCACATTGTCCTGGTCCTCAGAGTGGACCTCTCCAGCAACTGGTCCTGGTCCAATCACATTGTCCTGGTCCTCAGTGTGGACCGTCTCCAACAACTGGTCCTGGTCCAATCACACTGTCCTAGTCCTCAGTGTGGACCGTCTCCAACAACTGGTCCTGGTCCAATCACATTGTCCTGGTCCTCAGTGTGGACCTCTCCAACAACCGGTCCTGGTCCTCAGTGTGGACCTCTCCAACAACCGGTCCTGGTCATCAGTGTGGACCTTTCCAACAGCCGGTCCTGGTGCTTAGTGTGGACCTCTCCAACAACCGGTCCTGGTCATCAGTGTGGACCTTTCCAACAGCCGGTCCTGGTGCTTAGTGTGGACCTCTCCAACAACCGGTCCTGGTCCTCAGTGTGGACCTCTCCAACAACCTGTCCTGGTCCTCAGTGAGGACCTCTCCAACAACGGGTCCTGGTCCTCAGTTTGGACCTCTCCAACAGCCAGTCCTTCTCCAATCACATTGTCCTGGTCCTCAGTTTGGACCTCTCCAACAACGGGTCCTGGTCCTCAGTGTGGACCTCTCCAACAACCTGTCCTGGTCCTCAGTGAGGACCTCTCCAACAACGGGTCCTGGTCCTCAGTTTGGACCTCTCCAACAGCCAGTCCTTGTCCAATCACATTGTCCTGGTCCTCAGTGTGGACCTCTCCAACAACCTGTCCTGGTCCAATCACATTGTCCTGGTCCTCAGTGTGGACCTCTCCAACAACCTGTCCTGGTCTAATTACATTGCCCTGGTCCTCAGTGTGGATGTTTCGAACAACCGGTCCTGGTCCTCAGTGTGGACCTCTCCATCAACCGGTCCTGGTCCAATCACATTGCCCTGGTCGTTAGTGTTGACCTCTCCAACAACCGGTCCTGGTCCAATCTCATTGTCCTGGTCCTCAGTGTTGACCTCTCCAACAGCAGGTCCTGGTCCTCAGTGTTGACCTCTCCAACAGTCGGTCCTGGTCCTCAGTGTGGACCTCTCCAACAGTCGGTCCTGGTCCTCAGTGTGGACCTCTCCAACAACCGGTCCTGGTCCTCAGTGTGGACCTCTCCAACAACCGGTCCTGGTCCTCAGTGTGGACCTCTCCAACAACCGGTCCTAGTCCAATCACATTGTCCTGGTCCTCAGTGTGGACCTCTCCAACAACCGGTCCTGGTCCAATCTCATTGTCCTGGTCCTCAGTGTTGACGTCTCGAACAACCGGTCCTGGTCCTCAGTGTGGACCTCTCCATCAACCGGTCCTGGTCCAATCACATTGCCCTGGTCCTCAGTGTTGACCTCTCCAACAACCGGTCCTGGTCCAATCTCATTGTCCTGGTCCTCAGTGTTGACCTCTCCAACAGCCGTTCCTGGTCCTCAGTGTGGACCGTTCCAACAACCGGTCCTGGTCATCAGTGTGAACCTCTCCAACAGTCGGTCCTGGTCCTCAGTGTGGACGTCTCCAACAGTCGGTCCTGGTCCTCAGTGTGGACCTCTCCAACATTCGGTCCTGGTCCTCAGTATGGACCTCTCCAACACCCGGTCCTGGTCCTCAGTGTGAACCTCTCCAACAACCGGTCCTGGTCCTCAGTGTGGACCTCTCCAACAGCCGGTCCTGGTCCTCAGTGTGGACATCTCCAACAACCAGTCCTGGTCCTCAGTGTGGACCTCTCCAACAACCGGTCCTACTCCAATCACATTGTCCTGGTCCTCAGTGTGGACATCTCCAACAACCGGTCCTGGTCCAATCACATTGTCCTGGTCCTCAGTTTGGACCTCTCCAACAACCGGTCCTG
Source organism: Hypanus sabinus (assembly GCF_030144855.1). Classification (NCBI taxonomy): domain Eukaryota; kingdom Metazoa; phylum Chordata; class Chondrichthyes; order Myliobatiformes; family Dasyatidae; genus Hypanus; species Hypanus sabinus. The sequence goes on from NW_026778927.1 coordinate 430,902, forward strand.
GTCCTCAGTGTGGACCTCTCCAGCAACCGCTCCTGGTCCAATCACATTGTCCTGGTACTTAGTGTGGACCTCAGCAACAACCGGTCCTGGTCCTCAGTGTGGACCTCTCCAACAACCAGTCCTGGTACTCAGTGTGGACCTCTCCAACAACCATCCAGGTCCAATCACATTCTCCTGGTACATAGTGTGGACATCTCCAACAGCCGGTACTGGTCCTCAGTGTGGACATCTCCAACAGCCGGTCCTGGTCCTCAGTGTGGACCTCTCCAACATCCGTTCCTGGTCCAATCACATTGTAATGGTCCTCAGTGTGGACATCTCCAACAGCCGGTCCTGGTCCTATCACATTGTCCTGATCCTCAGTGTGGACTTCTCCAACAGCCGGTCCTGGTCCAATCACAATGTCCTGGTCCTCAGTTTGGACCTCTCCAACAACCGGTCCTGGTCCAATCACATTGTCCTGGTCCTCAGTGTTGACCTCTCCAACAACCGGTCCTTGTCCAATCACATTGTCCTGGTTCTCAGTGTGGACCTCTCCAACAACCTGTCCTGGTCCTCAGTGAGGACCTCTCCAACAACCGGTCCTGGTCCTCAGTTTGGACCTCTCCAACAGCCAGTCCTTGTCCAATCACATTGTCCTGGTCCTCAGTTTGGACCTCTCCAACAACGGGTCCTGGTCCTCAGTGTGGACCTCTCCAACAGCTGGTCCTTGTCCAATCACATTGTCCTGGTCCTCAGTGTGGACCTCTCGAACAACCTGTCCTGGTCCAATCACATTGTCCTGGTCCTCAGTGTGGACCTCTCCAACAACCTGTCCTGGTCCAATCAAATTGCCCTGGTCCTCAGTGTGGACGTCTCGAACAACCGGTCCTGGTCCAATCACATTGTCCTGGTCCTCAGTTTGGACCTCTCCAACAACGGGTCCTGGTCCTCAGTGTGGACCTCTCCAACAACCTGTCCTGGTCCTCAGTGAGGACCTCTCCAACAACGGGTCCTGGTCCTCAGTTTGGACCTCTCCAACAGCCAGTCCTTGTCCAATCACATTGTCCTGGTCCTCAGTTTGGACCTCTCCAACAACGGGTCCTGGTCCTCAGTGTGGACCTCTCCAACAGCTGGTCCTTGTCCAAACACATTGTCCTGGTCCTCAGTGTGGACCTCTCGAACAACCTGTCCTGGTCCAATCACATTGTCCTGGTCCTCAGTGTGGACCTCTCCAACAACCTGTCCTGGTCCAATCACATTGCCCTAGTCCTCAGTGTGGACGTCTCGAACAACCGGTCCTGGTCCAATCACATTGTCCTGGTCCTCAGTTTGGACCCCTCCAACAACGGGTCCTGGTCCTCAGTGTGGACCTCTCCAACAACCTGTCCTGGTCCTCAGTGAGGACCTCTCCAACAACGGGTCCTGGTCCTCAGTTTGGACCTCTCCAACAGCCAGTCCTTGTCCAATCACATTGTCCTGGTCCTCAGTGTGGACCTCTCCATCAACCTGTCCTGGTCCAATCACATTGTCCTGGTCCTCAGTGTGGACCTCTCCAACAGCCGTTCCTGGTCCTCAGTGTGGACCGTTCCAACAACCGGTCCTGGTCCTCAGTGTGAACCTCTCCAACAGTCGGTCCTGGTCCTCAGTGTGGACGTCTCCAACAGTCGGTCCTGGTCCTCAGTGTGGACCTCTCCAACATTCGGTCCTGGTCCTCAGTATGGACCTCTCCAACACCCGGTCCTGGTCCTCAGTGTGAACCTCTCCAACAACCGGTCCTGGTCCTCAGTGTGGACCTCTCCAACAGCCGGTCCTGGTCCTCAGTGTGGACATCTCCAACAACCAGTCCTGGTCCTCAGTGTGGACCTCTCCAACAACCGGTCCTACTCCAATCACATTGTCCTGGTCCTCAGTGTGGACATCTCCAACAACCGGTCCTGGTCCAATCACATTGTCCTGGTCCTCAGTTTGGACCTCTCCAACAACCGGTCCTGGTCCTCAGTGTGGACCTCTCCAGCAACCGCTCCTGGTCCAATCACATTGTCCTGGTACTTAGTGTGGACCTCAGCAACAACCGGTCCTGGTCCTCAGTGTGGACCTCTCCAACAACCAGTCCTGGTACTCAGTGTGGACCTCTCCAACAACCATCCAGGTCCAATCACATTCTCCTGGTACATAGTGTGGACATCTCCAACAGCCGGTACTGGTCCTCAGTGTGGACATCTCCAACAGCCGGTCCTGGTCCTCAGTGTGGACCTCTCCAACATCCGTTCCTGGTCCAATCACATTGTAATGGTCCTCAGTGTGGACATCTCCAACAGCCGGTCCTGGTCCTATCACATTGTCCTGATCCTCAGTGTGGACTTCTCCAACAGCCGGTCCTGGTCCAATCACAATGTCCTGGTCCTCAGTTTGGACCTCTCCAACAACCGGTCCTGGTCCAATCACATTGTCCTGGTCCTCAGTGTTGACCTCTCCAACAACCGGTCCTTGTCCAATCACATTGTCCTGGTTCTCAGTGTGGACCTCTCCAACAACCTGTCCTGGTCCTCAGTGAGGACCTCTCCAACAACCGGTCCTGGTCCTCAGTTTGGACCTCTCCAACAGCCAGTCCTTGTCCAATCACATTGTCCTGGTCCTCAGTTTGGACCTCTCCAACAACGGGTCCTGGTCCTCAGTGTGGACCTCTCCAACAGCTGGTCCTTGTCAATCACATTGTCCTGGTCCTCAGTGTGGACCTCTCGAACAACCTGTCCTGGTCCAATCACATTGTCCTGGTCCTCAGTGTGGACCGCTCCAACAACCTGTCCTGGTCCAATCAAATTGCCCTGGTCCTCAGTGTGGACGTCTCGAACAACCGGTCCTGGTCCAATCACATTGTCCTGGTCCTCAGTTTGGACCTCTCCAACAACGGGTCCTGGTCCTCAGTGTGGACCTCTCCAACAACCTGTCCTGGTCCTCAGTGAGGACCTCTCCAACAACGGGTCCTGGTCCTCAGTTTGGACCTCTCCAACAGCCAGTCCTTGTCCAATCACATTGTCCTGGTCCTCAGTTTGGACCTCTCCAACAACGGGTCCTGGTCCTCAGTGTGGACCTCTCCAACAGCTGGTCCTTGTCCAAACACATTGTCCTGGTCCTCAGTGTGGACCTCTCGAACAACCTGTCCTGGTCCAATCACATTGTCCTGGTCCTCAGTGTGGACCTCTCCAACAACCTGTCCTGGTCCAATCACATTGCCCTGGTCCTCAGTGTGGACGTCTCGAACAACCGGTCCTGGTCCTCAGTGTGGACCTCTCCATCAACCGGTCCTGGTCCAATCACATTGCCCTGGTCGTTAGTGTTGACCTCTCCAACAACCGGTCCTGGTCCAATCTCATTGTCCTGGTCCTCAGTGTTGACCTCTCCAACAGCAGGTCCTGGTCCTCAGTGTGGACCTCTCCAACAACCGGTCCTGGTCCTCAGTGTGAACCTCTCCAACAGTCGGTCCTGGTCCTCAGTGTGGACGGTCTCCAACAACCGGTCCTGGTCCAGTCACATTGTCCTGGTTCTCAGTGTGGACCTCTCCAACAGCCGGTCCTGGTCCAATCACATTGTCCTGGTCCTCAGTGTGGACCTCTCCAACAGACGGTCCTAGTCCAATCACATTGTCCTGGTTCTCAGTGTGGACCTCTCCAACAGCCGGTCCTGGTCCAATCACATTGTCCTGGACCTCAGTGTGGACCTCTCCAACAGCCGGTCCTGGTCCAATCACATTGTCCTAGTCCTCAGTGTGGACCTCTCCAGCAACCGCTCCTGGTCCAATCACATTGTCATGGTCCTCAGTGTGGACCTCTCCAGCAACGGGTCCTGGTCCTCAGTGTGGACCTCTCCAACAGCTGGTCCTTGTCCAATCACATTATCCTGGTCCTCAGTGTGGACCTCTCCAACAACCTGTCCTGGTCCAATTACATTGTCCTGGTCCTCAGTGTGGACCTCTCCAACAACCTGTCCTGGTCCAATCACATTGCCCTGGTCCTCAGTGTGGACGTCTCGAACAACCGGTCCTGGTCCTCAGTGTGGACCTCTCCATCAACCGGTCCTGGTCCAATCACATTGCCCTGGTCCTCAGTGATGACCTCTCCAACAACCGGTCCTGGTCCAATCTCATTGTCCTGGTCCTCAGTGTGAACCTCTCCAACAGTCGGTCCTGGTCCTCAGTGTGGACCTCTCCAACATTCGGTCCTGGTCCTCAGTATGGACCTCTCCAACAGCCGGTCCTGGTCCTCAGTGTGAACCTCTCCAACAACCGGTCCTGGTCCTCAGTGTGGACCTCTCCAACAGCCGGTCCTGGTCCTCAGTGTGAACCTCTCCAACAACCGGTCCAGGTCCTCAGTGTGGACATCTCCAACAACCAGTCCTGGTCCTCAGTGTGGTCCTCTCCAACAACCGGTCCTAGTCCAATCACATTGTCCTGGTCCTCAGTGTGGACATCTCCAACAACCGGTCCTGGTCCAATCACATTGTCCTGGTCCTCAGTGTGGACCTCTCCAACAACCGGTCCTGGTCCTCAGTGTGGACCTCTCCAGCAACCGCTCCTGGTCCAATCACATTGTCCTGGTCCTCAGTGTTGACCTCTCCAACAACCGGTCCTTGTCCAATCACATTGTCCTGGTTCTCAGTGTGGACCTCTCCAACAACCTGTCCTGGTCCTCAGTGAGGACCTCTCCAACAAAGGGTCCTGGTCCTCAGTTTGGACCTCTCCAAAAGCCAGTCCTTGTCCAATCACATTGTCCTGGTCCTCAGTTTGGACCTCTCCAACAACGGGTCCTGGTCCTCAGTGTGGACCTCTCCAACAGCTGGTCCTTGTCCAATCACATTGTCCTGGTCCTCAGTGTGGACCTCTCGAACAACCTGTCCTGGTCCAATCACATTGTCCTGGTCCTCAGTGTGGACCTCTCCAACAACCTGTCCTGGTCCAATCACATTGCCCTGGTCCTCAGTGTGGACGTCTCGAACAATCGGTCCTGGTCCAATCTCATTGTCCTGGTCCTCAGTGTTGACCTCTCCAACAGCCGGTCCAGGTCCTGTGTGGACCTCTCCAACAACCGGTCCTGGTCCTCAGTGTGAACCTCTCCAACAGTCGGTCCTGGTCCTCAGTGTGGACCTCTCCAACAACCGGTCCTAGTCCAATCACATTGTCCTGGTCCTCAGTGTGGACATCTCCAACAACCGGTCCTGGTCCAATCACATTGTCCTGGTCCTCAGTGTGGACCTCTCCAACAACCGGTCCTTGTCCAATCACATTGTCCTGGTTCTCAGTGTGGACCTCTCCAACAACCTGTCCTGGTCCTCAGTGAGGACCTCTCCAACAACGGGTCCTGGTCCTCAGTTTGGACCTCTCCAACAGCCAGTCCTTGTCCAATCACATTGTCCTGGTCCTCAGTTTGGACCTCTCCAACAACGGGTCCTGGTCCTCAGTGTGGACCTCTCCAACAACCTGTCCTGGTCCTCAGTGAGGACCTCTCCAACAACGGGTCCTGGTCCTCAGTTTGGACCTCTCCAACGGCCAGTCCTTGTCCAATCACATTGTCCTGGTCCTCAGTGTGGTCCTCTCCAACAACCTGTCCTGGTCCAATCACATTGTCCTGGTCCTCAGTGTGGACCTCTCCAACAACCTGTCCTGGTCTAATCACATTGCCCTGGTCCTCAGTGTGGACGTCTCGAACAACCGGTCCTGGTCCTCAGTGTGGACCTCTCCATCAACCGGTCCTGGTCCAATCACATTGCCCTGGTCGTTAGTGTTGACCTCTCCAACATCCGGTCCTGGTCCAATCTCATTGTCCTGGTCCTCAGTGTTGACCTCTCCAACAGCAGGTCCTGGTCCTCAGTGTGGACCTCTCCAACAACCGGTCCTGGTCCTCAGTGTGAACCTCTCCAACAGTCGGTCCTGGTCCTCAGTGTGGACGGTCTCCAACAACCGGTCCTGGTCCAGTCACGTTGTCCTGGTTCTCAGTGTGGACCTCTCCAACAGCCGGTCCTGGTCCAATCACATTGTCCTGGTCCTCAGTGTGGACCTCTCCAACAGCCGGTCATAGTCCAATCACATTGTCCTGGTTCTCAGTGTGGACCTCTCCAACAGCCGGTCCTGGTCCAATCACATTGTCCTGGACCTCAGTGTGGACCTCTCCAACAGCCGGTCCTGGTCCAATCACATTGTCCTAGTCCTCAGTGTGGACCTCTCCAGCAACCGCTCCTGGTCCAATCACATTGTCTTGGCCCTCACTGTGGACATCTCCAGCAGCCGGTCCAGGTCCAATCACATTGTCCTGGTCCTCAGTGTTGACCTCTCCAACAGCCGGTCCAGGTCCTGTGTGGACCTCTCCAACAACCGGTCCTGGTCCTCAGTGTGAACCTCTCCAACAGTCGGTCCTGGTCCTCAGTGTGGACCTCTCCAACAACCGGACCTAGTCCAATCACATTGTCCTGGTCCTCAGTGTGGACATCTCCAACAACCGGTCCTGGTCCAATCACATTGTCCTGGTCCTCAGTGTGGACCTCTCCAACAACCGGTCCTTGTCCAATCACATTGTCCTGGTTCTCAGTGTGGACCTCTCCAACAACCTGTCCTGGTCCTCAGTGAGGACCTCTCCAACAACGGGTCCTGGTCCTCAGTTTGGACCTCTCCAACAGCCAGTCCTTGTCCAATCACATTGTCCTGGTCCTCAGTTTGGACCTCTCCAACAACGGGTCCTGGTCCTCAGTGTGGACCTCTCCAACAACCTGTCCTGGTCCTCAGTGAGGACCTCTCCAACAACGGGTCCTGGTCCTCAGTTTGGACCTCTCCAACAGCCAGTCCTTGTCCAATCACATTGTCCTGGTCCTCAGTGTGGACCTCTCCAACAACCTGTCCTGGTCCAATCACATTGTCCTGGTCCTCAGTGTGGACCTCTCCAACAACCTGTCCTGGTCTAATCACATTGCCCTGGTCCTCAGTGTGGACGTCTCGAACAACCGGTCCTGGTCCTCAGTGTGGACCTCTCCATCAACCGGTCCTGGTCCAATCACATTGCCCTGGTCGTTAGTGTTGACCTCTCCAACAACCGGTCCTGGTCCAATCTCATTGTCCTGGTCCTCAGTGTTGACCTCTCCAACAGCAGGTCCTGGTCCTCAGTGTGGACCTCTCCAACAACCGGTCCTGGTCCTCAGTGTGAACCTCTCCAACAGTCGGTCCTGGTCCTCAGTGTGGACGGTCTCCAACAACCGGTCCTGGTCCAGTCACATTGTCCTGGTTCTCAGTGTGGACCTCTCCAACAGCCGGTCCTGGTCCAATCACATTGTCCTGGTCCTCAGTGTGGACCTCTCCAACAGCCGGTCCTAGTCCAATCACATTGTCCTGGTTCTCAGTGTGGACCTCTCCAACAGCCGGTCCTGGTCCAATCACATTGTCCTGGACCTCAGTGTGGACCTCTCCAACAGCCGGTCCTGGTCCAATCACATTGTCCTAGTCCTCAGTGTGGACCTCTCCAGCAACCGCTCCTGGTCCAATCACATTGTCCTGGTCCTCACTGTGGACATCTCCAGCAGCCGGTCCAGGTCCAATCTCATTGTCCTGGTCCTCAGTGTGGACATCTCCAACAGCCGGTCCTGGTCCAATCACATTGTCCTGGTCCTCAGTGTGGACCGTCTCCTACAACCGGTCCTGGTCCAATCACATTGTCCTGGTCCTCAGTGTGGAACTCTCCAACAACCGGTCCAGGTCCAATCACATTGTCCTGGTCCTCAGTGTGGACCTCTCCAGCAACCGGTCCTGGTCCTCAGTGTGGACCTCTCCATCAACCGGTCCTGGTCCAATCACATTGCCCTGGTCGTTAGTGTTGACCTCTCCAACAACCGGTCCTGGTCCAATCTCATTGTCCTGGTCCTCAGTGTTGACCTCTCCAACAGCAGGTCCTGGTCCTCAGTGTGGACCTCTCCAACAACCGGTCCTGGTCCTCAGTGTGAACCTCTCGAACAGTCGGTCCTGGTCCTCAGTGTGGACGGTCTCCAACAACTGGTCCTGGTCCAATCACATTGTCCTGGTCCTCAGTGTGGACCGTCTCCAACAACCGGTCCAGCTCCAATCACATTGTCCTGGTCCTCAGTGTGGACCGTCTCCAACAACCGGTCCTGGTCCAGTCACATTGTCCTGGTTCTCAGTGTGGACCTCTCCAACAGCCGGTCCTAGTCCAATCACATTGTCCTGGTTCTCAGTGTGGACCTCTCCAACAGCCTGTCCTGGTCCAATCACATTGTCCTGGACCTCAGTGTGGACCTCTCCAACAGCCGGTCCTGGTCCAATCACATTGTCCTAGTCCTCAGTGTGGACCTTTCCAGCAACCGCTCCTGGTCCAATCACATTGTCATGGTCCTCAGTGTGGACCTCTCCAGCAGCCGGTCCAGGTCCAATCACATTGTCCTGGTCCTCAGTGTGGACATCTCCAACAGCCGGTCCTGGTCCAATCACATTGTCCTGGTCCTCAGTGTGGATCGTCTCCAACAACCGGTCCTGGTCCAATCACATTGTCCTGGTTCTCAGTGTGGACCTCGGCAGCAACCGGTCCTGTTCCTCAGTGTGGACCTCTCCAACAACCGGTCCACGTCCAATCACATTGTCCTGGTCCTCAGTGTGGAACTCTCCAACAACCGGTCCAGGTCCAATCACATTAACCTGGTCCTCAGTGTGGACCTCTCCAGCAACCGGTCCTGGTCCTCAGTGAGGACCTCTCCAACAACGGGTCCTGGTCCTCAGTTTGGACCTCTCCAACAGCCAGTCCTTGTCCAATCACATTGTCCTGGTCCTCAGTTTGGACCTCTCCAACAACGGGTCCTGGTCCTCAGTGTGGACCTCTCCAACAACCTGTCCTGGACCTCAGTGAGGACCTCTCCAACAACGGGTCCTGGTCCTCAGTTTGGACCTCTCCAACAGCCAGTCCTTGTCCAATCACATTGTCCTGGTCCTCAGTGTGGACCTCTCCAACAACCTGTCCTGGTCCAATCACATTGTCCTGGTCCTCAGTGTGGACATCTCCAACAACCTGTCCTGGTCTAATCACATTGCCCTGGTCCTCAGTGTGGACGTCTCGAACAACCGGTCCTGGTCCTCAGTGTGGACCTCTCCATCAACCGGTCCTGGTCCAATCACATTGCCCTGGTCGTTAGTGTTGACCTCTCCAACAACCGGTCCTGGTCCAATCTCATTGTCCTGGTCCTCAGTGTTGACCTCTCCAACAGCAGGTCCTGGTCCTCAGTGTGGACCTCTCCAACAAACGGTCCTGGTCCTCAGTGTGAACCTCTCCAACAGTCGGTCCTGGTCCTCAGTGTGGACGGTCTCCAACAACCGGTCCTGGTCCAGTCACATTGTCCTGGTTCTCAGTGTGGACCTCTCCAACAGCCGGTCCTGGTCCAATCACATTGTCCTGGTCCTCAGTGTGGACCTCTCCAACAGCCGGTCCTAGTCCAATCACATTGTCCTGGTTCTCAGTGTGGACCTCTCCAACAGCCGGTCCTGGTCCAATCACATTGTCCTGGACCTCAGTGTGGACCTCTCCAACAGCCGGTCCTGGTCCAATCACATTGTCCTAGTCCTCAGTGTGGACCTCTCCAGCAACCGCTCCTGGTCCAATCACATTGTCCTGGTCCTCACTGTGGACATCTCCAGCAGCCGGTCCAGGTCCAATCACATTGTCCTGGTCCTCAGTGTGGACATCTCCAACAGCCGGTCCTGGTCCAATCACATTGTCCTGGTCCTCAGTGTGGACCGTCTCCTACAACCGGTCCTGGTCCAATCACATTGTCCTGGTCCTCAGTGTGGAACTCTCCAACAACCGGTCCAGGTCCAATCACATTGTCCTGGTCCTCAGTGTGGACCTCTCCAGCAACCGGTCCTGGTCCTCAGTGTGGACCTCTCCATCAACCGGTCCTGGTCCAATCACATTGCCCTGGTCGTTAGTGTTGACCTCTCCAACAACCGGTCCTGGTCCAATCTCATTGTCCTGGTCCTCAGTGTTGACCTCTCCAACAGCAGGTCCTGGTCCTCAGTGTGGACCTCTCCAACAACCGGTCCTGGTCCTCAGTGTGAACCTCTCCAACAGTCGGTCCTGGTCCTCAGTGTGGACGGTCTCCAACAACTGGTCCTGGTCCAATCACATTGTCCTGGTCCTCAGTGTGGACCGTCTCCAACAACCGGTCCAGCTCCAATCACATTGTCCTGGTCCTCAGTGTGGACCGTCTCCAACAACTGGTCCTGGTCCAGTCACATTGTCCTGGTTCTCAGTGTGGACCTCTCCAACAGCCGGTCCTAGTCCAATCACATTGTGCTGGTTCTCAGTGTGGACCTCTCCAACAGCCTGTCCTGGTCCAATCACATTGTCCTGGACCTCAGTGTGGACCTCTCCAACAGCCGGTCCTGGTCCAATCACATTGTCCTGGTCCTCAGTGTGGACATCTCCAACAGCCGGTCCTGGTCCAATCACATTGTCCTGGTCCTCAGTGTGGATCGTCTCCAACAACCGGTCCTGGTCCAATCACATTGTCCTGGTCTTCAGTGTGGAACTCTCCAACAACCGGTCCAGGTCCAATCACATTGTCCTGGTCCTCAGTGTGGACCTCGGCAGCAACCGGTCCTGTTCCTCAGTGTGGACCTCTCCAACAACCGGTCCACGTCCAATCACATTGTCCTGGTCCTCAGTGTGGAACTCTCCAACAACCGGTCCAGGTCCAATCACATTAACCTGGTCCTCAGTGTGGACCTCTCCAGCAACCGGTCCTGGTCCTCAGTGTGGACCTCTCCAACAACCGGTCCAGGTCCAATCACATTGTCCTGGTCCTCAGAGTGGACCTCTCCAACAACCGGTCCTGGTCCAATCACATTATCCTGGTTCTCAGTGTGGACCTCTCCAACAACCGGTCCTTGTCCAATCACATTATCCTGGTACTCAGTGTGGACCTCTCCAACAACCGGTCCTGGTCCAATCACATTGTCCTGGTCCTCACTGTGGACCTCTCCAACAGCCGGTCCTAGTCCAATGACATTGTCCTCGTCCTCAGTGTGGACATCTCCAACAGCCGGTCCTAGTCCTCAGTGTGGACCTCTCCAGCAACCGGTCCTAGTCCTCAGTGTGGACCTCTCCAGCAACCGCTCCTGGTCCAATCACATTGTCCTGGTCCTTAGTGTGGACCTCTCCAGCAACCGGTCCAGGTCCAATCACACTGTCCTGGCTCTCAGTGTGGACCTCTCCAACAGCCGGTCCTGCTCCTCAGTGTTGACCTCTCCAAAAGCTGGTCCCGCTTCTCAGTGTGGACCTCTCCAACAGCCGGTCCTGGTCCAATAACATTGTCCTGGTCCTCAGTGTGGAACTCTCCAAAAACCGCTCCTGGTGCAATCACATTGTCCTAGTCCTCAGTGTGGACCTCTCCAACAGCCGGTCCTGGTCCTCAGTATGGACCACTCCAACAGCCGGTCCTGGTCCAATAACATTGTCCTGGTCCTCAGTGTGGAACTCTCCAAAAACCGCTCCTGGTGCAATCACATTGTCCTACTCCTCAGTGTGGACCTCTCCAACAGCCGGTCCTGGTCCTCAGTATGGACCTCTCCAACAGCCGGTCCTGGTCCAATCACATTGTCCACGTCCTCAGTGTGGACCTCTCCAACAGCTGGTCCTGCTCCTCAGTATGGACCTCTCCAAAAGCCGGTCCTGGTCCAATCACATTGTCCTGGTCCTCAGTGTTGACCTCTCCAACAGCCAGTCCTAGTCCAATCACATTGTCCTGGTCCTCAGTGTGGACCTCTCCAGCAACTGGTCCTGGTCCAATCACATTGTCCTGGTCCTCAGAGTGGACCTCTCCAGCAACTGGTCCTGGTCCAATCACATTGTCCTGGTCCTCAGTGTGGACCGTCTCCAACAACTGGTCCTGGTCCAATCACATTGTCCTGGTCCTCAGTGTGGACATCTCCAACAGCCGGTCCTTGTCCTCAGTGTGGACATCTCCAACAGCCGGTCCTGGTCCTCAGTGTGGACCTCTCCAACAAGCCGGTCCTGGTCCAATCACATTGTCCTGGTACAGTGTGGACCTCTCCAACGACCGGTCCTGGTCCTCAGTGTGGACATCTCCAACAGCCGGTCCTGGTCCAATCACATTGTCCTGGTCTTCAGTGTGGACCTCTCCAAAAACCTGTCCTGGTCCTCAGTGTGGACCTCTCCAACAGCCGGTCCTGGTCCTCAGTGTGGACCTCTCCAACAGCCGGTCCTAGTCCAATCACATTGTCCTGGTTCTGAATGTGGACCTCTCCAACAGCCGGTCCTAGTCCAATCACATTGTCCTCGTCCTCAGTGTGGACCTCTCCAGCAGCCGGTCCTGGTCCAATCACATTGTCCTGGTACTTAGTGTGGACCTCTCCAACAGCCGGTCCAGGTCCAATCACATTGTCCTGGCTCTCAGTGTGGACCTCTCCAAAAGCCGGTCCTGCTCCTCAGTGTGGACCTCTCCAAAAGCCGGTCCTGGTCCTCAGTGTGAACCTCTCCAACAACCGGTCCTGGTCCTCAGTGTGGACCTCTCCAACAACCGGTCCTAGTCCAATCACATTGTCCTGGTCCTCAGTGTGGAACTCTCCAACAGCCGGTCCTGGTGCAATCACATTGTCCTAGTCCTCAGTGTGGACCTCTCCAACAGCTGGTCCTGGTCCTCAGTATGGACCTCTCCAACAGCCGGTCCTGGTCCAATCACATTGTCCACGTCCTCAGTGTTGACCTCTCCAACAGCCGGTCCTGCTCCTCAGTGTGGACCTCTCCAAAAGCCGGTCCTGGTCCAATCACTTTGTCCTGGTCCTCAGTGTGGACCTCTCCAAAAACCGGTCCTGGTGCAATCACATTGTCCTAGTCCTCAGTGTGGACCTCTCCAACAGCTGGTCCTGGTCCTCAGTATGGACCTCTCCAACAGCCGGTCCTGGTCCAATCACATTGTCCACGTCCTCAGTGTGGACCTCTCCAACAGCCGGTCCTGCTCCTCAGTGTGGACCTCTCCAAAAGCCGGTCCTGGTCCAATCACATTGTCCTGGTCCTCAGTGTGGACCTCTCCAACAACCGGTCCTGCCCCTCAGTGCGGACCTCTCCAACAACTGGTCCTGGTCCAATCACATTGTACTAGTCCTCAGTGTGGACCGTCTCCAACAACCGGTCCTGGTCCTCAGTGTGGACCGTCTCCAACAGCCCGTCCTGGTCCAATCACATTGTCCTGGTCCTCAGTGTGGACCTCTCCAACAACCGGTCCTGGTCATCAGTGTGGACCTTTCCAACAGCCGGTCCTGCTCCTCAGTGTGGACCTCTCCAAAAGCCGGTCCTGGTCCAATCACTTTGTCCTGGTCCTCAGTGTGGACCTCTCCAAAAACCGGTCCTGGTGCAATCACATTGTCCTAGTCCTCAGTGTGGACCTCTCCAACAGCCGGTCCTGGTCCAATCACATTGTCCTGGTCCTCAGTGTGGACATCTCCAACAACCGGTCCTGCCCCTCAGTGCGGACCTCTCCAACAACTGGTCCTGGTCCTATCACATTGTCCTTGTACTCAGTGTGGACCTCTCCAAAAACCGGTCCTGGTCCTATCACATTGTCCTGGTACTCAGTGTGGACCTCTCCAACAGCCGGTCCTGTTCCAATCACATTGTCCTGGTTTTCAGTGTGGACCTCTCCAACAACCGGTCCTACTCCAATCACATTGTCCTGGTTTTCAGTGTGGACCTCTCCAACAACCGGTCCTGGTCCAATCACATTGTCCTGGTTTTCAGTGTGGACCTCTCCGACAACCGGTCCTGGTCCAATCACATTGTCCTGGTCCTCAGTGTGGACCTCTCCGACAACCGGTCCTGGTCCAATCACATTGTCCTGGTTTTCAGTGTGGACCTCTCCAACAGCCGGTCCTTGTCGAATCACATTGTCCTGGTCCTCAGTGTGGACCTCTCCAACAACCGGTCCTGGTACAATCTCAATATCCTGGTCCTCAGTGTGGACCTCTCCAACAACCGGTCCTTGTTCAATCACATTGTCCTGGTCCTCAGTGTGGACCGCTCCGAGAACCTGTCCTGCCCCTCAGTGTGGACCTCTCCAACAACCGGTCCTGGTCCAATAACATTGTCCTGGTCCTCAGTGTGGACCTCTCCAAAAACCGGTCCTGGTCCAATAACATTGTCCTGGTCCTCAGTGTGGACGTCTCTAACAACCGGTCCTGGTTCAATCACATTGTCCTTGTACTCAGTGTGGACCTCTCCAACAACCGGTCCTGGTCCAATCACATTGCCCTGGTCCTCAGTGTGGACGTCTCGAACAACCGGTCCTGGTCCTCAGTGTGGACCTCTCCAACAACCGGTCCTGGACCAATCACATTGCCCTGGTCCTCAGTGTTGACCACTCCGACAGCTGGTCCTGATCCTCAGTGTGGACCTCTCCAACAACCGGTCCTGGTCCTCAGTGTGGACCTCTCCAAAACCCGGTCCTCTTCCAATCACATTGTCCTGGTCCTCACTGTGGACCTCTCCAACAACCGGTCCTGGTACAATCTCAATATCCTGGTCCTCAGTGTGGACATCTCCAACAGCCGGTCTTGGTCCAATCACATTGTCCTGGTCCTCAGTTTGGACCTCTCCAACAACCGGTCCTGGTCCAATCACACTGTGCTGGTCCTCAGTTTGGACCACTCCAACAACCGGTCCTGGTCCAATCACATTGTCCTAGTTCTCAGTGTGGACCGTCTCCAACAAGCAGTCCTGGTCCTCAGTGTTGACCTCTCCAACAGCCAGTCCTTGTCCAATCACATTGTCCTGGTCCTCAGTGTTGACCTCTCCAACAGCCAGTCCTAGTCCAATCACATTGTCCTGGTCCTCAGTGTGGACCTCTCCGACAACCGGTCCTGGTCCAATTACATTGCCCTGGTCCTCAGTGTGGACGTCTCGAACAACCGGTCCTAGTCCTCAGTGTGGACCTCTCCAAAACCCGGTCCTGTTCCAATCACATTGTCCTGGTCCTCACTGTGGACCTCTCCAACAACCGGTCCTGGTACAATCTCAATATCCTGGTCCTCAGTGTGGACATCTCCAACAGCCGGACCTGGTCCAATCCCATTGCCCTGGTCCTCAGTGTTGACCTCTCCGACAGATGGTCCTGTTCCTCAGTGTGGACCTCTACAACAGCTGGTCTTGGTCCAATCACATTGTCCTGGTCCTCAGTTTGGACCTCTCCAACAACCGGTCCTGGTCCAATCACATTGTCCTAGTTCTCAGTGTGGACCGTCTCCAACAAGCAGTCCTGGTCCTCAGTGTTGACCTCTCCAACAGCCAGTCCTTGTCCAATCACATTGTCCTGGTCCTCAGTGTTGACCTCTCCAACAGCCAGTCCTAGTCCAATCACATTGTCCTGGTCCTCAGTGTGGACCTCTCCGACAACCTGTCCTGGTCCAATTACATTGCCCTGGTCCTCAGTGTGGACGTCTCGAACAACCGGTCCTGGTCCTCAGTGAGGACCTCTCCAAAAACCGGTCCTGGTCCTCGTGTGGACCTCTCTAAAAACCGGTCCTGGTCCTCAGTGTGGACCTCTCCAACAACCGGTCCTGGTCCAATCACATTGCCCTGGTCCTCAGTGTGGACCACTCCGACAGCTGGTCCTGATCCTCAGTGTGGACGTCTCGAACAACCGGTCCTGGTCCTCAGTGTGGACATCTCCAACAACTGGTCCTGGTTCTCAGTGTGGACCTCTCCAACAGCCGGACCTGGTCCTCAGAGTGGACCTCTCCAACACCCGGTCCTGTTCCAATCACATTGTCCTGGTCCTCACTGTGGACCTCTCCAACAACCGGTCCTGGTACAATCTCAATATCCTGGTCCTCAGTGTGGACCTCTCCAACAACCGGTCCTTGATCAATCACATTGTCCTGGTCCTCAGTGTGGACCGCTCCGAGAACCTGTCCTGGTCCTCAGTGTGGACCTCTCCAAAAACCGGTCCTGGTCCAATAACATTATCCTGGTCCTCAGTGTGGACGTCTCGAACAACCGGTCCTGGTTCAATCACATTGTCCTTGTACTCAGTGTGGACCTCTCCAAAAACCGGACCTGGTCCTATCACATTGTCCTGGTACTCAGTGTGGACCTCTCCAACAGCCGGTCCT
The DNA here is from genome assembly GCF_030144855.1 of Hypanus sabinus. Classification (NCBI taxonomy): domain Eukaryota; kingdom Metazoa; phylum Chordata; class Chondrichthyes; order Myliobatiformes; family Dasyatidae; genus Hypanus; species Hypanus sabinus. Next base: position 447,046 of record NW_026778927.1, read on the forward strand.
GGTCCAATCACATTGTCCTGGTTTTCAGTGTGGACCTCTCCAACAACCGGTCCTACTCCAATCACATTGTCCTGGTTTTCAGTGTGGACCTCTCCAACAACCGGTCCTGGTCCAATCACATTGTCCTGGTTTTCAGTCTGGACCTCTCCGACAACCGGTCCTGGTCCAATCACATTGTCCTGGTCCTCAGTGTGGAACTCTCCAAAAACCGCTCCTGGTGCAATCACATTGTCCTAGTCCTCAGTGTGGACCTCTCCAACAGCCGGTCCTGGTCCTCAGTATGGACCTCTCCAACAGCCGGTCCTGGTCCAATAACATTGTCCTGGTCCTCAGTGTGGAACTCTCCAAAAACCGCTCCTGGTGCAATCACATTCTCCTAGTCCTCAGTGTGGACCTCTCCAACAGCCGGTCCTGGTCCTCAGTATGGACCTCTCCAACAGCCGGTCCTGGTCCAATCACATTGTCCACGTCCTCAGTGTGGACCTCTCCAACAGCTGGTCCTGCTCCTCAGTGTGGACCTCTCCAAAAGCCGGTCCTGGTCCAATCACATTGTCCTGGTCCTCAGTGTTGACCTCTCCAACAGCCAGTCCTAGTCCAATCACATTGTCCTGGTCCTCAGTGTGGACCTCTCCAGCAACTGGTCCTGGTGCAATCACATTGTCCTGGTCCTCAGAGTGGACCTCTCCAGCAACTGGTCCTGGTCCAATCACATTGTCCTGGTCCTCAGTGTGGACCGTCTCCAACAACTGGTCCTGGTCCAATCACATTGTCCTGGTCCTCAGTGTGGACATCTCCAACAGCCGGTCCTGGTCCTCAGTGTGGACATCTCCAACAGCCGGTCCTGGTCCTCAGTGTGGACCTCTCCAACAGCCGGTCCTGGTCCAATCACATTGTCCTGGTACAGTGTGGACCTCTCCAACGACCGGTTCTGGTCCTCAGTGTGGACATCTCCAACAGCCGGTCCTGGTCCAATCACATTGTCCTGGTCTTCAGTGTGGACCTCTCCAAAAACCGGTCCTGGTCCTCAGTGTGGACCTCTCCAACAGCCGGTCCTGGTCCTCAGTGTGGACCTCTCCAACAGCCGGTCCTAGTCCAATCACATTGTCCTGGTTCTGAATGTGGACCTCTCCAACAGCCGGTCCTAGTCCAATCACATTGTCCTCGTCCTCAGTGTGGACCTCTCCAACAGCCGGTCCTAGTCCTCAGTGTGGACCTCTCCAGCAACCGCTCCTGGTCCAATCACATTGTCCTGGTCCTTAGTGTGGACCTCTCCAGCAGCCGGTCCTGGTCCAATCACATTGTCCTGGTACTTAGTGTGGACCTCTCCAACAGCCGGTCCAGGTCCAATCACATTGTCCTGGCTCTCAGTGTGGACCTCTCCAAAAGCCGGTCCTGCTCCTCAGTGTGGACCTCTCCAAAAGCCGGTCCTGGTCCTCAGTGTGAACCTCTCCAACAACCGGTCCTGGTCCTCAGTGTGGACCTCTCCAACAACCGGTCCTAGTCCAATCACATTGTCCTGGTCCTCAGTGTGGAACTCTCCAACAGCCGGTCCTGGTGCAATCACATTGTCCTAGTCCTCAGTGTGGACCTCTCCAACAGCTGGTCCTGGTCCTCAGTATGGACCTCTCCAACAGCCGGTCCTGGTCCAATCACATTGTCCACGTCCTCAGTGTGGACCTCTCCAACAGCCGGTCCTGCTCCTCAGTGTGGACCTCTCCAAAAGCCGGTCCTGGTCCAATCACTTTGTCCTGGTCCTCTGTGTGGACCTCTCCAAAAACCGGTCCTGGTGCAATCACATTGTCCTAGTCCTCAGTGTGGACCTCTCCAACAGCTGGTCCTGGTCCTCAGTATGGACCTCTCCAACAGCCGGTCCTGGTCCAATCACATTGTCCACGTCCTCAGTGTGGACCTCTCCAACAGCCGGTCCTGCTCCTCAGTGTGGACCTCTCCAAAAGCCGGTCCTGGTCCAATCACATTGTCCTGGTCCTCAGTGTGGACCTCTCCAACAACCGGTCCTGCCCCTCAGTGCGGACCTCTCCAACAACTGGTCCTGGTCCAATCACATTGTACTAGTCCTCAGTGTGGACCGTCTCCAACAACCGGTCCTGGTCCTCAGTGTGGACCGTCTCCAACAGCCCGTCCTGGTCCAATCACATTGTCCTGGTCCTCAGTGTGGACCTCTCCAACAACCGGTCCTGGTCATCAGTGTGGACCTTTCCAACAGCCGGTCCTGCTCCTCAGTGTGGACCTCTCCAAAAGCCGGTCCTGGTCCAATCACTTTGTCCTGGTCCTCAGTGTGGACCTCTCCAAAAACCGGTCCTGGTGCAATCACATTGTCCTAGTCCTCAGTGTGGACCTCTCCAACAGCCGGTCCTGGTCCAATCACATTGTCCACGTCCTCAGTGTGGACCTCTCCAACAGCCGGTCCTGCTCCTCAGTGTGGACCTCTCCAAAAGCCGGTCCTGGTCCAATCACATTGTCCTGGTCCTCAGTGTGGACATCTCCAACAACCGGTCCTGCCCCTCAGTGCGGACCTCTCCAACAACTGGTCCTGGTCCAATCACATTGTCCTAGTCCTCAGTGTGGACCGTCTCCAACAACTGGTCCTGGTCCAATCACATTGTCCTGGTCCTCAGTGTGGACCGTCTCCAACAACCGGTCCTGGTCCTCAGTGTGGACCGTCTCCAACAACCGGTCCTGGTCATCAGTGTGGACCTTTCCAACAGCTGGTCCAGGTCCTCAGTGTGGACCTCTCCAACAACCGGTCCTGGTCATCAGTGTGGACCTTTCCAACAGCCGGTCCTGGTCCTTAGTGTGGACCTCTCCAACAACCGGTCCTGGTCCTCTGGGTGGACCTCTCCAACAGCTGGTACTGGTCCTCAGTGTGGATCTCTCCAAAAACCGGTCCTGGTCCAATAACATTGTCCTGGTCCTCAGTGTGGACGTCTCCAAAAACCGCTCCTGGTCCTATCACATTGTCCTTGTACTCAGTGTGGACCTCTCCAAAAACCGGTCCTGGTCCTATCACATTGTCCTGGTACTCAGTGTGGACCTCTCCAACAGCCGGTCCTGTTCCAATCACATTGTCCTGGTTTTCAGTGTGGACCTCTCCAACAACCGGTCCTACTCCAATCACATTGTCCTGGTTTTCAGTGTGGACCTCTCCAACAACCGGTCCTGGTCCAATCACATTGTCCTGGTTTTCAGTGTGGACCTCTCCGACAACCGGTCCTGGTCCAATCACATTGTCCTGGTCCTCAGTGTGGACCTCTCCGACAACCGGTCCTGGTCCAATCACATTGTCCTGGTTTTCAGTGTGGACCTCTCCAACAGCCGGTCCTTGTCGAATCACATTGTCCTGGTCCTCAGTGTGGACCTCTCCAACAACCGGTCCTGGTACAATCTCAATATCCTGGTCCTCAGTGTGGACCTCTCCAACAACCGGTCCTTGTTCAATCACATTGTCCTGGTCCTCAGTGTGGACCGCTCCGAGAACCTGTCCTGCCCCTCAGTGTGGACCTCTCCAACAACCGGTCCTGGTCCAATAACATTGTCCTGGTCCTCAGTGTGGACCTCTCCAAAAACCGGTCCTGGTCCAATAACATTGTCCTGGTCCTCAGTGTGGACGTCTCTAACAACCGGTCCTGGTTCAATCACATTGTCCTTGTACTCAGTGTGGACCTCTCCAACAACCGGTCCTGGTCCAATCACATTGCCCTGGTCCTCAGTGTGGACGTCTCGAACAACCGGTCCTGGTCCTCAGTGTGGACCTCTCCAACAACCGGTCCTGGACCAATCACATTGCCCTGGTCCTCAGTGTTGACCACTCCGACAGCTGGTCCTGATCCTCAGTGTGGACCTCTCCAACAACCGGTCCTGGTCCTCAGTGTGGACCTCTCCAAAACCCGGTCCTCTTCCAATCACATTGTCCTGGTCCTCACTGTGGACCTCTCCAACAACCGGTCCTGGTACAATCTCAATATCCTGGTCCTCAGTGTGGACATCTCCAACAGCCGGTCCTGGTCCAATCCCATTGCCCTGGTCCTCAGTGTTGACCTCTCCGACAGATGGTCCTGGTCCTCAGTGTGGACCGCTACAACAGCTGGTCTTGGTCCAATCACATTGTCCTGGTCCTCAGTTTGGACCTCTCCAACAACCGGTCCTGGTCCAATCACACTGTGCTGGTCCTCAGTTTGGACCACTCCAACAACCGGTCCTGGTCCAATCACATTGTCCTAGTTCTCAGTGTGGACCGTCTCCAACAAGCAGTCCTGGTCCTCAGTGTTGACCTCTCCAACAGCCAGTCCTTGTCCAATCACATTGTCCTGGTCCTCAGTGTTGACCTCTCCAACAGCCAGTCCTAGTCCAATCACATTGTCCTGGTCCTCAGTGTGGACCTCTCCGACAACCGGTCCTGGTCCAATTACATTGCCCTGGTCCTCAGTGTGGACGTCTCGAACAACCGGTCCTGGTCCTCAGTGTGGACCTCTCCAAAACCCGGTCCTGTTCCAATCACATTGTCCTGGTCCTCACTGTGGACCTCTCCAACAACCGGTCCTGGTACAATCTCAATATCCTGGTCCTCAGTGTGGACATCTCCAACAGCCGGTCCTGGTCCAATCCCATTGCCCAGGTCCTCAGTGTTGACCTCTCCGACAGATGGTCCTGGTCCTCAGTGTGGACCGCTACAACAGCTGGTCTTGGTCCAATCACATTGTCCTGGTCCTCAGTTTGGACCTCTCCAACAACCGGTCCTGGTCCAATCACATTGTCCTAGTTCTCAGTGTGGACCGTCTCCAACAAGCAGTCCTGGTCCTCAGTGTTGACCTCTCCAACAGCCAGTCCTTGTCCAATCACATTGTCCTGGTCCTCAGTGTTGACCTCTCCAACAGCCAGTCCTAGTCCAATCACATTGTCCTGGTCCTCAGTGTGGAACTCTCCGACAACCTGTCCTGGTCCAATTACATTGCCCTGGTCCTCAGTGTGGACGTCTCGAACAACCGGTCCTGGTCCTCAGTGAGGACCTCTCCAAAAACCGGTCCTGGTCCTCAGTGTGGACCTCTCTAACAACCGGTCCTGGTCCTCAGTGTGGACCTCTCCAACAACCGGTCCTGGTCCAATCACATTGCCCTGGTCCTCAGTGTGGACCACTCCGACAGCTGGTCCTGATCCTCAGTGTGGACGTCTCGAACAACCGGTCCTGGTCCTCAGTGTGGACATCTCCAACAACTGGTCCTGGTTCTCAGTGTGGACCTCTCCAACAGCCGGACCTGGTCCTCAGAGTGGACCTCTCCAACACCCGGTCCTGTTCCAATCACATTGTCCTGGTCCTCACTGTGGACCTCTCCAACAACCGGTCCTGGTACAATCTCAATATCCTGGTCCTCAGTGTGGACCTCTCCAACAACCGGTCCTTGATCAATCACATTGTCCTGGTCCTCAGTGTGGACCGCTCCGAGAACCTGTCCTGGTCCTCAGTGTGGACCTCTCCAAAAACCGGTCCCGGTCCAATAACATTATCCTGGTCCTCAGTGTGGACGTCTCGAACAACCGGTCCTGGTTCAATCACATTGTCCTTGTACTCAGTGTGGACCTCTCCAAAAACCGGTCCTGGTCCTATCACATTGTCCTGGTACTCAGTGTGGACCTCTCCAACAGCCGGTCCTGGTCCAATCACATTGTCCTGGTTTTCAGTGTGGACCTCTCCAACAACCGGTCCTACTCCAATCACATTGTCCTGGTTTTCAGTGTGGACCTCTCCAACAACCGGTCCTGGTCCAATCACATTGTCCTGGTTTTCAGTGTGGACCTCTCCGACAACCGGTCCTGGTCCAATCACATTGTCCTGGTCCTCAGTGTGGACCTCTCCGACAACCGGTCCTGGTCCAATCACATTGTCCTGGTTTTCAGTGTGGACATCTCCAACAGCCGGTCCTGGTCCAATCCCATTGCCCTGGTCCTCAGTGTTGACCTCTCCGACAGATGGTCCTGGTCCTCAGTGTGGACCGCTACAACAGCTGGTCTTGGTCCAATCACATTGTCCTGGTCCTCAGTTTGGACCTCTCCAACAATCGGTCCTGGTCCAATCACACTGTGCTGGTCCTCAGTTTGGACCACTCCAACAACCGGTCCTGGTCCAATCACATTGTCCTAGTTCTCAGTGTGGACCGTCTCCAACAAGCAGTCCTGGTCCTCAGTGTTGACCTCTCCAACAGCCAGTCCTTGTCCAATCACATTGTCCTGGTCCTCAGTGTTGACCTCTCCAACAGCCAGTCCTAGTCCAATCACATTGTCCTGGTCCTCAGTGTGGACCTCTCCGACAACCGGTCCTGGTCCAATTACATTGCCCTGGTCCTCAGTGTGGACGTCTCGAACAACCGGTCCTAGTCCTCAGTGTGGACCTCTCCAAAACCCGGTCCTGTTCCAATCACATTGTCCTGGTCCTCACTGTGGACCTCTCCAACAACCGGTCCTGGTACAATCTCAATATCCTGGTCCTCAGTGTGGACATCTCCAACAGCCGGTCCTGGTCCAATCCCATTGCCCAGGTCCTCAGTGTTGACCTCTCCGACAGATGGTCCTGGTCCTCAGTGTGGACCGCTACAACAGCTGGTCTTGGTCCAATCACATTGTCCTGGTCCTCAGTTTGGACCTCTCCAACAACCGGTCCTGGTCCAATCACATTGTCCTAGTTCTCAGTGTGGACCGTCTCCAACAAGCAGTCCTGGTCCTCAGTGTTGACCTCTCCAACAGCCAGTCCTTGTCCAATCACATTGTCCTGGTCCTCAGTGTTGACCTCTCCAACAGCCAGTCCTAGTCCAATCACATTGTCCTGGTCCTCAGTGTGGAACTCTCCGACAACCTGTCCTGGTCCAATTACATTGCCCTGGTCCTCAGTGTGGACGTCTCGAACAACCGGTCCTGGTCCTCAGTGAGGACCTCTCCAAAAACCGGTCCTGGTCCTCAGTGTGGACCTCTCTAACAACCGGTCCTGGTCCTCAGTGTGGACCTCTCCAACAGCCGGTCCTGGTCCAATCACATTCTGCTGGTCCTCAGTGTGGACCTCTCCAACAACCGGTCCTGGTCCAATCACATTGTGCTGGTCCTCAGTGTGGACCTCTCCAACAACCGGTCCTGGTCCAATCACATTGTGCTGGTCCTCAGTGTGGACATCTCCAACAGCCGGTCCTGGTCCTATCACATTGTCCTGGTCCTCAGTGTGGACGTCTCGAACAACCGGTCCTGGTCCTCAGTGTGGACCTCTCCATCAACCGGTCCTGGTCCAATCACATTGCCCTGGTCCTCAGTGTTGACCTCTCCAACAACCGGTCCTGGTCCTCAGTGTGGACATCTCCAACAACTGGTCCTGGTTCTCAGTGTGGACCTCTCCAACAGCCGGACCTGGTCCTCTGAGTGGACCTCTCCAACAACCGGTCCTGGTACAATCTTAATATCTTGGTCCTCAGTGTGGACCTCTCCAACAACCGGTCCTGTTCCAATCACATTGTCCTGGTCCTCACTGTGGAACTCTCCAACAACCGGTCCTGGTACAATCTAATTATCCTGTTCCTCAGTGTGGATATCTCCAACAACCTGTCCTGGTCCAATGACTTTGTTCTGGTCCTCAGTGTGGATCTCTCCAACAGCCTGTCCTAGTCCTCAGTGTGGACCTCTCCAGCAGCCAGTCCAGGTCCAATCACATTGTCCTGGCCCTCAGTGTGGACCTCTCCATAACCTGTCCTGGTCCAATCACATTGTCCTGGTCTTCACTGTGGACCTCTCCAACAACCGGTCCTGGTACAATCAGATTATCCTGCTCCTCAGTGCGGACCTCTCCAGAAGCTGGACCTGGTCCAATCACATTGTCCTGGTTTTCAGTGTGGACCGTCTCCTACAAGCAGTCCTGGTCCTCAGTGTTGACCTCTCCAACAGTCAGTCCTGGTCCTATCACATTGTCCTGGTCCTCAGTATCGACCTCTCCAACAACGGTTCCTGGTCCTCAGTGTGGACCTCTCCAACAGCCGGTCCTTGTCCAATCACAATGTCCTGGTCCTCAGTGTGGACCGTCTCCTACAAGCAGTCCTGGTCCTCAGTGTTGACCTCTCCAACAGTCAGTCCTGGTCCCATCACATTGTCCTGGTCCTCACTGTGGACCTCTCCAACAACCGGTCCTTGTCCAATCACATTGTCCTGGTCCTCAGTGTGGACCTCTCCGAGAACCTGTCCTGCCCCCCAGTGTGGACCTCTCCAACAACCGGTCCTGGTCCAATAACATTGTCCTGGTCCTCAGTGTGGACCTCTCCAAAAACCGGTCCTGGTCCAATCACATTGTCCTGGTCCTCAGTGTGGACCGTCTCCAACAGCCGGTCCTGGTCCTCAGTGTGGACTTCTCCGAGAACCTGTCCGGCCCCTCAGTGTGGACCTCTCCAATAACTGGTCCTGGTCCAATCACATTGTCCTCGTCCTCAGTGTGGACCTCTCCGACAACCGGTCCTGGTCCAATCACATTGTCCTGGTTTTCAGTGTGGACCTCTCCAACAGCCGGTCCTTGTCGAATCACATTGTCCTGGTCCTCAGTGTGGACCTTTCCAACAGCCGGTCCTTGTCCAATCACATTGTCCTAGTCCTCAGTGTGGACCTCTCCAGCAACCGGTCCTGCTCCAATCACAATGTCCTGGTCCTGAGTGTGGACCTCTCCAAAAACCGGTCCAGGTACAATCACATTGTCCTGGTCCTCAGTGTGGACATCTCCAGCAACTGGTCCTGCTCCTCAGTGTGGACCTCTCCAACAGCCGGTCCTGGTCCAATCACATTGTCCTGGTCCTCAGTGTGGACCTCTCCAACAGCCGGTCCTGGTCCAATCACATTGTCCTGGTCCTCAGTGTGGACCTCTCCAACAGCCGGTCCTGGTCCAATCACATTGTCCTGATCCTCAGTGTGGACCTCTCCAACAGCCGGTCCTTGTCCAATCACATTGTCCTAGTCCTCAGTTTCGACCTCTCCAACAACGGGTCCTGGTCCTCAGTGTGGACCTCTCCAACAGCCGGTCCTTGTACAAACACAATGTCCTAGTCCTCAGTGTGGACCTCTCCAACAACCAGTCCTGGTCTAATCACATTGTCCTGGTCCTCAGTTTCGACCTCTCCAACAGCCGGTCCTTGTCCAATCACAATGTCCTAGTCCTCAGTGTGGACCGTCTCCTACAAGCAGTCCTGGTCCTCAGTGTTGACCTCTCCAACAGCCAGTCCTGGTCCAATCACATTGTCCTGGTCCTCAGTTTCGACCTCTCCAACAACGGGTCCTGGTCCTCAGTGTGGACCTCTCCAACAGCCAATCCTGGTCCAATAACATTGTCCTGGTCCTCAGAGTGGACCTCTCAAACAACCGGTCCTGGTCCTCAGTGTGGACCTCTCCAACAGCCGGTCCTGGTCCTCAGAGTGGATCTCTCCAACAACCGATCCTGTTCCAATCACATTGTCCTGGTCCTCACTGTGGACCTCTCCAACAACCGGTCCTGGTCCTCAGTGTGGACCTCTCCAACAACCGGTCCTTGTTCAATCACATTGTCCTGGTCCTCAGTGTGGACCTCTCCAACAACCGGTCCTGGTCCAATCACATTGTCCTGGTTCTCAGTGTGGACCTCTCCGACAACCGGTCCTGGTCCAATCACATTGTCCAGGTCCTCACTGTGAACCTCTCCAACAGCCGGTCATTGTCCTCCGTGTGGACCTCTCCAACAGCCGGTCCTGGTCCAATCACATTGTCCTGGTCTTCAGTGTGGACCTCTCCAACAACCGGTCCTGGTCCTATCACATGGTCCTGGTCCTCAATGTGGATCTCTCCAACAGCTGGTCTTGGTCCAATCACATTGTCCTGGTCCTCAGTGTGGACCTCTCCAACAAGCAGTCCTGGTCCTCAGTGTTGACCTCTCCAACAGCCAGTCCTGGTGCAATCAGATTGTCCTGGTCCTCAGTGTGGACCTCTCCAGCAACCGGTCCTGCTCCAATCACAATGTCCTGGTCCTGAGTGTGGACCTCTCCAAAAACCGGTCCAGGTACAATCACATTGTCCTGGTCCTCAGTATGGACATCTCCAGCAACTGGTCCTGCTCCTCAGTGTGGACCTCTCCAACAGCCGGTCCTGGTCCAATCACATTGTCCTGGTCCTCAGTGTGGACCTCTCCAACAGCCGGTCCTGGTCCAATCACATTGTCCTGGTCCTCAGTGTGGACCTCTCCAACAGCCGGTCCTGGTCCAATCACATTGTCCTGATCCTCAGTGTGGACCTCTCCAACAGCCGGTCCTTGTCCAATCACATTGTCCTAGTCCTCAGTTTCGACCTCTCCAACAACGGGTCCTGGTCCTCAGTGTGGACCTCTCCAACAGCCGGTCCTTGTACAAACACAATGTCCTAGTCCTCAGTCTGGACCTCTCCAACAACCAGTCCTGGTCTAATCACATTGTCCTGGTCCTCAGTGTGGACCTCTCCAACAACCTGTCCTGGTCCAATCACATTGTCCTGGTTCTCAGTGTGGACCTCTCCGACAACCGGTCCTGGTCCAATCACATTGTCCAGGTCCTCACTGTGAACCTCTCCAACAGCCGGTCATTGTCCAATCACAATGTCCTAGTCCTCAGTGTGGACCGTCTCCTACAAGCAGTCCTGTTCCTCAGTGTTGACCTCTCCAACAGCCAGTCCTGGTCCAATCACATTGTCCTGGTCCTCAGTTTCGACCTCTCCAACAACGGGTCCTGGTCCTCAGTGTGGACCTCTCCAACAGCCAATCCTGGTCCAATAACATTGTCCTGGTCCTCAGTGTGGACCTCTCAAACAACCGGTCCTGGTCCTCAGTGTGGACCTCTCCAACAGCCGGTCCTGGTCCTCAGAGTGGATCTCTCCAACAACCGATCCTGTTCCAATCACATTGTCCTGGTCCTCACTGTGGACCTCTCCAACAACCGGTCCTGGTCCTCAGTGTGGACCTCTCCAACAACCGGTCCGTGTTCAATCACATTGTCCTGGTCCTCAGTGTGGACCTCTCCAACAACCGGTCCTGGTCCAATCACATTGTCCTGGTTCTCAGTGTGGACCTCTCCGACAACCGGTCCTGGTCCAATCACATTGTCCAGGTCCTCACTGTGAACCTCTCCAACAGCCGGTCATTGTCCTCCGTGTGGACCTCTCCAACAGCCGGTCCTGGTCCAATCACATTGTCCTGGTCTTCAGTGTGGACCTCTCCAACAACCGGTCCTGGTCCTATCACATGGTCCTGGTCCTCAATGTGGATCTCTCCAACAGCTGGTCTTGGTCCAATCACATTGTCCTGGTCCTCAGTGTGGACCTCTCCAACAAGCAGTCCTGGTCCTCAGTGTTGACCTCTCCAACAGCCAGTCCTGGTGCAATCAGATTGTCCTGGTCCTCAGTTTGTACCTCTCCAACAACGGGTCCTGGTCTTCAGTGTGGACCTCTCCAACAGCCGGTCCTGGTCCAATCACATTGTCCTGGTCCTCAGTGTGGACCTCTCAAACAACCGGTCCTGGTCATCAGTATGGACCTCTCCAACAGCAGGTCCTAGTCCAATCATATTGTCCTAGTCCTCAGTGTGGACATCTCCAATAACCGGTCCTCGACCAATCACATTGTCCTGGTCCTCAGTGTGCACATCTCCAACAACCGGTCCTGGACCAATCACATTGTCCTAGTCCTCAGTGTGGATCTCTCCAACAGCAGGTCCTGGTCCTCAGTATGGACTTCTCCAACAGCCGGTCCTGGTCCAATCACATTGTCCTGGTCCTCAGTGTGGACATCTCCAACAACCGGTCCTGCTCCTCAGTGTGGACTTCTCCAGCAGCTGGTCCAGGTCCAATCACATTGTCCTGGTCCTCAGAGAGGACCTCTCCAACAGCTGGTCTTGGTCCAATCACATTGTCTTGGTCCTCATTGTGGACGTCTCCAACAACCGGTCCTGGTCCAATCACATTTTCCTGGTCCTCAGTTTGGACCTCTCCAACAACGGGTCCTGTTCCAATCACATTGTCCTGGTCCTCACTGTGGACCTCTCCAACAACAGGTCCTGGTTCAATCACATTGTCCTGGTCCTCAGTGAGGACCTCTCCGTCAATTGGTCCTGGTCCTCACTGTGGAGCTCTCCAACAACCGGTCCTGGTACAATCTCATTATCCTGGTCCTCAGTGTGGATATCTCCAACAACCTGTCCTGGTCCAATGACTTTGTTCTGGTCCTCAGTGTGGATCTCTCCAACAGCCTGTCCTAGTCCTCAGTGTGGACCTCTCCAGCAGCCAGTCCAGGTCCAATCACATTGTCCTGGCCCTCAGTGTGGACCTCTCCATAACCTGTCCTGGTCCAATCACATTGTCCTGGTCTTCACTGTGGACCTCTCCAACAACCGGTCCTGGTACAATCAGATTATCCTGGTCCTCAGTGTGGACCTCTCCAACAACCTGTCCTGCTCCTCAGTGCGGACCTCTCCAGAAGCTGGACCTGGTCCAATCACATTGTCCTGGTTTTCAGTGTGGACCGTCTCCTACAAGCAGTCCTGGTCCTCAGTGTTGACCTCTCCAACAGTCAGTCCTGGTCCTATCACATTGTCCTGGTCCTCAGTTTCGACCTCTCCAACAACGGTTCCTGGTCCTCAGTGTGGACCTCTCCAACAGCCGGTCCTTGTCCAATCACAATGTCCTGGTCCTCAGTATGGACCGTCTCCTACAAGCAGTCCTGGTCCTCAGTGTTGACCTCTCCAACAGTCAGTCCTGGTCCCATCACATTGTCCTGGTCCTCACTGTGGACCTCTCCAACAACCGGTCCTTGACCAATCACATTGTCCTGGTCCTCAGTGTGGACCTCTCCGAGAACCTGTCCTGCCCCCCAGTGTGGACCTCTCCAACAACCGGTCCTGGTCCAATAACATTGTCCTGGTCCTCAGTGTGGACCTCTCCAAAAACCGGTCCTGGTCCAATCACATTGTCCTGGTCCTCAGTGTGGACCGTCTCCAACAGCCGGTCCTGGTCCTCAGTGTGGACTTCTCCGAGAACCTGTCCGGCCCCTCAGTGTGGACCTCTCCAAAAACTGGTCGTGGTCCAATCACATTGTCCTCGTCCTCAGTGTGGACCTCTCCGACAACCGGTCCTGGTCCAATCACATTGTCCTGGTTTTCAGTGTGGACCTCTCCAACAGCCGGTCCTTGTCGAATCACATTGTCCTGGTCCTCAGTGTGGACCTTTCCAACAGCCGGTCCTTGTCCAATCACATTTTCCTAGTCCTCAGTGTGGACCTCTCCAGCAACCGGTCCTGCTCCAATCACAATGTCCTGGTCCTGAGTGTGGACCTCTCCAAAAACCGGTCCAGGTACAATCACATTGTCCTGGTCCTCAGTGTGGACATCTCCAGCAACTGGTCCTGCTCCTCAGTGTGGACCTCTCCAACAGCCGGTCCTGGTCCAATCACATTGTCCTGGTCCTCAGTGTGGACCTCTCCAACAGCCGGTCCTGGTCCAATCACATTGTCCTGGTCCTCAGTGTGGACCTCTCCAACAGCCGGTCCTGGTCCAATCACATTGTCCTGGTCCTCAGTGTGGACCTCTCCAACAGCCGGTCCTGGTCCAATCACATTGTCCTGATCCTCAGTGTGGACCTCTCCAACAGCCGGTCCTTGTCCAATCACATTGTCCTAGTCCTCAGTTTCGACCTCTCCAACAACGGGTCCTGGTCCTCAGTGTGGACCTCTCCAACAGCCGGTCCTTGTACAAACACAATGTCCTAGTCCTCAGTGTGGACCTCTCCAACAACCAGTCCTGGTCTAATCACATTGTCCTGGTCCTCAGTTTCGACCTCTCCAACAACGGGTCCTGATCCTCAGTGTGGACCTCTCCAACAGCCGGTCCTTGTCCAATCACAATGTCCTAGTCCTCAGTGTGGACCGTCTCCTACAAGCAGTCCTGGTCCTCAGTGTTGACCTCTCCAACAGCCAGTCCTGGTCCAATCACATTGTCCTGGTCCTCAGTTTCGACCTCTCCAACAACGGGTCCTGGTCCTCAGTGTGGACCTCTCCAACAGCCAATCCTGGTCCAATAACATTGTCCTGGTCCTCAGTGTGGACCTCTCAAACAACCGGTCCTGGTCCTCAGTGTGGACCTCTCCAACAGCCGGTCCTGGTCCTCAGAGTGGATCTCTCCAACAACCGATCCTGTTCCAATCACATTGTCCTGGTCCTCACTGTGGACCTCTCCAACAACCGGCCCTGGTCCTCAGTGTGGACCTCTCCAACAACCGGTCCTTGTTCAATCACATTGTCCTGGTCCTCAGTGTGGACCTCTCCAAAAACCGGTCCAGGTACAATCACATTGTCCTGGTCCTCAGTGTGGACATCTCCAGCAACTGGTCCTGCTCCTCAGTGTGGACCTCTCCAACAGCCGGTCCTGGTCCAATCACATTGTCCTGGTCCTCAGTGTGGACCTCTCCAACAGCCGGTCCTGGTCCAATCACATTGTCCTGGTCCTCAGTGTGGACCTCTCCAACAGCCGGTCCTGGTCCAATCACATTGTCCTGGTCCTCAGTGTGGACCTCTCCAACAGCCGGTCCTGGTCCAATCACATTGTCCTGATCCTCAGTGTGGACCTCTCCAACAGCCGGTCCTTGTCCAATCACATTGTCCTAGTCCTCAGTTTCGACCTCTCCAACAACGGGTCCTGGTCCTCAGTGTGGACCTCTCCAACAGCCGGTCCTTGTACAAACACAATGTCCTAGTCCTCAGTGTGGACCTCTCCAACAACCAGTCCTGGTCTAATCACATTGTCCTGGTCCTCAGTTTCGACCTCTCCAACAACGGGTCCTGATCCTCAGTGTGGACCTCTCCAACAGCCGGTCCTTGTCCAATCACAATGTCCTAGTCCTCAGTGTGGACCGTCTCCTACAAGCAGTCCTGGTCCTCAGTGTTGACCTCTCCAACAGCCAGTCCTGGTCCAATCACATTGTCCTGGTCCTCAGTTTCGACCTCTCCAACAACGGGTCCTGGTCCTCAGTGTGGACCTCTCCAACAGCCAATCGTGG
Organism: Hypanus sabinus; assembly: GCF_030144855.1. Classification (NCBI taxonomy): domain Eukaryota; kingdom Metazoa; phylum Chordata; class Chondrichthyes; order Myliobatiformes; family Dasyatidae; genus Hypanus; species Hypanus sabinus. The sequence goes on from NW_026778927.1 coordinate 462,111, forward strand.
TCCAATAACATTGTCCTGGTCCTCAGTGTGGACCTCTCAAACAACCGGTCCTGGTCCTCAGTGTGGACCTCTCCAACAGCCGGTCCTGGTCCTCAGAGTGGATCTCTCCAACAACCGATCCTGTTCCAATCACATTGTCCTGGTCCTCACTGTGGACCTCTCCAACAACCGGTCCTGGTCCTCAGTGTGGACCTCTCCAACAACCGGTCCTTGTTCAATCACATTGTCCTGGTCCTCAGTGTGGACCTCTCCAACAACCGGTCCTGGTCCAATCACATTGTCCTGGTTCTCAGTGTGGACCTCTCCGACAACCGGTCCTGGTCCAATCACATTGTCCAGGTCCTCACTGTGAACCTCTCCAACAGCCGGTCATTGTCCTCCGTGTGGACCTCTCCAACAGCCGGTCCTGGTCCAATCACATTGTCCTGGTCTTCAGTGTGGACCTCTCCAACAACCAGTCCTGGTCCTATCACATGGTCCTGGTCCTCAATGTGGATCTCTCCAACAGCTGGTCTTGGTCCAATCACATTGTCCTGGTCCTCAGTGTGGACCTCTCCAACAAGCAGTCCTGGTCCTCAGTGTTGACCTCTCCAACAGCCAGTCCTGGTGCAATCAGATTGTCCTGGTCCTCAGTTTGTACCTCTCCAACAACGGGTCCTGGTCTTCAGTGTGGACCTCTCCAACAGCCGGTCCTGGTCCAATCACATTGTCCTGGTCCTCAGTGTGGACCTCTCAAACAACCGGTCCTGGTCATCAGTATGGACCTCTCCAACAGCCGGTCCTGGTCCTATCACATTGTCCACGTCTTCAGTGTGGACCTCTCCAACAGCAGGTCCTAGTCCAATCACATTGTCCTAGTCCTCAGTGTGGACATCTCCAATAACCGGTCCTCGACCAATCACATTGTCCTGGTCCTCAGTGTGCACATCTCCAACAACCGGTCCTGGACCAATCACATTGTCCTAGTCCTCAGTGTGGATCTCTCCAACAGCAGGTCCTGGTCCTCAGTATGGACTTCTCCAACAGCCGGTCCTGGTCCAATCACATTGTCCTGGTCCTCAGTGTGGACATCTCCAACAACCGGTCCTGCTCCTCAGTGTGAACTTCTCCAGCAGCTGGTCCAGGTCCAATCACATTGTCCTGGTCCTCAGAGAGGACCTCTCCAACAGCTGGTCTTGGTCCAATCACATTGTCTTGGTCCTCATTGTGGACGTCTCCAACAACCGGTCCTGGTCCAATCACATTGTCCTGGTCCTCAGTTTGGACCTCTCCAACAACGGGTCCTGTTCCAATCACATTGTCCTGGTCCTCACTGTGGACCTCTCCAACAACAGGTCCTGGTTCAATCACATTGTCCTGGTCCTCAGTGAGGACCTCTCCGTCAATTGGTCCTGGTCCTCACTGTGGAGCTCTCCAACAACCGGTCCTGGTACAATCTCATTATCCTGGTCCTCAGTGTGGACCTCTCCAACAACCGATCTTGGTACAGTCTCATTATCCTGGTCCTCAGTGTGGACCACTCCGACAACCGGTCCTGGTCCAATCACATTGTCCTGGTTCTCAGTGTGGACCTCTCCAACAGCCGGTCCTGGTCCTATCACATGGTCCTGGTCCTCAGTGTGGACCTCTCCAACAGCCGGTCCTGGTCCTCAGTGTGGACCTCTCCAACAACCGATCCTGGTCCTCACTGTGGACCTCTCCAACAACCGGTCCTGGTCCTCAGTGTGGACCTCTCCAACAACCGATCCTGGTCCTCACTGTGGACCTCTCCAACAACCGGTCCTGGTCCTCAGTGTGGACCTCTCCAACAACCGGTCCTTGTTCAATCACATTGTCCTGGTCCTCAGTGTGGACCTCTCCAACAACCGGTCCTGGTCCAATCACATTGTAATGGTCTTCAGTGTGGACCTCTCCGACAACCGGTCCTGGTCCAATCACATTGTCCTGGTTCTCAGTGTGGACCTCTCCAACAACCGGTCCTGGTCCTCTGGGTGGACCTCTCCAACAGCTGGTCCTGGTCCTCAGTGTGGACCTCTCCAGCAGCTGGTCCAGGTCCAATCACATTGTCCTGGTCCTCAGAGAGCACCTCTCCAACAGCTGGTCTTGGTCCAATCACATTGTCTTGGTCCTCATTGTGGACGTCTCCAACAACCGGTCCTGGTCCAATCACATTGTCCTGGTCCTCAGTTTGGACCTCTCCAACAACGGGTCCTGTTCCAATCACATTGTCCTGGTCCTCAGTGTGGACCTCTCCGTCAACCGGTCCTGGTCCTCACTGTGGAGCTCTCCAACAACCGGTCCTGGTACAATCTCATTGTCCTGGTCCTCAGTGTGGACCTCTCCAACAGCCGGTCCTGGTCCAATCACATTGTCCTGGTCCTCAGTGTGGACCTCTCCAACAACCGGTCCTGGTCCAATCACATTGTAATGGTCTTCAGTGTGGACCTCTCCGACAACCGGTCCTGGTCCAATCACATTGTCCTGGTTCTCAGTGTGGACCTCTCCAACAACCGGTCCTGGTCCTCTGGGTGGACCTCTCCAACAGCTGGGCCTGGTCCTCAGTGTGGACCTCTCCAGCAGCTGGTCCAGGTCCAATCACATTGTCCTGGTCCTCAGAGAGCACCTCTCCAACAGCTGGTCTTGGTCCAATCACATTGTCTTGGTCCTCATTGTGGACGTCTCCAACAACCGGTCCTGGTCCAATCACATTGTCCTGGTCCTCAGTTTGGACCTCTCCAACAACGGGTCCTGTTCCAATCACATTGTCCTGGTCCTCAGTGTGGACCTCTCCGTCAACCGGTCCTGGTCCTCACTGTGGAGCTCTCCAACAACCGGTCCTGGTACAATCTCATTGTCCTGGTCCTCAGTGTGGACCTCTCCAACAGCCGGTCCTGGTCCAATCACATTGTCCTGGTCCTCAGTGTGGACCTCTCCAACAGCCGGTCCTGGTCCAATCACATTGTCCTGGTCCTCAGTGTGGACCTCTCCAACAGCCGGTCCTGGTCCAATCACATTGTCCTGATCCTCAGTGTGGACCTCTCCAACAGCCGGTCCTTGTCCAATCACATTGTCCTGGTCCTCAGTGTGGACCTCTCCAACAACCGGTCCTTGTTCAATCACATTGTCCTGGTCCTCAGTGTGGACCTCTCCAACAACCGGTCCTGGTCCTCAGTGTGGACCTCTCCAACAACCGGTCGTGGTCCTCAGTGAGAACCTTTCCAACAACCGGTCCTGGTCCTCAGTGTGGACCTCTCCAACAACCGGTCCTGGTCCTCAGTGTGGACCTCTCCAACAACCGGTCCTTGTTCAATCACATTGTCCTGGTCCTCAGTGTGGACCTCTCCAACAACCGGTCCTGGTCCAATCACATTGTCCAGGTACTCACTGTGAACCTCTCCAACAGCCGGTCATTGTCCTCAGTGTGGACCTCTCCAACAACCGGTCCTGGTCCTCAGTGTGGACCTCTCCAACAACCGGTCCTGGTCCTCAGTGTGGACCTCTCCAACAACCGGTCCTTGTTCAATCACATTGTCCTGGTCCTCAGTGTGGACCTCTCCATCAACCGGTCCTGGTCCAATCACATTGTCCTGGTCCTCAGTGTGGACGTCTCCAACAGCCGGTCCTGGTCCTATCACATGGTCCTGGTCCTCAATGTGGATCTCTCCAACAGCTGGTCTTGGTCCAATCACATTGTCCTGGTCCTCAGTGTGGACCTCACCAACAAGCAGTCCTGGTCCTCAGTGTTGACCTCTCCAACAGCCAGTCCTGGTGCAATCAGATTGTCCTGGTCCTCAGTTTGTACCTCTCCAACAACGGGTCCTGGTCTTCAGTGTGGACCTCTCCAACAGCCGGTCCAGGTCCAATCACATTGTCCTGGTCCTCAGTGTGGACCTCTCAAACAACCGGTCCTGGTCATCAGTATGGACCTCTCCAACAGCCGGTCCTGGTCCAATCACATTGTCCACGTCCTCAGTGTGGACCTCTCCAACAGCAGGTCCTAGTCCAATCACATTGTCCTAGTCCTCAGTGTGGACATCTCCAATAACCGGTCCTCGACCAATCACATTGTCCTGGTCCTCAGTGTGCACATCTCCAACAACCGGTCCTGGACCAATCACATTGTCCTGGTCCTCAGTGTGGATCTCTCCAACAGCAGGTCCTGGTCCTCAGTATGGACCTCTCCAACAGCCGGTCCTGGTCCTCTGGGTGGACCTCTCCAACAGCTGGTCCTGGTCCTCAGTGTGGACCTCTCCAACAGCCGATCCTGGTCCTATCACATTGTCCTGGTCCTCAGTGTGGACCTCTCCAACAACCGGTCCTGCTCCTCAGTGTGGACTTCTCCAGCAGCTGGTCCAGGTCCAATCACATTGTCCTGGTCCTCAGAGAGCACCTCTCCAACAGCTGGTCTTGGTCCAATCACATTGTCTTGGTCCTCATTGTGGACGTCTCCAACAACCGGTCCTGGTCCAATCACATTGTCCTGGTCCTCAGGTTGGACCTCTCCAACAATGGGTCCTGTTCCAATCACATTGTCCTGGTCCTCAGTGAGGACCTCTCCAACAGCCGGTCCAGGTCCAATCACATTGTCCTGGTCCTCAGAGAGGACCTCTCCAACAGCTGGTCTTGGTCCAATCACATTGTCTTGGTCCTCATTGTGGACGTCTCCAACAACCGGTCCTGGTCCAATCACATTGTCCTGGTCCTCAGTTTGGACCTCTCCAACAATGGGTCCTGTTCCAATCACATTGTCCTGGTCCTCAGTGTGGACCTCTCCAACAGCCGGTCCATGTCCAATCACATTGTCCTGGTCCTCAGTGAGGACCTCTCCGTCAACCGGTCCTGGTCCTCACTGTGGAGCTCTCCAACAACCGGTCCTGGTACAATCTCATTATCCTGGACCTCAGTGTGGACCACTCCAACGACTGGTCCTGGTACAATCATATTGTCCTAGTCCTCAGTGTGGACCGTCTCCTACAAGCAGTCCTGGTCCTCAGTGTTGACCTCTCCAACAGCCGGTCCTTGTCCAATCACAATGTCCTAGTCCTTAGTGTGGACTGTCTCCAACATGCAGTCCTGGTCCTCAGGGTTGACCTCTCCAACAGCGAGTCCTGGTCCAATCACATTGCCCTGGTCCTCAGTTTGGACCTCTCCAACAACCGATCCTGTTCCAATCACATTGTCCTGGTCCTCACTGTGGAGCTCTCCAACAACCGGTCCTTGTTCAATCACATTGTCCTGGTCCTCAGTGTGGACCTCTCCAACAACCGGTCCTGGTCCAATCACATTGTAATGGTCTTCAGTGTGGACCTCTCCGACAACCGGTCCTGGTCCAATCACATTGTCCTGGTTCTCAGTGTGGACCTCTCTAACAGCCGGTCCTGGTCCTCTGGGTGGACCTCTCCAACAGCTGGTCCTGGTCCTCAGTGTGGACCTCTCCAACAGCCGGTCCTGGTCCTATCACATGGTCCTAGTCCTCAGTGTGCACATCTCCAACAGCCGGTCCTGGTCCTCAGTGTGGACCTCTCCAACAGCCGGTCCTGGTCCTATCACATGGTCCTGGTCCTCTGGGTGGACCTCTCCAACAGCTGGTCCTGGTCCTCAGTGTGGACCTCTCCAACAGCTGGTCTTGGTCCAATCACATTGTCTTGGTCCTCATTGTGGACGTCTCCAACAACCGGTCCTGGTCCAATCACATTGTCCTGGTCCTCAGTTTGGACCTCTCCAACAACGGGTCCTGTTCCAATCACATTGTCCTGGTCCTCAGTGTGGACCTCTCCGTCAACCGGTCCTGGTCCTCACTGTGGAGCTCTCCAACAACCGGTCCTGGTACAATCTCATTGTCCTGGTCCTCAGTGTGGACCTCTCCAACAGCCGGTCCTGGTCCAATCACATTGTCCTGGTCCTCAGTGTGGACCTCTCCAACAGCCGGTCCTGGTCCAATCACATTGTCCTGGTCCTCAGTGTGGACCTCTCCAACAGCCGGTCCTGGTCCAATCACATTGTCCTGATCCTCAGTGTGGACCTCTCCAACAGCCGGTCCTTGTCCAATCACATTGTCCTGGTCCTCAGTGTGGACCTCTCCAACAACCGGTCCTGGTCCTCAGTGTGGACCTCTCCAACAACCGGTCCTGGTCCTCAGTGTGGACCTCTCCAACAACCGGTCCTGGTCCTCAGTGTGGACCTCTCCAACAACCGGTCCTTGTTCAATCACATTGTCCTGGTCCTCAGTGTGGACCTCTCCAACAACCGGTCCTGGTCCTCAGTGTGGACCTCTCCAACAACCGGTCCTGGTCCTCAGTGTGGACCTCTCCAACAACCGGTCCTTGTTCAATCACATTGTCCTGGTCCTCAGTGTGGACCTCTCCAACAACCGGTCCTGGTCCAATCACATTGTCCAGGTCCTCACTGTGAACCTCTCCAACAGCCGGTCATTGTCCTCCGTGTGGACCTCTCCAACAGCCGGTCCTGGTCCAATCACATTGTCCTGGTCCTCAGTGTGGACGTCTCCAACAGCCGGTCCTGGTCCTATCACATGGTCCTGGTCCTCAATGTGCATCTCTCCAACAGCTGGTCTTGGTCCAATCACATTGTCCTGGTCCTCAGTGTGGACCTCTCCAACAAGCAGTCCTGGTCCTCAGTGTTGACCTCTCCAACAGCCAGTCCTGGTGCAATCAGATTGTCCTGGTCCTCAGTTTGTACCTCTCCAACAACGGGTCCTGGTCTTCAGTGTGGACCTCTCTAACAACCGGTCCTGGTCCTCTGGGTGGACCTCTCCAACAGCTGGTCCTGGTCCTCAGTGTGGACCTCTCCAACAGCCGGTCCTGGTCCTATCACATGGTCCTAGTCCTCAGTGTGCACATCTCCAACAGCCGGTCCTGGTCCTCAGTGTGGACCTCTCCAACAGCCGGTCCTGGTCCTATCACATGGTCCTGGTCCTCTGGGTGGACCTCTCCAACAGCTGGTCCTGGTCCTCAGTGTGGACCTCTCCAACAGCTGGTCTTGTTCCAATCACATTGTCTTGGTCCTCATTGTGGACGTCTCCAACAACCGGTCCTGGTCCAATCACATTGTCCTGGTCCTCAGTTTGGACCTCTCCAACAACGGGTCCTGTTCCAATCACATTGTCCTGGTCCACAGTGTGGACCTCTCCGTCAACCGGTCCTGGTCCTCACTGTGGAGCTCTCCAACAACCGGTCCTGGTACAATCTCATTGTCCTGGTCCTCAGTGTGGACCTCTCCAACAGCCGGTCCTGGTCCAATCACATTGTCCTGGTCCTCAGTGTGGACCTCTCCAACAGCCGGTCCTGGTCCAATCACATTGTCCTGGTCCTCAGTGTGGACCTCTCCAACAGCCGGTCCTGGTCCAATCACATTGTCCTGATCCTCAGTGTGGACCTCTCCAACAGCCGGTCCTTGTCCAATCACATTGTCCTGGTCCTCAGTGTGGACCTCTCCAACAACCGGTCCTGGTCCTCAGTGTGGACCTCTCCAACAACCGGTCCTGGTCCTCAGTGTGGACCTCTCCAACAACCGGTCCTGGTCCTCAGTGTGGACCTCTCCAACAACCGGTCCTGGTCCTCAGTGTGGACCTCTCCAACAACCGGTCCTGGTCCTCAGTGTGGACCTCTCCAACAACCGGTCCTGGTCCTCAGTGTGGACCTCTCCAACAACCGGTCCTGGTCCTCAGTGTGGACCTCTCCAACAACCGGTCCTGGTCCTCAGTGTGGACCTCTCCAACAACCGGTCCTTGTTCAATCACATTGTCCTGGTCCTCAGTGTGGACCTCTCCAACAACCGGTCCTGGTCCAATCACATTGTCCAGGTCCTCACTGTGAACCTCTCCAACAGCCGGTCATTGTCCTCCGTGTGGACCTCTCCAACAGCCGGTCCTGGTCCAATCACATTGTCCTGGTCCTCAGTGTGGACGTCTCCAACAGCCGGTCCTGGTCCTATCACATGGTCCTGGTCCTCAATGTGCATCTCTCCAACAGCTGGTCTTGGTCCAATCACATTGTCCTGGTCCTCAGTGTGGACCTCTCCAACAAGCAGTCCTGGTCCTCAGTGTTGACCTCTCCAACAGCCAGTCCTGGTGCAATCAGATTGTCCTGGTCCTCAGTTTGTACCTCTCCAACAACGGGTCCTGGTCTTCAGTGTGGACCTCTCCAACAGCCGGTCCTGGTCCAATCACATTGTCCTGGTCATCAGTGTGGACCTCTCAAACAACCGGTCCTGGTCATCAGTATGGACCTCTCCAACAGCCGGTCCTGGTCCAATCACATTGTCCACGTCCTCAGTGTGGACCTCTCCAACAGCAGGTCCTAGTCCAATCACATTGTCCTAGTCCTCAGTGTGGACATCTCCAATAACCGGTCCTCGACCAATCACATTGTCCTGGTCCTCAGTGTGCACATCTCCAACAACCGGTCCTGGACCAATCACATTGTCCTGGTCCTCAGTGTGGACATCTCCATCAACCGGTCCTGCTCCTCAGTGTAGACTTCTCCAGCAGCTGGTCTTCGTCCAATCACTTTGTCTTGGTCCTCATTGTGGACGTCTCCAACAACCGGTCCTGGTCCAATCACATTGTCCTTGTCCTCAGTGTGGACCTCTCCAACAACCGATCCTGTTCCAATCACATTGTCCTGGTCCTCACTGTGGACCTCTCCAACAACCGGTCCTTGTTCAATCACATTGTCCTGGTCCTCAGTGTGGACCTCTCCAACAACCGGTCCTGGTCCAATCACATTGTAATGGTCTTCAGTGTGAACTCTCCGACAACCGGTCCTGGTCCAATCACATTGTCCTGGTTCTCAGTGTGGACCTCTCTAACAACCGGTCCTGCTCCTCTGGGTGGACCTCTCCAACAGCTGGTCCTGGTCCTCAGTGTGGACCTCTCCAACAGCCGGTCCTGGTCCTATCACATGGTCCTGGTCCTCAGTGTGCACATCTCCAACAGCCGGTCATGGTCCTCAGTGTGGACCTCTCCAACAACCGATCCTGTTCCAATCACATTGTCCTGGTCCTCACTGTGGACCTCTCCAACAACCGGTCCTGGTCCTCAGTGTGGACCTCTCCAACAACCGGTCCTGGTCCTCAGTGTGGACCTCTCCAAAAACCGGTCCTTGTTCAATCACATTGTCCTGGTCCTCAGTGTGGACCTCTCCAACAACCGGTCCTGGTCCAATCACATTGTCCTGGTTCTCAGTGTGGACCTCTCTGACAACCGGTCCTGGTCCAATCACATTGTCCAGGTCCTCACTGTGAACCTCTCCAACAGCCGGTCATTGTCCTCCATGTGGACCTCTCCAACAGCCGGTCCTGGTCCAATCACATTGTCCTGGTCCTCAGTGTGGACCTCTCCAACAAGCAGTCCTGGTCCTCAGTGTTGACCTCTCCAAAAGCCAGTCCTGGTGCAATCAGATTGTCCTGGTCCTCAGTGTGGACCTCTCAAACAACCGGTCCTGGTCATCAGTATGGACCTCTCCAACAGCCGGTCCTGGTCCAATCACATTGTCCACATCCTCAGTGTGGACCTCTCCAACAGCAGGTCCTAGTCCAATCACATTGTCCTAGTCCTCAGTGTGGACATCTCCAATAACCGGTCCTCGACCAATCACATTGTCCTGGTCCTCATTGTGCACATCTCCAACAACTGGTCCTGGACCAATCACATTGTCCTGGTCCTCAGTGTGGATCTCTCCAACAGCAGGTCCTGGTCCTCAGTATGGACCTCTCCAACAGCCGGTTCCTGGTCCTCTGGGTGGACCTCTCCAACAGCTGGTCCTGGTCCTCAGTGTGGACCTCTCCAACAACCGGTCCTGCTCCTCAGTGTGGACCTCTCCAACAGCTGGTCTTGGTCCAATCACATTGTCTTGGTCCTCATTGTGGACGTCTCCAACAACCGGTCCTGGTCCAATCACATTGTCCTGGTCCTCAGTTTGGACCTCTCCAACAACGGGTCCTGTTCCAATCACATTGTCCTGGTCCTCAGTGAGGACCTCTCCGTCAACTGGTCCTGGTCCTCACTGTGGAGCTCTCTAACAACCGGTCCTGGTACAATCTCATTATCCTGGTCCTCAGTGTGGACCTCTCCAACAGCCGGTCTTGGTACAATCTCATTATCCTGGTCCTCAGTTGGACCACTCCAACGACTGGTCCTGGTACAATCATATTGTCCTAGTCCTCAGTGTGGACCGTCTCCTACAAGCAGTCCTGGTCCTCAGTGTTGACCTCTCCAACAGCCGGTCCTTGTCCAATCACAATGTCCTAGTCCTTAGTGTGGACTGTCTCCAACATGCAGTCCTGGTCCTCAGTGTTGACCTCTCCAACAACCGGTCCTGGTCCATTCACATTGTAATGGTCTTCAGTGTGGACCTCTCCGACAACCGGTCCTGGTCCAATTACATTGTCCTGCTTCTCAGTGTGGACCTCTCCAACAACCGGTCCTGGTCCTCTGGGTGGACCTCTCCAACAGCTGGTCCTGGTCCTCAGTGTGGACCTCTCCAACAGCCGGTCCTGGTCCTATCACATGGTCCTGGTCCTCAGTGTGGACCTCTCCAACAGCTGGTCCTGGTCCTCAGTATGGACTTCTCCAACAGCCGGTCCTGGTCCAATCACATAGTCCTGGTCCTCAGTGTGGACATCTCCATCAACTGGTCCTGCCCCTCAGTGTAGACTTCTCCAGCAGCTGGTCTTGGTCCAATCACTTTGTCTTGGTCCTCATTGAGGACGTCTCCAACAACCGGTCCTGGTCCAATCACATTGTCCTGGTCCTCAGTTTGGACCTCTCCAACAACGGGTCCTGTTCCAATCACATTGTCCTGGTCCTCACTGTGGAACTCTCCAACAAACAGTCCTGGTTCAATCACATTGTCCTGGTCCTCAGTGAGGATCTCTCCGTCAACCGGTCCTGGTCCTCACTGTGGAGCTCTCCAACAACCGGTCCTGGTACAATCTCATTATCCTGGTCCTCAGTGTGGACCTCTCCAACAACCGGTCTTCGTACAATCTCATTATACTGGTCCTCCGTGTGGGCCACTCCAACGACTGGTCCTGGTACAATCATATTGTCCTAGTCCTCAGTGTGGACCGTCTCCTACAAGCAGTCCTGGTCCTCAGTGTTGACCTCTCCAACAGCCGGTCCTTGTCCAATCACAATGTCCTAGTCCTTAGTGTGGACTGTCTCCAACATGCAGTCCTGGTCCTCAGTGTTGACCTCTCCAACAGCCAGTCCTGGTCCAATCACATTGTTCTGGTCCTCAGTTTGGACCTCTCCAACAAAGGGTCCTGGTCCTCAGTGTGGACCTCTCCAACAACCGATCCTGTTCCAATCACATTGTCCTGCTCCTCACTGTGGACCTCTCCAACAACCGGTCCTTGTTCAATCACATTGTCCTGGTCCTCAGTGTGGACCTCTCCAACAACCGGTCCTGGTCCAATCACATTGTAATGGTCTTCAGTGTGGACCTCTCCGACAACCGGTCCTGGTCCAATCACATTGTCCTGGTTCTCAGTGTGGACCTCTCCAACAACCGGTCCTGGTCCTCTGGGTGGACCTCTCCAACAGCTGGTCCTGGTCCTCAGTGTGGACCTCTCCAACAGCCGGTCCTGGTCCTATCACATGGTCCTGGTCCTCAGTGTGGACCTCTCCAACAGCCGGTCCTGGTCCAATCACATTGTGTTGCTCCTCAGTGTGGACCACTCCAACAACCGGTCCTGGTCCAATCACATTGTCCTGGTCCTCAGTGTGGACATCTCCAACAACCAGTCCTGCTCCTCAGTGTGGACTTCTCCAGCAGCTGTTCCAGGTCCAATCACATTGTCCTGGTCCTCAGAGAGCACCTCTCCAACAGTTGGTCTTGGTCCAATCACATTGTCTTGGTCCTCATTGTGGACGTCTCCAACAACCGGTCCTGGTCCAATCACATTGTCCTGGTCCTCAGTTTGGACCTCTCCAACAACGGGTCCTGTTCCAATCACATTGTCCTGGTCCTCAGTGTGGACCTCTCCGTCAACCGGTCCTGGTCCTCAGTGTGGACTTCTCCAGCAGCTGTTCCAGGTCCAATCACATTGTCCTGGTCCTCAGAGAGCACCTCTCCAACAGTTGGTCTTGGTCCAATCACATTGTCTTGGTCCTCATTGTGGACGTCTCCAACAACCGGTCCTGGTCCAATCACATTGTCCTGGTCCTCAGTTTGGACCTCTCCAACAACGGGTCCTGTTCCAATCACATTGTCCTGGTCCTCAGTGTGGACCTCTCCGTCAACCGGTCCTGGTCCTCACTGTGGAGCTCTCCAACAACCGGTCTTGGTACAATCTCATTATCCTGGTCCTCAGTGTGGACCACTCCAACAACTGGTCCTGGTACAATCATATTGTCCTAGTCCTCAGTGTGGACCGTCTCCTACAAGCAGTCCTGGTCCTCAGTGTTGACCTCTACAACAGCCGGTCCTTGTCCAATCACAATGTCCTGGTCCTTAGTGTGGACTGTCTCCAACATGCAGTCCTGGTCCTCAGTGTTGACCTCTCCAACAGCCAGTCCTGGTCCAATCACATTGTTCTGGTCCTCAGTTTGGACCTCTCCAACAACGGGTTCTGGTCCTCAGTGTGGACCTCTCCCACAACCGGTCTTGGTACAATCTCATTATACTGGTCCTCCGTGTGGGCCACTCCAACGACTGGTCCTGGTACAATCATATTGTCCTAGTCCTCAGTGTGGACCGTCTCCTACAAGCAGTCCTGGTCCTCAGTGTTGACCTCTCCAACAGCCGGTCCTTGTCCAATCACAATGTCCTAGTCATTAGTGTGGACTGTCTCCAACATGCAGTCCTGGTCCTCAGTGTTGACCTCTCCAACAGCCAGTCCTGGTCCAATCACATTGTTCTGGTCCTCAGTGTGGACCTCTCCAACAACCGATCCTGTTCCAATCACATTGTCCTGCTCCTCACTGTGGACCTCTCCAACAACCGGTCCTTGTTCAATCACATTGTCCTGGTCCTCAGTGTGGACCTCTCCAACAACCGGTCCTGGTCCAATCACATTGTAATGGTCTTCAGTGTGGACCTCTCCGACAACCGGTCCTGGTCCAATCACATTGTCCTGGTTCTCAGTGTGGACCTCTCCAACAACCGGTCCTGGTCCTCTGGGTGGACCTCTCCAACAGCTGGTCCTGGTCGTCAGTGTGGACCTCTCCAACAGCCGGTCCTGGTCCTATCACATGGTCCTGGTCCTCAGTGTGGACCACTCCAACAACTGGTCCTGGTACAATCATATTGTCCTAGTCCTCAGTGTGGACCGTCTCCTACAAGCAGTCCTGGTCCTCAGTGTTGACCTCTACAACAGCCGGTCCTTGTCCAATCACAATGTCCTGGTCCTTAGTGTGGACTGTCTCCAACATTCAGTCCTGGTCCTCAGTGTTGACCTCTCCAACAGCCAGTCCTGGTCCAATCACATTGTTCTGGTCCTCAGTTTGGACCTCTCCAACAACGGGTCCTGGTCCTCAGTGTGGACCTCTCCAACAACCGATCCTGTTCCAATCACATTGTCCTGGTCCTCACTGTGGACCTCTCCAACAACCGGTCCTTGTTCAATCACATTGTCCTGGTTCTCAGTGTGGACCTCTCCAACAACCGTTCCTGGTCCTCTGGGTGGACCTCTCCAACAGCTTGTCCTGGTCCTCCGTGTGGACCTCTCCAACAGCCGGTCCTGGTCCTATCACATGGTCCTGGTCCTCAGTGTGGACCTCTCCAACAGCCGGTCCTGGTCCTATCACATGGTCCTGGTCCTCAATGTGGACCTCTCCAACAGCTGGTCCTGGTCCAATCACATTGTGCTGGTCCTCAGTGTGGTCCTCTCCAACAGCCGGTCCTGGTCCTCTGTGTGGACCTCTCCAACAACCAGTCCTGGTCCTATCACATGGTCCTGGTCCTCAGTGTGGACCTCTCCAACAACCGGTCCTGGTCCAATCACATTGTCCTGGTCCTCAGTGTGGACCTCTCCAACAACTGGTCCTGGTCCTCAGTGTGGACCTCTCCAACAACCGGTCCTGGTCCAATCACATATTCCTGGTTCTCAGTGTGGACCTCTCCAACTGCCGGTCCTGGTCCAATCACATTGTCCTGGTACTTAGAGTGGACCTCTCCAACAGTCGGTCCTGGTCCAATCACATTGACCTGGTCCTCAGTGTGGACCTCTCCAACAACGGGTCCTGTTCCAATCACATTGTCCTGGTCCTCCGTGTGGACCTCTCCAACAACCGGTCCTGGTTCACTCACATTGTCCTGGTCCTCAGTGTGGACTTCTCCGTCAACCGGTCCTGGTCCTCACTGTGCAGCTCTCCAACAACCGGTCCTGGTCCAATCACATTGTCCTGGTCCTCAGAGAGCACCTCTCCAACAGCTGGTCTTGGTCCAATCACATTGTCTTGGTCCTCATTGAGGACGTCTCCAACAACCGGTCCTGGTCCAATCACATTGTCCTGGTCCTCAGTTTGGACCTCTCCAACAACGGGTCCTGTTCCAATCACATTGTCCTGGTCCTCAGTGTGGACCTCTCCGTCAGCCGGTCCTGGTCCTCACTGTGGAGCTCTCCAACAACCGGTCCTGGTACAATCTCATTATCCTGGTCCTCAGTGTGGACCTCTCCAACAACCGGGGTTGGTACAATCTCATTATCCTGGTCCTCAGTGTGGACCTCTCCAACAACCAGTCTTGGTACAATCTCATTATCCTGGTCCTCAGTGTGGACCACTCCAACAACTGGTCCTCGTACAATCATATTGTCCTAGTCCTCAGTGTGGACTGTCTCCAACATGCAGTCCTGGTCCTCAGTGTTGACCTCTCCAACAGCCAGTCCTGGTCCAATCACATTGTTCTGGTCCTCAGTTTGGACCTCTCCAACAACGAGTCCTGGTCCTCAGTGTGGACCTCTCCAACAACCGATCCTGTTCCAATCACATTGTCCTGGTCCTCACTGTGGACCTCTCCAACAACCGGTCCTTGTTCAATCACATTGTCCTGGTCCTCAGTGTGGACCTCTCCAACAGCCGGTCCTGGTCCAATCACATTTTAATGGTCTTCAGTGTGGACCTCTCCGACAACCGGTCATGGTCCAATCACATTGTCCTGGTTCTCAGTGTGGACCTCTCCAACAACCGTTCCTGGTCCTCTGGGTGGACCTCTCCAACAGCTGGTCCTGGTCCTCCGTGTGGACCTCTCCAACAGCCGGTCCTGGACCTATCACATGGTCCTGGTCCTCAGTGTGGACCTCTCCAACAACCAGTCCTGGTCCTATCACTTGGTCCTGGTCCTCAGTGTGGACCTCTCCAACAGCCAGTCCTGGTCCAATCACATTGTGCTGGTCCTCAGTGTGGACCACTCCAACAACCGGTCCTGGTCCAATCACATTGTCCTGGTCCTCAGTGTGGACCGTCTCCAACAAGCAGTCCTGGTCCTCAGTGTTGACCTCTCCAACAGCCAGTCCTGGTCCAATCAGATTGTCCTGATCCTCAGTTTGTACCTCTCCAACAACGGGTCCTGGTCTTCAGTGTGGACCTCTCCAACAACCAGTCCTGGTCCTATCACTTGGTCCTGGTCCTCAGTGTGGACCTCTCCAACAGCCAGTCCTGGTCCAATCACATTGTGCTGGTCCTCAGTGTGGACCTCTCCAACAGCCAGTCCTGGTCCAATCACATTGTGCTGGTCCTCAGTGTGGACCACTCCAACAACCGGTCCTGGTCCAATCACATTGTCCTGGTCCTCAGTGTGGACCGTCTCCAACAAGCAGTCCTGGTCCTCAGTGTTGACCTCTCCAACAGCCAGTCCTGGTCCAATCAGATTGTCCTGATCCTCAGTTTGTACCTCTCCAACAACGGGTCCTGGTCTTCAGTGTGGACCTCTCCAACAACCAGTCCTGGTCCTATCACTTGGTCCTGGTCCTCAGTGTGGACCTCTCCAACAGCCAGTCCTGGTCCAATCACATTGTGCTGGTCCTCAGTGTGGACCACTCCAACAACCGGTCCTGGTCCAATCACATTGTCCTGGTCCTCAGTGTGGACCTCTCAAACAACCGGTCCTGGTCATCAGTATGGACCTCTCCAACAGCCGGTCCTGGTCCAATCACATTGTCCACGACCTCAGTGTGGACCTCTCCAACAGCAGGTCCTAGTCCAATCACATTGTCCTAGTCCTCAGTGTGGACCTCTCCAACAGCAGGTCATAGTCCAATCACATTTTGCTAGTCCTCAGTGTGGACATCTCCAATAACCGGTCCTCGACCGATCACATTGTCCTGGTCCTCAGTGTGGATCTCTCCAGCAGCCGGTCCTGGACCAATCACATGGTCCTGGTCCTCAGTATGGACCTCTCCAACAACCGGTCCTGGTCCAATCACATTGTCCTGGTCCTCAGTGTGGACCTCTCCAACAGCCGGTCCTGGTCCAATCACATTGTCCTGGTCCTCAGTGTGGACCTCTCCAACAGCCGGTCCTGGTCCAATCACATTGTCCTGGTCCTCAGTGTGGACCTCTCCAACAACTGGACCTAGTCCAATCACATTGTCCTGGTCCTCAGTGTGGACCTCTCCAACAACTAGTCCTGGTCCAATCACATTGTCCTGGTCCTCAGTGTGGACCTCTCCAACAGCCGGTCCTGGTCCAATCACATTGTCCACGTCCTCAGTGTGGACCTCTCCAACAGCAGGTCCTAGTCCAATCACATTGTCCTAGTCCTCAGTGTGGACATCTCCAATAACCGGTCCTGGTCCTCAGTGTGGACATCTCCAACAGCCGGTCCTGGTCCAATCACATTGTTCTGGTTCTCAGTGTGGACCTCTCCAACAGCCGGTCCTGGTCCAATCACATTGTCCTGGTCCTCCATGTGGACCTCTCCAACAACCGGTCCTGGTTCACTCACATTGTCCTGGTCCTCAGTGTGGACTTCTCCGTCAACCGGTCCTGGTCCTCACTGTGCAGCTCTCCAACAACCGGTCCTGGTCCAATCACATTGTCCTGGTCTTCAGTGTGGACCTCTCCGACAACCGGTCCTGGTCCAATCACATTGTCCTGGTCCTCAGTGTGGACCTCTCCAACAGCCGGTCCTGGTCCTATCACATTGTCCTGGGTCAAACACACGCTGGGATCACCGTGCACAATTCCTGTCTCCATATCCCTGGGTCAGGCCCACACCGGGATCACCGTGCACAGTTCCAGTCTCCATATCCGTGTGTCAGACACACACCGGGAGCACTGCGCACAGTTCCTGTCTCCATATCCCCCTGGGTCAGACCCACACCGGGAGCACCGTGCACAGTTCCCGTCTCCATATCCGTGTGTCAGACCCACACCGGGAGCACCATGCACCGTTCCCATCTCCATATCCCCCTGGGTCAGACCCACACCGGGAGCACTGCGCACAGTTCCTGTCTCCATATCCCGCTGGGTCAGACCCACACCGGGATCACCGTGCACAGTTCCTGTCTCCATATCCCTGGGTCAGACCCACACCGGGAGCACCGTGCACAGTTCCTGTCTCCATATCTCTGGGTCAGACCCACACCAGTACCACCGTGCACAGTTCCCGTCTCCATATCCGTGTGTCAGACCCACACCGGGAGCACTCTGCACAGTTCCTGTCTCCCTATCCCCCTGGGTCAGACCCACAACGGGAGCACCGTGCACAGTTCCTGTCTCCCTATCACCCTGGGTCAGACCAACACCAGGATCACCGTGCACAGTTCCCATCTCCATATCCCTGGGTCAGACCCACGCTGGGATCACTGTGCAAAGTTCCCATCTCCATATCACTGGGTCTGACCCATACCGTGATCACCGTGCAGAATTCCTGTCTCCATAGCCCTGGGTCAGACCCAATCCGGGATCACCGTGCACAGTTCCTGTCTCCATATCCCCCTGGGTAAGACCCACACCGGGACCAGTGTGCACAGTTCCCATCTCCATTTCCCCGTGGGTCAGACCCACACCGGGAGCACTGTGCACAGTTCCCTTCTCCATATCCCCCTGGGTCAGCCGCACACTGATAGCACTGAGTACAGTTCCCTTCTCCAGATCACCCTGGGTCAGACCCACACCGGGATCACCGTGCACAGTTCCCATCTCCATATCCCTCTGGGTCAGACCCACACCGTGTTCACCGTGCACAGTTCCCTTCTCCATATCCCCCTGAGTCAGCCGCACACTGATAGCACTGAGTACAGTTCCCTTCTCCAGATCACCCTGGGTCAGACCCACACCGGGATCACCGTGCACAGTTCCTGTCTCCCTATCCCCCTGGGTCAGACCCACACCGGGAGCACCGTGCACAGTTCCTGTCTCCATATCCCAGGGTCAGACCCACACCGGGATCACGGCGCACAGTTCCTGTCTCCATATCCCCCTGGGTCAGACCCACACCGGGAGCACCGTGCACAGTTCCCGTCTCCATATCCGTGTGTCAGACCCACACCGGGAGCACTGCACACAGTTCCTGTCTCCATATCCCCCTGGGTCAGACCCACACCGGATTCTCCATGTACAGTTCCTGTCTCCATATGCCCCTGGGTCAGACCCACACCGGAATCACCGTACCCAGTTCCCATGTCTCTATCCCGCAGGGTCAGACCCACACCGGGAGCACTGTGTACAGTTCCCATCTCCATATCCCTGGGTCAGACCCACACCCGGATCACCATGCACAGTTCCTGTCTCTCTATCCCGGATGGTCCGACCCACACCGGGATCACCGTGCACAGTTCCCGTCTCTGTAACCCCCTGGGTCAGACCCACACCTGGAGCACTGTGCACAGTTCCTGTCTCCATATCCCCCTGGGTCAGACCCACACCTGGATCACCGTGCACAGTTCCTGTCTCCATATATCAGGGTCAGACCCAAACCGGGAGCACTGTGCACAGTTCCTGTCTCCATATCCCCCTGGGTCAGACCCACACCGGGAGCACCGTGCACAGTTCCTGTCTCCATATCCCAGGGTCAGACCCTCACCGGGATCACGGCGCACAGTTCCTGTCTCCATATCCCCCTGGGTCAGACCCACACCGGGTTCACCGAGCACAGTTCCCATCTCCATATCCCCCTGGGTCAGACCCACACCAGGAGCACCGTACACAGTTCCTGTCTCCATATCCCTGGGTCAGACACACACCGGGAGCACCGTGCACTGTTCCTGTCTCCATATCCCTGGGTCAGACCCAAACCGGGAGCACCGTGCACAGTTCCTGTCTCCCTATCCCCCTGGGTCAGACCCACACCGGGATCACCGTGCACAGTTCCCGTCTCCATATCCGTGTGTCAGACCCACACCGGGAGCACTCTGCACAGTTCCTGTCTCCGTATCCCCCTGGGTCAGACCCACAACAGGAGCACCGTGCACAGTTCCTGTCTCCCTATCACCCTGGGTCAGACCAACACCGGGATCACTGTGCACAGTTCCCATCTCTCTATCCCGCAGGGTCAGACCCACACTGGGAGCACCGTGCACAGTTCCCATCTCCATATCCCTGGGTCAGACCCACACTGGGATCACCGTGCAAAGTTCCCATCTCCATATCCCCCTGGGTCAGACCCACACTGGGAGCACTGTGCACAGTTCCAATCTCTCTATCCCTCAGGGTCAGACCCACTCTGGGAGCACCGTGCACAGTTCCCATCTCCATATCCCTGTGTCAGACCCACGCTGGATTACCGTGCACAGTTCCCGTCTCCACATCCCTGGGTCAGACCCATACCGTGATCACCGTGCAGAATTCCTGTCTCCATAGCCCTGGGTCAGACCCAATCCGGGATCACCGTGCCCAGTTCCTGTCTCCATATCCCCCTGGGTAAGACCCACACCGGGACCACTGTGCACAGTTCCCATCTCCATTTCCCCGTGGGTCAGACCCACACCAGGAGCACTGTGCACAGTTCCCTTCTCCATATCCCCCTGAGTCAGCCGCACACTGATAGCACTGAGTACAGTTCCCTTCTCCAGATCACCCTGGGTCAGACCCACACCGGGAGCACCGTGCACAGTTCCTGTCTCCATATCCCAGGGTCAGACCCACACCGGGATCACGGCGCACAGTTCCTGTCTCCATATCCCCCTGGGTCAGACCCACACCGGGAGCACCGTGCACAGTTCCCGTCTCCATATCCGTGTGTCAGACCCACAACGGGAGCACTGCAACAGTTCCTGTCTCCATATCCCCCTGGGTCAGAACCACACCGGATTCACCATGTACAGTTCCTGTCTCCATATGCCCCTGGGTCAGACCCACACCGGAATCACCGTACCCAGTTCCCATGTCTCTATCCCGCAGGGTCAGACCCACACCGGGAGCACTGTGTACAGTTCCCATCTCCATATCCCTGGGTCAGACCCACACCCGGATCACCATGCACAGTTCCTGTCTCCATATCCCTGGGTCAGACACACACCTGGAGCACCGTGCACAGTTCCTGTCTCCATATCCCCCTGGGTCAGACCCACAACGGGAGCACCGTGCACAGTTCCTGTCTGTGTATCCCTGGATCAGACCCACACCGGGATCACCGTGCACAGTTCCTGTCTCCATATCCCAGGGTCAGACCCTCACCGGGATCACGGCGCACAGTTCCTGTCTCCATATCCCCCTGGGTCAGACCCGCACCGGGAGCACCGTGCACAGTTCCCGATTCCATATCCGTGTGTCAGACCCACACCGGGAGCACTGCGCACAGTTCCTGTATCCATATCCCCCTGGGTCAGACCCACACCGGTATCACCGTACCCAGTTCCCATGTCTCTATCCCGCAGGATCAGACCCACACTGGGAGCACCGTGCACAGTTCCTGTCTCCATATCCGTGTGTCAGACCCACACCGGGAGCACCATGCACAGTTCCCATCTCCATATCCCCCTGGGTCAGTCCCACACCGGGAGCACCGTGCACAGTTCCCATCTCCATATCCCTGGGTCAGACCCACACCTGGATCACCGTGTACAGTTCCTGTCTCCATATCCTCCTGGGTCAGACCCACACCGGGAGCACCGTGCACAGTTCCCATCTCTCTATCCCTGAGGGTTAGACCCACACCGGGATCACCGTGCACAGTTCCTGTCTCTATATCCCCCTGGGTCAGACCCACACCTGGAGCACTGTGCACAGTTCCTGTCTCCATATCCCCCTGGGTCAGACCCACACCTGGAGCACTGTGCACAGTTCCTGTCTTCATATCCCCCTGGGTCAGACCCACACCTGGAGCACTGTGCACAGTTCCTGTCTCCATATCCCTGGGTCAGACCCAAAACCTGGATCAACGTGTACAGTTCCCATCTCCATATCCCTCTGGGTCAGACCCACGCTGGGATAACCGTGCACAGTTCCCGTCTCCATATCCCTGGATCAGACCCATACCGTGATCACCGTGCACAATTCCTGTCTCCATAGCCCAGGGTCAGACCCACACCGGGATCACCGTGCACAGTTCCTGTCTCCATTACCCAGGGTCAGACCCAGACCGGGAGCACCATGCACAGTTCCTGTCTCCCTATTCCCCTGGGTCAGAACCACACCGGGAGCACCGTGCACAGTTCCTGTCTCCCTATCCCCCTGCGTCAGACCCACACCGGGAGCACCGTGCACAGTTCCTGTCTCCATATCCGTGTGTCAGACCCACACCGGGAGAACTCTGCACAGTTCCTGTCTCCCTATCCCACTGGGTCAGACCCACACCGGGAGCACCGTGCACAGTTCCTGTCTCCCTATCACCCTGGGTCAGACCCACACCGGGATCACCGTGCACAGTTCCCATCTCTCTGTCCTGCAGGGTCAGACCCACACTGGGAGCACCGTGCACAGTTCCCATCTCCATATTCCTGGGTCAGACCCACGCTGGGATCACCGTGCACAGTTTCCATCTCCATATCCCTGGGTCAGACCCATACCGTGATCACCGTGCACAATTCCTGTCTCCATAGCCCTGGGTCAGACCCACACTGGGATCACCGTGCACAGTTCCCATCTCCCTATCACCCTGGGTCAGACCTACACCGGGATCACCGTGCACAGTTCCCATCTCCATATCCCTGGGTCAGTCCCACGCTGGGATCACCGTGCACAGTTCCCGTCTCCATATCCCTGGGTCAGACCCATACCGTGATCACCGTGCACAGTTCCTGTCTCCATATCCCTGGGTCAGACCCACACCGGGAGCACCGTGCACAGTTCCTGTCTCCATATCTCTGGGTCAGACCCACACCAGTACCACCGTGCACAGTTCCCGTCTCCATATCCGTGTGTCAGACCCACACAGGGAGCACTCTGCACAGTTCCTGTCTCCCTATCCCCCTGGGTCAGACCCACACCGTGATCACCGTGCACAGTTCCTGTCTCCCTATCCCCCTGGGTCAGACCCACACCGGGAGCACCGTGCACAGTTCCTGTCTCCCTATCCCCCTGGGTCAGACCCACACCGGGAGCACCGTGCACAGTTCCCATCTCCATATCCCAGGGTCAGACACACCGGGAGCACTGTGCACAGTTCCCATCTCCATATCCCCCTGGGTCAGACCCACACCTGGAGCACCGTGCACAGTTCCCGTCTCCATATCCCTGGATCAGACCCATACCGTGATCACCGTGCACAATTCCTGTCTCCATAGCCCAGGGTCAGACCCACACCGGGATCACCGTGCACAGTTCCTGTCTCCATTACCCAGGGTCAGACCTAGACCGGGAGCACCATGCACAGTTCCTGTCTCCCTATTCCCCTGGGTCAGAACCACACCGGGAGCACCGTGCACAGTTCCTGTCTCCCTATCCCCCTGCGTCAGACCCACACCGGGAGCACCGTGCACAGTTCCTGTCTCCATATCCGTGTGTCAGACCCACACCGGGAGCACTGAGCACAGTTCCCATCTCCATATCCCTGGGTCAGACCCACACCTGGATCACCGTGTACAGTTCCTGTCTCCATATCCTCCTGGGTCAGACCCACACCGGGAGCACCGTGCACAGGTCCCGTCTCCATATCCGTGTGTCAGACCCACACCGGGAGAACTCTGCACAGTTCCTGTCTCCCTATCCCACTGGGTCAGACCCACACCGGGAGCACCGTGCACAGTTCCTGTCTCCCTATCACCCTGGGTCAGACCCACACCGGGATCACCGTGCACAGTTCCCATCTCTCTGTCCTGCAGGGTCAGACCCACACTGGGAGCACCGTGCACAGTTCCCATCTCCATATCCCTGGGTCAGACCCACGCTGGGATCACCGTGCACAGTTTCCATCTCCCTATCACCCTGGGTCAGACCTACACCGGGATCACCGTGCACAGTTCCCATCTCCATATCCCTGGGTCAGTACCACGCTGGGATCACCGTGCACAGTTCCCGTCTCCATATCCCTGGGTCAGACCCATACCGTGATCACCGTGCACAGTTCCTGTCTCCATATCCCTGGGTCAGACCCACACCAGTACCACCGTGCACAGTTCCCGTCTCCATATCCGTGTGTCAGACCCACACAGGGAGCACTCTGCACAGTTCCTGTCTCCCTATCCCCCTGGGTCAGACCCACACCGTGATCACCGTGCACAGTTCCTGTCTCCCTATCCCGCTGGGTCAGACCCACACCGGGAGCACCGTGCACAGTTCCTGTCTCCCTATCCCCCTGGGTCAGACCCACACCGGGAGCACCGTGCACAGTTCCCATCTCCATATCCCTGGGTCAGACCCACACCGGGAGCACCATGCACAGTTCCCATCTCCATATCCCAGGGTCAGACACACCGGGAGCACTGTGCACAGTTCCCATCTCCATATCCCCCTGGGTCAGACACACCGGGATCACCGTGAACAGTTCCTGTCTCCATATCCCCCTGGGTCAGACCCACAACGGGAGCACTGTGCACAGTTCCCATCTCCATATCCCCCTGGGTCAGCCCCACACCGGGATCACCGTGAACAGTTCCTGTCTCCATATCCCCCTGGGTCAGACCCATACCGTGATCACAGTGCACAGTTCCTGTCTCCATATCCCTGGGTCAGACCCACACCGGGATCACCGTGCACAGTTCCCATCTCCATATCCCCCTGCGTCAGACCCACACCGGGAGCACCGTGCACAGTTCCTGTCTCCATTACCCAGGGTCAGACCCACACCGGGAGCACCATGCACAGTTCCTGACTCCCTATTCCCCTGGGTCAGACCCACACCGGGAGCACCGTGCACAGTTCCTGTCTCCCTATCCCCCTGTGTCAGACCCACACCGGGATCACCGTGCACAGTTCCTGTCTCCCTATTCCCCTGTGTCAGACCCACACCGGGAGCACCGTGCACAGTCCCCATCTCCATATCCCTCTGGGTCAGACCTACTCCAGGAGCACCGGGCACAGTTCTCATCTCCATATCCCACTGGGTCAGACCCACACCGGGAGCACTGTGCACAGTTTCCATCTCCATATCCCTGGGTCAGACCCACACCTGGATCACCGTGCACAGTTCCAGTCTCCATATCCCTGGGTCAGACCCACACCGGGATCACCGTGCACAGTTCCAGTCTACATATCTCTGGGTCAGACCCACACCGGGAGCACCGTGCACAGTTCCCGTCTCCATATCCGTGTGTCAGACCCACACCGGGAGCACTGTGCACAGTTTCCATCTCCATATCCCTGGGTCAGACCCACACCTGGATCACCGTGCACAGTTCCAGTCTCCATATCCCTGGGTCAGACCCACACCGGGATCACCGTGCACAGTTCCAGTCTACATATCTCTGGGTCAGACCCACACCGGGAGCACCGTGCACAGTTCCTGTCTCCCTATCCCCCTGGGTCAGACCCACACCGGGATCACCGTGCACAGTTCCTGTCTCCCTATCACCCTGGTTCAGACCCACACCGGGATCACCGTGCACAGTTCCCATCTCTCTGTCCTGCAGGGTCAGACCCACACTGGGAGCACCGTGCACAATTCCTGTCTCCATAGCCCTGGGTGAGACCCACACTGGGATAACCGTGCACAGTTCCCATCTCCCTATCACCCTGGGTCAGACCCACACCGGGATCACCGTGCACAGTTCCCGTCTCCATATCCCTGGGTCAGACCCATACCGTGATCACCGTGCACAATTCCTGTCTCCATAGCCCTGGGTCAGACCCACACCGGGATCACCATGCACAGTTCCTGTCTCCATATCCCCCTGGGTCAGACCCACACCGGGATCACCATGCACAGTTCCTGTCTCCATATCCCTGGGTCAGACCTACGCTGGGATCACCGTGCACAGTTCCCTTCTCCAATTCACCCTGGGTCAGACCCACACCGGGATCAGCCTGCACAGTTCCCATCTCCATATCCCCCTGGGTCAGACCAACACCGGGATAACCGTGCACAGTTCCCGTCTCCATATCTCCCTGGGTCAGACTCACACCGGGATCACCGTGCACAGTTCCCGTCTCCATATCCGTGTGTCAGACCCACACCGGGAGCACTGCGCACAGTTCCTGTCTCCCTATCCCCCTGCGTCAGACCCACACCGGGAGCACCGTGCACAGTCCCCATCTCCATATCCCTGGGTCAGACCTAGTCCAGGAGCACCGGGCACAGTTCCCATCTCCATATCCCACTGGGTCAGACCCACACCGTGAGCACCGTGCACAGTTCCTGTCACCATATACCAGTGTCAGACCCACACCGGGATCACCGTGCACAGTTCCTATCTCCATATCCCTGGGTCAGACCCACACCGGGAGCACCGTGCACAGTTCCTGTCTCCATATCTCTGGGTCAGACCCACACCGGGAGCACCGTGCACAGGTCCCGTCTCCATATCCGTGTGTCAGACCCACACCGGGAGCACTCTGCACAGTTCCTGTCTCCCTATCCCACTGGGTCAGACCCACACCGGGAGCACCGTGCACAGTTCCTGTCTCCCTATCACCCTGGGTCAGACCCACACCAGGATCACCGTGCACAGTTCCCATCTCTCTGTCCTGCAGGGTCAGACCAACACTGGGAGCACCGTGCACAGTTCCCATCTCCATATCCCTGGGTCAGACCCACGCTGGGATCACCGTGCACAGTTCCCGTCTCCATATCCCTGGGTCAGACCCATACCGTGATCACCGTGCACAGTTCCAGTCTCCATATCCCTGGGTCAGACCCACACCGGGATCACCGTGCACAGTTCCAGTCTACATATCTCTGGGTCAGACCCACACCGGGAGCACCGTGCACAGTTCCCGTCTCCATATCCGTGTGTCAGACCCACACCGGGAGCACCGTGCACAGTTCCTGTCTCCCTATCACCCTGGGTCAGACCCACACCGGGATCACCGTGCACAGTTCCCATCTCTCTGTCCTGCAGGGTCAGACCCACACTGGGAGCACCGTGCACAATTCCTGTCTCCATAGCCCTGGGTCAGACCCACACTGGGATCACCGTGCACAGTTCCCATCTCCCTATCACCCTGGGTCAGACCCACACCGGGATCACCGTGCACAGTTCCCGTCTCCATATCCCTGGGTCAGACCCATACCGTGATCACCGTGCACAATTCCTGTCTCCATAGCCCTGGGTCAGACCCACACCGGGATCACCATGCACAGTTCCTGTCTCCATATCCCTCTGGGTCAGACACACGCTGGATCACCGTGCACAGTTCCCGTCTCCATATCCCTGGGTCAGACCTACGCTGGGATCACCGTGCACAGTTCCCTTCTCCAATTCACCCTGGGTCAGACCCACACCGGGATCAGCCTGCACAGTTCCCATCTCCATATCCCCCTGGGTCAGACCAACACCGGGATAACCGTGCACAGTTCCCGTCTCCATATCTCCCTGGGTCAGACTCACACCGGGATCACCGTGCACAGTTCCCGTCTCCATATCCGTGTGTCAGACCCACACCGGGAGCACTGCGCACAGTTCCTGTCTCCCTATCCCCCTGCGTCAGACCCACACCGGGAGCACCGTGCACAGTCCCCATCTCCATATCCCTCTGGGTCAGACCTAGTCCAGGAGCACCGGGCACAGTTCCCATCACCATATCCCACTGGGTCAGACCCACACCGTGAGCACCGTGCACAGTTCCTGTCACCATATACCAGTGTCAGACCCACACCGGGATCACCGTGCACAGTTCCTATCTCCATATCCCCCTGGGTCAGACCCACACCCGGATCACCGTGCGCAGTTCCAGTCTCCATATCCCTGGGTCAGACCCACACCGGGAGCACCGTGCACAGTTCCTGTCTCCATATCTCTGGGTCAGACCCACACCGGGAGCACCGTGCACAGGTCCCGTCTCCATATCCGTGTGTCAGACCCACACCGGGAGCACTCTGCACAGTTCCTGTCTCCCTATCCCACTGGGTCAGACCCACACCGGGAGCACCGTGCACAGTTCCTGTCTCCCTATCACCCTGGGTCAGACCCACACCGGGATCACCGTGCACAGTTCCCATCTCTCTGTCCTGCAGGGTCAGACCCACACTGGGAGCACCGTGCACAGTTCCCATCTCCATATCCCTGGGTCAGACCCACGCTGGGATCACCGTGCACAGTTCCCGTCTCCATATCCCTGGGTCAGACCCATACCGTGATCACCGTGCACAATTCCTGTCTCCATAGCCCTGGGTCAGACCCACACTGGGATCACCGTGCACAGTTCCCATCTCCCTATCACCCTGGGTCAGACCCACACCGGGATCACCGTGCACAGTTCCCATCTCCATATCCCTGGGTCAGTCCCACGCTGGGATCACCGTGCACAGTTCCCGTCTCCATATCCCTGGGTCAGACCCATACCGTGATCACCGTGCACAATTCCTGTCTCCATAGCCCTGGGTCAGACCCACACCGGGATCACCGTGCACAGTTCCTGTCTCCATATCTCTGGGTCAGACCCACACCGGGAGCACCGTGCACAGGTCCCGTCTCCATATCCGTGTGTCAGACCCACACCGGGAGAACTCTGCACAGTTCCTGTCTCCCTATCCCACTGGGTCAGACCCACACCGGGAGCACCGTGCACAGTTCCTGTCTCCCTATCACCCTGGGTCAGACCCACACCGGGATCACCGTGCACAGTTCCCATCTCTCTGTCCTGCAGGGTCAGACCCACACTGGGAGCACCGTGCACAGTTCCCATCTCCATATCCCTGGGTCAGACCCACGCTGGGATCACCGTGCACAGTTTCCATCTCCATATCCCTGGGTCAGACCCACACCGGGATCACCGTGCACAGTTCCAGTCTACATATCTCTGGGTCAGACCCACACCGGGAGCACCGTGCACAGTTCCCGTCTCCATATCCGTGTGTCAGACCCACACCGGGAGCACCGTGCACAGTTCCTGTCTCCCTATCACCCTGGGTCAGACCCACACCGGGATCACCGTGCACAGTTCCCATCTCTCTGTCCTGCAGGGTCAGACCCACACTGGGAGCACCGTGCACAATTCCTGTCTCCATAGCCCTGGGTGAGACCCACACTGGGATAACCGTGCACAGTTCCCATCTCCCTATCACCCTGGGTCAGACCCACACCGGGATCACCGTGCACAGTTCCCGTCTCCATATCCCTGGGTCAGACCCATACCGTGATCACCGTGCACAATTCCTGTCTCCATAGCCCTGGGTCAGACCCACACCGGGATCACCATGCACAGTTCCTGTCTCCATATCCCCCTGGGTCAGACCCACACCGGGATCACCATGCACAGTTCCTGTCTCCATATCCCTGGGTCAGACCTACGCTGGGATCACCGTGCACAGTTCCCTTCTCCAATTCACCCTGGGTCAGACCCACACCGGGATCAGCCTGCACAGTTCCCATCTCCATATCCCCCTGGGTCAGACCAACACCGGGATAACCGTGCACAGTTCCCGTCTCCATATCTCCCTGGGTCAGACTCACACCGGGATCACCGTGCACAGTTCCCGTCTCCATATCCGTGTGTCAGACCCACACCGGGAGCACTGCGCACAGTTCCTGTCTCCCTATCCCCCTGCGTCAGACCCACACCGGGAGCACCGTGCACAGTCCCCATCTCCATATCCCTGGGTCAGACCTAGTCCAGGAGCACCGGGCACAGTTCCCATCTCCATATCCCACTGGGTCAGACCCACACCGTGAGCACCGTGCACAGTTCCTGTCACCATATACCAGTGTCAGACCCACACCGGGATCACCGTGCACAGTTCCTATCTCCATATCCCTGGGTCAGACCCACACCCGGATCACCGTGCACAGGTCCCGTCTCCATATCTCTGGGTCAGACCCACACCGGGAGCACCGTGCACAGGTCCCGTCTCCATATCCGTGTGTCAGACCCACACCGGGAGCACTCTGCACAGTTCCTGTCTCCCTATCCCACTGGGTCAGACCCACACCGGGAGCACCGTGCACAGTTCCTGTCTCCCTATCACCCTGGGTCAGACCCACACCAGGATCACCGTGCACAGTTCCCATCTCTCTGTCCTGCAGGGTCAGACCAACACTGGGAGCACCGTGCACAGTTCCCATCTCCATATCCCTGGGTCAGACCCACGCTGGGATCACCGTGCACAGTTCCCGTCTCCATATCCCTGGGTCAGACCCATACCGTGATCACCGTGCACAGTTCCAGTCTCCATATCCCTGGGTCAGACCCACACCGGGATCACCGTGCACAGTTCCAGTCTACATATCTCTGGGTCAGACCCACACCGGGAGCACCGTGCACAGTTCCCGTCTCCATATCCGTGTGTCAGACCCACACCGGGAGCACCGTGCACAGTTCCCGTCTCCATATCTCTGGGTCAGACCCACACCGGGAGCACCGTGCACAGTTCCCGTCTCCATATCCGTGTGTCAGACCCACACCGGGAGCACTCTGCACAGTTCCTGTCTCCCTATCACCCTGGGTCAGACCCACACCGGGATCACCGTGCACAGTTCCCATCTCTCTGTCCTGCAGGGTCAGACCCACACCGGGATCACCGTGCACAATTCCTGTCTCCATAGCCCTGGGTCAGACCCACACTGGGATCACCGTGCACAGTTCCCATCTCCCTATCACCCTGGGTCAGACCCACACCGGGATCACCGTGCACAGTTCCCGTCTCCATATCCCTGGGTCAGACCCATACCGTGATCACCGTGCACAATTCCTGTCTCCATAGCCCTGGGTCAGACCCACACCGGGATCACCATGCACAGTTCCTGTCTCCATATCCCTCTGGGTCAGACACACGCTGGATCACCGTGCACAGTTCCCGTCTCCATATCCCTGGGTCAGACCTACGCTGGGATCACCGTGCACAGTTCCCTTCTCCAATTCACCCTGGGTCAGACCCACACCGGGATCAGCCTGCACAGTTCCCATCTCCATATCCCCCTGGGTCAGACCAACACCGGGATAACCGTGCACAGTTCCCGTCTCCATATCTCCCTGGGTCAGACTCACACCGGGATCACCGTGCACAGTTCCCGTCTCCATATCCGTGTGTCAGACCCACACCGGGAGCACTGCGCACAGTTCCTGTCTCCCTATCCCCCTGCGTCAGACCCACACCGGGAGCACCGTGCACAGTCCCCATCTCCATATCCCTCTGGGTCAGACCTAGTCCAGGAGCACCGGGCACAGTTCCCATCTCCATATCCCACTGGGTCAGACCCACACCGTGAGCACCGTGCACAGTTCCTGTCACCATATACCAGTGTCAGACCCACACCGGGATCACCGTGCACAGTTCCTATCTCCATATCCCCCTGGGTCAGACCCACACCCGGATCACCGTGCGCAGTTCCAGTCTCCATATCCCTGGGTCAGACCCACACCGGGAGCACCGTGCACAGTTCCTGTCTCCATATCTCTGGGTCAGACCCACACCGGGAGCACCGTGCACAGGTCCCGTCTCCATATCCGTGTGTCAGACCCACACCGGGAGAACTCTGCACAGTTCCTGTCTCCCTATCCCACTGGGTCAGACCCACACCGGGAGCACCGTGCACAGTTCCTGTCTCCATATCCCTGGGTCAGACCCACGCTGGGATCACCGTGCACAGTTTCCATCTCCATATCCCTGGGTCAGACCCATACCGTGATCACCGTGCACAATTCCTGTCTCCATAGCCCTGGGTCAGACCCACACTGGGATCACCGTGCACAGTTCCCATCTCCCTATCACCCTGGGTCAGACCCACACCGGGATCACCGTGCACAGTTCCCATCTCCATATCCCTGGGTCAGTCCCACGCTGGGATCACCGTGCACAGTTCCCGTCTCCATATCCGTGGGTCAGACCCATACCGTGATCACCGTGCACAGTTCCTGTCTCCATATCCCTGGGTCAGACCCACACCAGGAGCACCGTGCACAGTTCCTGTCTCCATATCTCTGGGTCAGACCCACACCAGTACCACCGTGCACAGTTCCCGTCTCCATATCCGTGTGTCAGACCCACACAGGGAGCACTCTGCACAGTTCCTGTCTCCCTATCCCCCTGGGTCAGACCCACACAGGGATCACCGTGCACAGTTCCTGTCTCCATATCCCCCTGGGTCAGACCCATACCGTGATCACCGTGCACAGTTCCTGTCTCCCTATCCCCCTGGGTCAGACCCACACCGGGAGCACCGTGCACAGTTCCCATCTCCAATTTCCCCCTGGGTCAGACCCACACCTGGAGCACCGTGCACAGTTCCTGTCTCCATATCCATGGGTCAGACCCACACCGGGAGCACTGTGCACAGTTCCCATCTCCATATCCCCCTGGGTCAGCCCCACACCGGGATCACCGTGCACAGTTCCTGTCTCCATATCCCCCTGGGTCAGACCCATACCGTGATCACAGTGCACAGTTCCTGTCTCCATATCCCTGGGTCAGACCCACACCGGGATCACCGTGCACTGTTCCCATCTCCATATCCCCCTGGGTCAGACCCACACCGGGAGCACCGTGCACAGTTCCTGTCTCCATTACCCAGGGTCAGACCCACACCGGGAGCACCGTGCACAGTTCCTGTCTCCCTATTCCCGTGGGTCAGACCCACACCGGGAGCACCGTGCACAGTTCCTGTCTCCCTATCCCCCTGTGTCAGACCCACACCGGGATCACCGTGCACAGTTCCTGTCTCCCTATTCCCCTGTGTCAGACCCACACTGGGAGCACCGTGCACAATTCCTGTCTCCATAGCCCTGGGTCAGACCCACACTGGGATCACCGTGCACAGTTCCCATCTCCCTATCACCCTGGGTCAGACCCACACCGGGATCACCGTGCACAGTTCCCATCTCCATATCCCTGGGTCAGACCCACACTGGGATCACCGTGCACAGTTCCCGTCTCCATATCCCTGGGTCAGACCCATACCGTGATCACCGTGCACAATTCCTGTCTCCATAGCCCTGGGTCAGACCCACACCGGGATCACCATGCACAGTTCCTGTCTCCATATCCCTCTGGGTCAGACCCACGCCGGGAGCACCGTGCACAGTTCCAATCTCTCTATCCCACAGGGTCAGTCCCACACTGGGAGCACCGTGCACAGTTCCCATCTCCATATCCCTGGGTCAGACCCACGCTGGATCACCGTGCACAGTTCCCGTCTCCATATCCCTGGGTCAGACCCACACCGGGATCAGCCTGCACAGTTCCCATCTCCATATCCCCCTGGGTCAGACCAACACTGGGATAACCGTGCACAGTTCCCGTCTCCATATCCCCCTGGGTCAGACTCACACCGGGATAACCGTGCACAGTTCCTGTCTCCATATCCGTGTGTCAGACCCACACCGGGAGCACTGCGCACAGTTCCTGTCTCCCTATCCCCCTGCGTCAGACCCACACCGGGAGCACCGTGCACAGTCCCCATCTCCATATCCCTCTGGGTCAGACCTACTCCAGGAGCACCGTGCACAGTCCCCATCTCCATATCCCTCTGGGTCAGACCTACTCCAGGAGCACCGTGCACAGTTCCCATCTCCATATCCCTGGGTCAGACCCACACCGTGAGCACCGTGCACAGTTCCTGTCACCATATACCAGTGTCAGACCCACACCGGGAGCACCGTGCACAGTTCCTGTCACCATATACCAGTGTCAGACCCACACCGGGATCACCATGCACAGTTCCTTACTCCATATCCATGGATCAGACCCACACCGGGATCACCGTGCACAGTTCCTATCTCCATATCCCCCTGGGTCAGACCCACACCCGGATCACCGTGCGCAGTTTCAGTCTCCATATCCCTGGGTCAGACCCACACCGGGATCACCGTGCACAGTTCCTGTCTCCATATCTCTGGGTCAGACCCACACCGGGAGCACCGTGCACAGGTCCCGTCTCCATATCCGTGTGTCAGACCCACACCGGGAGCACTCTGCACAGTTCCTGTCTCCCTATCCCACTGGGTCAGACCCACACCGGGAGCACCGTGCACAGTTCCTGTCTCCCTATCACCCTGGGCCAGACCCACACCGGGATCACCGTGCACAGTTCCCATCTCTCTGTCCTGCAGGGTCAGACCCACACTGGGAGCACCGTGCACAGTTCCCATCTCCATATCCCTGGGTCAGACCCACGCTGGGATCACCGTGCACAGTTCCCGTCTCCATATCCCTGGGTCAGACCCATACCGTGATCACCGTGCACAATTCCTGTCTCCATAGCCCTGGGTCAGACCAACATTGGGATCACCGTGCACAGTTCCCATCTCCCTATCACCCTGGGTCAGACCCACACCGGGATCACCGTGCACAGTTCCTGTCTCCATATACCAGGGTCAGACCCAAACCGGGAGCACTGTGCACAGTTCCTGTCTCACTATCCCCCTGGGTCAGACCCATACCGTGATCACCGTACCCAGTTCCCATGTCTCTATCCCGCAGGATCAGACCCACACTGGGAGCACCGTGCACAGTTCCCATCTCCATATCCCTGGGTCCGACCCGCACCGGGATCACCGTGCACAGTTCCTGTCTCTATATCCCCCTCGGTCAGACCCACACCAGGAGCACCGTGCACAGTTCCTGTCTCCATATCCCTGGGTCAGACCCGCACCGGGATCACCGTGCACAGTTCCTGTCTCTATATCCCCCTCGGTCAGACCCACACCAGGAGCACCGTGCACAGTTCCTGTCTCCATATCCCTGGGTCAGACCCACACCTGGAGCACCGTGCACAGTTCCTGTCTCCATATCCCTGGGTCAGACCCACACCTGGATCACCGTGTACAGTTCCTGTCTCTATATCCCCCTGGGTCAGACCCATACCGTGATCACCGTGCACAATTCCTGTCTCCATAGCCCCGGGTCAGACCCACACTGGGATCACCGTGCACAGTTCCTGTCTCCATTACCCAGGGTCAGACCCACACCGGGAGCACCATGCACAGTTCCTGTCTCCCTATTCCCCTGGGTCAGACCCACACCGGGAGCACCGTGCACAGTTCCTGTCTCCCTATCCCCCTGTGTCAGACCCACACCGGGAGCACCGTGCACAGTTCCCATCTCCATATCCCTCTGGGTCAGACCTACTCCAGGAGCACCGGGCACAGTTCTCATCTCCATATCCCACTGGGTCAGACCCACACCGGGAGCACTGTGCACAGTTTCCATCTCCATATCCCTGGGTCAGACCCACACCGGGAGCACCGTGCACAGTTCCTGTCTCCATATACCTGGGTCAGACCCACACCGGGATCACCATGCACAGTTCCTGTCTCCATATACCTGAGTCCGACGCACACCGGGATCACCATGCACAGTTCCTTTCTCCATATCCATGGGTCAGACCCACACCGGGATCACCGTGCACAGTTCCTATCTCCATATCCCCCTGGGTCAGACCCACACCCGGATCACCGTGCACAGTTCCAGTCTCCATATCCCTGGGTCAGACCCACACCGGGAGCACCGTGCACAGTTCCTGTCTCCATATCTCTGGGTCAGACCCACACCGGGAGCACCGTGCACAGTTCCCGTCTCCATATCCGTGTGTCAGACCCACACCGGGAGCACTCTGCACAGTTACTGTCCCCCTATCCCACTGGGTCAGACCCACACCGGGAGCACCGTGCACAGTTCCTGTCTCCCTATCACCCTGGGTCAGACCCACACCGGGATCACCGTGCACAGTTCCCATCTCTCTATCCTGCAGGGTCAGACCCACACTGGGAGCACCGTGCACAGTTCCCATCTCCATATCCCTGGGTCAGACCCACGCTGGATCACCGTGCACAGTTCCCGTCTCCATATCCCTGGGTCAGACCCACACCGGGATCACCGTGCACAGTTCCCGTCTCCCTATCCCCCTGGGTCAGACCCACACCGGGAGCACCGTGGTCAGTTCCCATCTCTCTATCCCGCAGGGTCAGACACACACTGGGAGCACCGTGCACAGTTCCCATCTCCATATCCCTGGGTCAGACCTACGCTGGGATCACCGTGCACAGTTCATTTCTCCAATTCACCCTGGGTCAGACCCACACCGGGATCAGCCTGCACAGTTCCCATCTCCATATCCCCCGGGTCAGACCAACACCGGGATAACCGTGCACAGTTCCTGTCTCCATATCCCTGGGTCAGACCCACACCGGGATCACCGTGCACAGTTCCCGTCTCCATATCCCCCTGGGTCCGACCCACACCAGGATCACCGTGCACAGTTCCTGTCTCTATATCCCCCTGGGTCAGACCCACACCTGGAGCACCGTGCACAGTTCCTGTCTCCATATCCCCCTGGGTCAGACTCACACCGGGATCACCGTGCACAGTTCCTGTCTCCACATCCCCCTGGGTCAGACCCACACCGGGAGCACCGTGCACAATTCCTGTCTCCATATATCAGGGTCAGACCCACACCGGGAGCACCGTGCACAGATACTGTCTCCTTATCCCCCTGGGTCAGACCCACACCGGGAGCACCATGCACAGTTCCTGTCTCCCTATCCCCCTGGGTCAAACCCGCACCAGCTGCACCGTGCACAGTTCCTGTCTCCTTAACCCTGGGTCAGAACTACACCGGGAGCACCGTGCACAGTTCCTGTCTCCATATACCAGGGTCAGACCCACACCGGGAGCACTGTGCACAGTTCCTGTCTCCATATCCGTGTGTCAGACCCACACCGGGAGCACTCTGCACAGTTCCTGTCTCCATATCTCTGGGTCAGACCCACACCAGTACCACCGTGCACAGTTCCTGTCTCCATATCTGTGGGTCAGACCCACGCTGGGATCACCGTGCACAGTTCCCATCTCCATATCCCTGGGTCAGACCCACGCTGGGATCACCGTGCACAGTTCCCGTCTCCATATCCCTGGGTCAGACCCATACCGTGATCACCGTGCACAATTCCTGTCTCCATAGCCCTGGGTCAGACCCACACTGGGATCACCGTGCACAGTTCCCATCTCCCTATCACCCTGGGTCAGACCCACACCGGGATCACCGTGCACAGTTCCCATCTCCATATCCCTGGGTCAGACCCACACTGGGATCACCGTGCACAGTTCCCGTCTCCATATCCCTGGGTCAGACCCATACGGTGATCACCGTGCACAATTCCTGTCTCCATAGCCCTGGGTCAGACCCACACCGGGAGCACCGTGCACAGTTCCTGTCTCCATATCTCTGGGTCAGACCCACACCAGTACCACCGTGCACAGTTCCCGTCTCCATATCCGTGTGTCAGACCCACACCGGGAGCACTCTGCACAGTTCCTGTCTCCCTATCCCCCTGGGTCAGACCCACACCGGGAGCACCGTGCACAGTTCCTGTCTCCCTATCCCCCTGGGTCAGACCCACACCGGGAGCACAGTGCACAGTTCCTGTCTCCATATCCCCCTGGGTCAGACCCACACCGTGATCACCGTGCACAGTTCCTGTCTCCATAGCCCCGGGTCAGACCCAAACCGGGAGCACCGTGCACAGTTCCTGTCTCCATATCCCCCTGGGTCAGACCCACACCGGGAGCACCGTGCACAGTTCCTGTCTCCATATCCCTGGGTCAGACCCACACCGGGATCACCGTGCACAGTTCCTGTCTCCATATCCCTGGGTCAGACACACCGGGAGCACCGAGCACAGTTCCTGTCTCCATATCCCCCTGGGTCAGACCCACACCGGGAGCACCATGCACAGTTCCCATCTCCATATCCCCCTGGGTCAGACCCACACCGGGAGCACCGTGCACAGTTCCTGTCTCCATATCCCTGGGTCAGACCCACACCGGGAGCACTGTGCACAGTTTCCATCTCCATATACCTGAGTCCGACGCACACCGGGATCACCGTGCACAGTTCCTATCTCCATATCCCCCTGGGTCAGACCCACACCCGGATCACCGTGCACAGTTCCAGTCTCCATATCCCTGGTTCAGACCCACACCGGGAGCACCGTGCACAGTTCCTGTCTCCATATCTCTGGGTCAGACCCACACCGGGAGCACCGTGCACAGTTCCCGTCTCCATATCCGTGTGTCAGACCCACACCGGGAGCACTCTGCACAGTTACTGTCCCCCTATCCCACTGGGTCAGACCCACACCGGGAGCACCGTGCACAGTTCCTGTCTCCCTATCACCCTGGGTCAGACCCACACCGGGATCACCGTGCACAGTTCCCATCTCTCTATCCTGCAGGGTCAGACCCACACTGGGAGCACCGTGCACAATTCCCATCTCCATATCCCTGGGTCAGACCCACGCTGGATCACCGTGCACAGTTCCCGTCTCCATATCCCTGGGTCAGACCCACACCGGGATCACCGTGCACAGTTCCCGTCTCCCTATCCCCCTGGGTCAGACCCACACCGGGAGCACCGTGGTCAGTTCCCATCTCTCTATCCCGCAGGGTCAGACACACACTGGGAGCACCGTGCACAGTTCCCATCTCCATATCCCTGGGTCAGACCTACGCTGGGATCACCGTGCACAGTTCATTTCTCCAATTCACCCTGGGTCAGACCCACACCGGGATCAGCCTGCACAGTTCCCATCTCCATATCCCCCGGGTCAGACCAACACCGGGATAACCGTGCACAGTTCCTGTCTCCATATCCCTGGGTCAGACCCACACCGGGATCACCGTGCACAGTTCCCGTCTCCATATCCCCCTGGGTCCGACCCACACCAGGATCACCGTGCACAGTTCCTGTCTCTATATCCCCCTGGGTCAGACCCACACCTGGAGCACCGTGCACAGTTCCTGTCTCCATATCCCCCTGGGTCAGACTCACACCGGGATCACCGTGCACAGTTCCTGTCTCCACATCCCCCTGGGTCAGACCCACACCGGGAGCACCGTGCACAATTCCTGTCTCCATATATCATGGTCAGACCCACACCGGGAGCACCGTGCACAGATACTGTCTCCTTATCCCCCTGGGTCAGACCCACACCGGGAGCACCATGCACAGTTCCTGTCTCCCTATCCCCCTGGGTCAAACCCGCACCAGCTGCACCGTGCACAGTTCCTGTCTCCTTAACCCTGGGTCAGAACTACACCGGGAGCACCGTGCACAGTTCCTGTCTCCATATACCAGGGTCAGACCCACACCGGGAGCACTGTGCACAGTTCCTGTCTCCATATCCGTGTGTCAGACCCACACCGGGAGCACTCTGCACAGTTCCTGTCTCCATATCTCTGGGTCAGACCCACACCAGTACCACCGTGCACAGTTCCTGTCTCCATATCTGTGGGTCAGACCCACGCTGGGATCACCGTGCACAGTTCCCATCTCCATATCCCTGGGTCAGACCCACGCTGGGATCACCGTGCACAGTTCCCGTCTCCATATCCCTGGGTCAGACCCATACCGTGATCACCGTGCACAATTCCTGTCTCCATAGCCCTGGGTCAGACCCACACTGGGATCACCGTGCACAGTTCCCATCTCCCTATCACCCTGGGTCAGACCCACACCGGGATCACCGTGCACAGTTCCCATCTCCATATCCCTGGGTCAGTCCCACGCTGGGATCACCGTGCACAGTTCCCGTCTCCATATCCCTGGGTCAGACCCATACGGTGATCACCGTGCACAATTCCTGTCTCCATAGCCCTGGGTCAGACCCACACCGGGAGCACCGTGCACAGTTCCTGTCTCCATATCTCTGGGTCAGACCCACACCAGTACCACCGTGCACAGTTCCCGTCTCCATATCCGTGTGTCAGACCCACACCGGGAGCACTCTGCACAGTTCCTGTCTCCCTATCCCCCTGTGTCAGACCCACACCGGGAGCACCGTGCACAGTTCCTGTCTCCCTATCCCCCTGGGTCAGACCCACACCGGGAGCACAGTGCACAGTTCCTGTCTCCATATCCCCCTGGGTCAGACCCACACCGTGATCACCGTGCACAGTTCCTGTCTCCATAGCCCCGGGTCAGACCCAAACCGGGATCACCGTGCACAGTTCCTGTCTCCCTATCCCCCTGGGTCAGACCCACACCGGGAGCACCGTGCACAGTTCCAATCTCCATATCCCCCTGGGTCCGACTCACACCGGGATCACCGTGCACAGTTCCTGTCTCCATATCCCTGGGTCAGACACACCGGGAGCACCGAGCACAGTTCCTGTCTCCATATCCCCCTGGGTCAGACCCACACCGGGAGCACCGAGCACAGTTCCTGTCTCCATATCCCCCTGGGTCAGACCCACACCTGGAGCACCGTGCACAGTTCCTGTCTCCATATCCCTGGGTCAGACCCACACCGGGAGCACCGTGCACAGTTCCTGTCTCTATATCCCTGGGTCAGACCCACACCGGGATCACCGTGCACAGTCCCGGTCTCCATATCCCTGGGTCTGACCCACACCGGGATCACCGTGCACAGTTCCTGTCTCTATATCCCTGGGTCAGACCCACACCGGGATCACCGTGCACAGTCCCGGTCTCCATATCCCTGGGTCTGACCCACACCGGGATCACCGTGCACTGTTCCTGTCTCTATATCCCTGGGTCAGACCCACACCGGGATCACCGTGCACAGTTCCTGTCTCCATATCCGTGGGTCAGACCCACACCGGGATCACCGTGCACAGTTCCCATCTCCATATCCGTGTGTCAGACCCACACCGGGAGCACCGTGTACAGTTCCTATCTCCATATCCCTGGGTCAGACCCACACCGGGAGCACCGTGCACAGTTCCTGTCTCCATATCTCTTGGTCAGGCCCACACCAGTACCACCGTGCACAGTTCCCGTCTCCATATCCGTGTGTCAGACCCACACAGGGAGCACTCTGCACAGTTCCTGTCTCCCTATCCCCCTGGGTCAGACCCAAACCGGGAGCACTGTGCACAGTTCCTGTCTCACTATCCCCCTGGGTCAGACCCATACCGTGATCACCGTACCCAGTTCCCATGTCTCTATCCCGCAGGTTCAGACCCACACTGGGAGCACCGTGCACAGTTCCCATCTCCATATCCCTGGGTCCGACCCACACCGGGATCACCGTGCACAGTTCCTGTCTCTATATCCCCCTCGGTCAGACCCACACCAGGAGCACCGTGCACAGTTCCCATCTCCCTATCCCTGGGTCAGACCCACACCGGGAGCACCGTGCACAGTTCCCATCTCCATATCCCCCTGGGTCAGACCCACACCGGGAGCACCGTGCACAGTTCCTGTCTCCATATCCCCCTGGGTCAGACTCACACCGGGATCACCGTGCACAGTTCCCGTCTCCATATCCCCCTGGGTCAGACCCACACCGGGATCACCCTGCACAGTTCCCATCTCCATATCCACCTGGGTCAGACCAACACCGGGATAACCGTGCACTGTTCCCGTCTCCATATCCCCTTGGGTCAGACCCACACCGGGATCACCGTGCACAGTTCCCATCTCCATATCCCTGGGTCAGACTCACACCGGGATCACCGTGCACAGTTCCCGTCTCCATATCCTTGTGTCAGACCCACACCGGGAGCACTGCGCACAGTTTCTGTCTCCATATCCCCCTGGGTCAGAACCACACCGGGATCACCGTGCACAGTTCCTGTCTCCATTACCCAGGGTCAGACCCACACCGGGAGCACCGTGCACAGATACTGTCTCCTTATCCCCCTGGGTCAGACCCACACCGGGAGCACCGTGCACAGTTCCTGTCTCCCTATACCCCTGGGTCAGACCCGCACCAGCTGCACCGTGCACAGTTCCTGTCTCCT
This sequence comes from Hypanus sabinus, assembly GCF_030144855.1. Lineage (NCBI taxonomy): Eukaryota > Metazoa > Chordata > Chondrichthyes > Myliobatiformes > Dasyatidae > Hypanus > Hypanus sabinus. Next base: position 503,252 of record NW_026778927.1, read on the forward strand.
TAACCCTGGGTCAGAACTACACCGGGAGCACCGTTCACAGTTCCTGTCTCCATATACCAGGGTCAGACCCACACCGGGAGCACTGTGCACAGTTTCCATCTCCATATACCTGGGTCAGACCCACCCCGGGATCACCGTGCACAGTTCCTGTCTCCATATCTCTGGGTCAGACCCACACCAGTACCACCGTGCACAGTTCCTGTCTCCATATCCGTGGGTCAGACCCACGCTGGGATCACCGTGCACATTTCCCGTCTCCATATCCCTGGGTCAGACCCATACCGTGATCACCGTGCACAATTCCTGTCTCCATAGCCCTGGGTCAGACCCACACTGTGATCACCGTGCACAGTTCCCATCTCCCTATCACCCTGGGTCAGACCCACACCGGGATCACCGTGCACAGTTCCCATCTCCATATCCCTGGGTCAGTCCCACGCTGGGATCACCGTGCACAGTTCCCGTCTCCATATCCCTGGGTCAGACCCATACCGTGATCACCGTGCACAATTCCTGTCTCCATAGCCCTGGGTCAGACCCACACCGGGATAACCGTGCACAGTTCCCATCTCCATATCCCCCTGGGTCAGTCCAACACCGGGATAACCGTGCACAGTTCCCGTCTCCATAGCCCCCTGGGTCAGAACCACACCGGGATCACCGTGCACAGTTCCCGTCTCCATATCCGTGTGTCAGACCGACACCGGGAGCACTCTGCACAGTTCCTGTCTCCCTATCCCCCTGGGTCAGACCCACACCAGGAGCACCGTGCACAGTTCCTGTCTCCATATACCAGGGTCAGACCCACACCGGGAGCACTGTGCACAGTTTCCATCTCCATATCCCTGGGTCTGACCCACACCCGGATCACCGTGCACAGTTCCTGTCTCCATATACCTGAGTCCGACCCACACCAGGATCACCGTGCACAGTTCCTGTCTCTATATCCCTGGGTCAGACCCACCCCGGGATAACCGTGCACAGTTCCCATCTCCATATCCCTGGGTCAGACCCACGCTGGGATCACCGTGCACAGTTCCCATCTCCCTATCACCCTGGGTCAGACCCACACCGGGATCACCGTGCACAGTTCCCATCTCCATATCCCTGGGTCAGTCCCACGCTGGGATCACCGTGCACAGTTCCTGTCTCCATATCCCAGGGTCAGACCCATACCGTGATCACCGTGCACAATTCCTGTCTCCATAGCCCTGGGTCAGACCCACACCGGGATCACCGTGCACAGTTCCCGTCTCCATATCCCCCTGGGTCAGACCCACACCGGGATCACCCTGCACAGTTCCCGTCTCCATATCCGTGTGTCAGACCCACACCGGGAGCACCGAGCACAGTTACTGTCTCCATATCCCCCTGGGTCAGAACCACACCGGGATCACCGTGCACAGTTCCTGTCTCCATTCCCAGGGTCAGACCCACACCGGGAGCACCGTGCACAGATACTGTCTCCTTATCCCCCTGGGTCAGACCCACACCGGGAGCACCGTGCACAGTTCCTGTCTCACTATCCCCCTGGGTCAGACCCGCACCAGCTGCACCGTGCACAGTTCCTGTCTCCTTAACCCTGGGTCAGAACTACACCGGGAGCACCGTGCACAGTTCCTGTCTCCATATCTCTGGGTCAGACCCACACCGGGATCACCATGCACAGTTCCTGTCTCCATATACCAGGGTCAGACCCACACCGGGAGCACTGTGCACAGTTTCCATCTCCATATCCCTGGGTCTGACCCACACCGTGAGCACCGTGCACAGTTCCTGTCTCCATATCCCCCTGGGTCAGACCCACACCGGGAGCACCGTGCACAGTTCCTGTCTCCATATCTCTGGGTCAGACCCACACCAGTACCACCGTGCACAGTTCCCGTCTCCATATCCGTGTGTCAGACCCACACCGGGAGCACCGTGTACAGTTCCTATCTCCATATCCCTCTGGGTCAGACCCACACCGGGATCACCGTGCATAGTTCCTGTCTCCATATCCCTGGGTCAGACCCACACCGGGAGCACCGTGCACAGTTCCTGTCTCCATATCTCTGGGTCAGACCCACACCAGTACCACCGTGCACAGTTCCCGTCTCCATATCCGTGTGTCAGACCCACACCGGGAGCACTCTGCACAGTTCCTGTCTCCCTATCCCCCTGGGTCAGACCCACACCAGGAGCACCGTGCACAGTTCCTGTCTCCATATACCAGGGTCAGACACACACCAGGAGCACTGTGCACAGTTTCCATCTCCATATCCCAGGGTCTGACCCACACCGGGATCACCGTGCACAGTTCCTGTCTCCATATACCTGAGTCCGACCCACACCAGGATCACCGTGCACAGTTCCTGTCTCTATATCCCTGGGTCAGACCCACCCCGGGATCACCGTGCACAGTTCCTGTCTCAATATCCCTGGGTCAGACCCACCCCGGGATAACCGTGCACAGTTCCTGTCTCCATATCTCTGGGTCAGACCCACACCAGTACCACCGTGCACAGTTCCCGTCTCCATATCCGTGTGTCAGACCCACACCGGGAGCACTCTGCACAGTTCCTGTCTCCATATCTCTGGGTCAGACCCACACCAGTACCACCGTGCACAGCTCCTGTCTCCATATCCGTGGGTCAGACCCACACCGGGAGCACCGTGCACAGTTCCTGTCTCCATATCCCCCTGGGTCAGACCCACGCTGGGATCACCGTGCACAGTTCCCGTCTCCATATCCCTGGGTCAGACCCATACCGTGATCACCGTGCACAATTCCTGTCTCCATAGCCCTGGGTCAGACCCACACCGGGATCACCGTGCACAGTTCCTGTCTCCATATCCCTGGGTCAGACCCACACCGGGAGCACCGTGCACAGTTCCTGTCTCCATATCTCTGGGTCAGACCCACACCAGTACCACCGTGCACAGTTCCCGTCTCCATATCCGTGTGTCAGACCCACACCGGGAGCACTCTGCACAGTTCCTGTCTCCCTATCCCCCTGGGTCAGACCCACACCGGGAGCACCATGCACAGTTCCTGTCTCCCTATCCCCCTGGGTCAGACCCATACCGTGATCACCGTGCACAGTTCCTGTCTCCATATACCAGGGTCAGACCCACACTGGGATCACCGTGCACAGTTCCCATCTCCCTATCACCCTGGGTCAGACCCACACCGGGATCACCGTGCACAGTTCCCATCTCCATATCCCTGGGTCAGTCCCACGCTGGGATCACCGTGCACAGTTCCGGTCTCCATATCCCTGGGTCAGACCCATACCGTGATCACCGTGCACAATTCCTGTCTCCATAGCCCTGGGTCAGACCCACACCGGGATCACCGTGCACAGTTCCTGTCTCCATATCCCTGGGTCAGACCCACACCGGGATCACCGTGCACAGTTCCTGTCTCCATAACCCCCAGGGTCAGACCCACACCGGCAGCACCATGCACAGTTACTGTCTCCATATCCCTGGGTCAGACCAACACCGGGATCACCGTGCACAGTTCCCATCTCCATATCCCCCTGGGTCAAACCCACACCGGGATCACCGTGCACAGTACCTGTCTCCATATACTCCTGGATCAGACCCACACCGGGAGCACCGTGCACAGTTCCTGTCTCCCTATACCCCTGGGTCAGACCCGCACCAGCTGCACCGTGCACAGTTCCTGTCTCCTTAACCCTGGGTCAGAACTACACCGGGAGCACCGTGCACAGTTCCTGTCTCCATATACCAGGGTCAGACCCACACCGGGAGCACTGTGCACAGTTTCCATCTCCATATACCTGGGTCAGACCCACCCCGGGATCACCGTGCACAGTTCCTGTCTCCATATCTCTGGGTCAGACCCACACCAGTACCACCGTGCACAGTTCCTGTCTCCATATCCGTGGGTCAGACCCACGCTGGGATCACCGTGCACATTTCCCGTCTCCATATCCCTGGGTCAGACCCATACCGTGATCACCGTGCACAATTCCTGTCTCCATAGCCCTGGGTCAGACCCACACTGTGATCACCGTGCACAGTTCCCATCTCTCTATCACCCTGGGTCAGACCCACACCGGGATCACCGTGCACAGTTCCCATCTCCATATCCCTGGGTCAGTCCCACGCTGGGATCACCGTGCACAGTTCCCGTCTCCATATCCCTGGGTCAGACCCATACCGTGATCACCGTGCACAATTCCTGTCTCCATAGCCCTGGGTCAGACCCACACCGGGATAACCGTGCACAGTTCCCATCTCCATATCCCCCTGGGTCAGTCCAACACCGGGATAACCGTGCACAGTTCCCGTCTCCATAGCCCCCTGGGTCAGAACCACACCGGGATCACCGTGCACAGTTCCTGTCTCCATTACCCAGGGTCAGACCCACACCGGGAGCACCGTGCACAGATACTGTCTCCTTATCCCCCTGGGTCAGACCCACACCGGGAGCACCGTGCACAGTTCCTGTCTCCCTATCCCCCTGGGTCAGACCCGCACCAGCTGCACCGTGCACAGATCCTGTCTCCTTAACCCTGGGGCAGAACTACACCGGGAGCACCGTGCACAGTTCCTGTCTCCATATACCAGGGTCAGACCCACACCGGGAGCACTGTGCACAGTTTCCATCTCCATATCCCTGGGTCTGACCCACACCGGGATTACCGTGCACAGTTCCCGTCTCCATAGCCCCCTGGGTCAGAACCACACCGGGAGCACCGTGCACAGTTCCTGTCTCCATATCTCTGGGTCAGACCCACACCAGTACCACCGTGCACAGTTCCCGTCTCCATATCCGTGTGTCAGACCCACACCGGGAGCACCGTGTACAGTTCCTATCTCCATATCCCTCTGGGTCAGACCCACACCGGGATCACCGTGCATAGTTCCTGTCTCCATATCCCTGGGTCAGACCCGCACCTGTACCACCGTGCACAGTTCCCGTCTCCATATCCGTGTGTCAGACCGACACCGGGAGCACTCTGCACAGTTCCTGTCTCCCTATCCCCCTGGGTCAGACCCACACCAGGAGCACCGTGCACAGTTCCTGTCTCCATATACCAGGGTCAGACCCACACCGGGAGCACTGTGCACAGTTTCCATCTCCATATCCCTGGGTCTGACCCACACCCGGATCACCGTGCACAGTTCCTGTCTCCATATACCTGAGTCCGACCCACACCAGGATCACCGTGCACAGTTCCTGTCTCTATATCCCTGTGTCAGACCCACCCCGGGATAACCGTGCACAGTTCCCATCTCCATATCCCTGGGTCAGACCCACGCTGGGATCACCGTGCACAGTTCCCATCTCCCTATCACCCTGGGTCAGACCCACACCGGGATCACCGTGCACAGTTCCCATCTCCATATCCCTGGGTCAGTCCCACGCTGGGATCACCGTGCACAGTTCCCGTCTCCATATCCCTGGGTCAGACCCATACCGTGATCACCGTGCACAATTCCTGTCTCCATAGCCCTGGGTCAGACCCACACCGGGATCACCGTGCACAGTTCCCGTCTCCATATCCCCCTGGGTCAGACCCACACCGGGATCACCCTGCACAGTTCCCTTCTCCATATCCGTGTGTCAGACCCACACCGGGAGCACCGAGCACAGTTACTGTCTCCATATCCCCCTGGGTCAGAACCACACCGGGATCACCGTGCACAGTTCCTGTCTCCATTCCCAGGGTCAGACCCACACCGGGAGCACCGTGCACAGATACTGTCTCCTTATCCCCCTGGGTCAGACCCACACCGGGAGCACCGTGCACAGTTCCTGTCTCACTATCCCCCTGGGTCAGACCCGCACCAGCTGCACCGTGCACAGTTCCTGTCTCCTTAACCCTGGGTCAGAACTACACCGGGAGCACCGTGCACAGTTCCTGTCTCCATATACCAGGGTCAGACCCACACCGGGAGCACTGTGCACAGTTTCCATCTCCATATCCCTGGGTCTGACCCACACCGGGATTACCGTGCACAGTTCCTGTCTCCATTACCCAGGGTCAGACCCACACCGTGAGCACCGTGCACAGTTCCTGTCTCCATATCCCCCTGGGTCAGACCCACACCGGGAGCACCGTGCCCAGTTCCTGTCTCCATATCTCTGGGTCAGACCCACACCAGTACCACCGTGCACAGTTCCCGTCTCCATATCCGTGTGTCAGACCCACACCGGGAGCACCGTGTACAGTTCCTATCTCCATATCCCTCTGGGTCAGACCCACACCGGGATCACCGTGCATAGTTCCTGTCTCCATATCCCTGGGTCAGACCCACACCAGTACCACCGTGCACAGTTCCCGTCTCCATATCCGTGTGTCAGACCCACACCGGGAGCACTCTGCACAGTTCCTGTCTCCCTATCCCCCTGGGTCAGACCCACACCAGGAGCACCGTGCACAGTTCCTGTCTCCATATACCAGGGTCAGACCCACACCAGGAGCACTGTGCACAGTTTCCATCTCCATATCCCAGGGTCTGACCCACACCGGGATCACCGTGCACAGTTCCTGTCTCCATATACCTGAGTCCGACCCACACCAGGATCACCGTGCACAGTTCCTGTCTCTATATCCCTGGGTCAGACCCACCCCGGGATCACCGTGCACAGTTCCTGTCTCAATATCCCTGTGTCAGACCCACCCCGGGATAACCGTGCACAGTTCCTGTCTCCATATCTCTGGGTCAGACCCACACCAGTACCACCGTGCACAGTTCCCGTCTCCATATCCGTGTGTCAGACCCACACCAGGAGCACTCTGCACAGTTCCTGTCTCCATATCTCTGGGTCAGACCCACACCAGTACCACCGTGCACAGTTCCTGTCTCCATATCCGTGGGTCAGACCCACACCGGGAGCACCGTGCACAGTTCCTGTCTCCATATCCCCCTGGGTCAGACCCACACCGGGATCACCGAGCACAGTTCCTGTCTCCATAACCCCCAGGGTCAGACCCACACCGGGAGCTCCGGGCACAGTTCCCATCTCCATATCCCCCTGGGTCAAACCCACACCGGGAGCACCGTGCACAGTTCCGATCTCCATATCCCCCTGGGTCAGACCCACACCGGGAGCACCGTGCACAGTTCCGATCTCCATATCCCCATGGGTCAGACCCACACCGGGATCACCGTGCACAGTTCCCATCTCCATATCCCCCTGGGTCAAACCCACACCGGGAGCACCGTGCACAGTTCCCATCTCCATATCCCCCTGGGTCAAACCCACACCGGGATCACCGTGCACAGTTCCTGTCTCCCTATCCCCCTGGGTCAGACCCACACCGGGAGCACCGAGCACAGTTCCCATCTCCATATCCCCCTGGGTCAGACCCACACCGGGAGCACCATGCACAGTTACTGTCTCCATATCCCTGGGTCAGACCCACACTGGGTGCACCGTGCACAGTTCCTGTCTGTGTATCCCTGGATCAGACCCACACCGGGATCACCGAGCACAGTTCCGATCTCCATATCCCCTTGGGTCAGACCCACACAGGGAGCACCGTGCACAGTTCCTGTCTCCATATCCCCCTGGGTCAGACGCACACTGAGAGCACTGAGTACAGTTCCCATCTCCATATCCCTGGGTCAAACCCATACCGGGAGCACCGTGTACAGTTCCCATCTCCATAACCCCCTGGGTCAGACCCACACCGGGAGCACCGTGCACTGTTCTTGTCTCAATATACCTGATTCCAACCCACACCGGGATCACCGTGCACAGTACCTGTCTCCATATACTCCTGGATCAGACCCACACCGGGATCACCGTGCACAGTTCCTGTCTCCATATACTCCTGGATCAGACCCACACCGGGATCACCGTGCACAGATCCCCTCTCCATATCCCCCTGGGTCAGACCCACACTGAGAGCACCATGCACAGTTCCCATCTCCATATCCGTGTGTCAGACTCACACCGGGAGCACTGTGCACAGTTTCTGTCTCGATATCCCTGGGTCAGACACACACCGGGAGCACTGTGCACAGTTCCTGTCTCGATATCCCTGGGTCAGACCCACACCGGGTTCACCGTGGACAGTTCCCTTCTACATATCCCCCTGGGTCAGACTCACACCGGGAGGACCGTGCACAGATCCTGTCTCCATTACCCTGGGTCAGACACACACCGGGATCACCGTGCACAGATCCCCTCTCCATAACCATCTGGGACAGATCCACACTGAGAGCACTGAGTACAGTTCCCATCTCCATATCACCCTGGGTCAGACCCACACCGGAAGCACCAAGCACAGTTCCCATCTCCATATCAGTGTGTCAGACTCACACCGGGAGCACTGTGCACAGTTCCTGTCTCCATATCACCTTGGGTCAGACCCACACCGGGATCACCGTGCACAGTTCCTGTTTCCATATCCCCCTGGTTCAGACGCACACTGGGAGCACCGTGCACTGTTCTTGTCTCAATATACCTGATTCCGACCCACACCTGGATCACCGTGCACAGTACCTGTCTCCATATCCCACTCGGTCAAAACCACACCGGGATCACCGTGCACAGTTCCTGTCTCCATATACTCCTGGATCAGACGAACTCCGGGATCACCGTGCACAGATCCCCTCTCCATATCCCCCTGGGTCAGACCCATACTGAGAGCACCGTGCACAGTTCCCATCTCCATATCCGTGTGTCAGACCCACACCGGGAGCACCGTGCACAGTTTCAGTCTCGATATCCCTGGGTCAGACACACACCGGGATCACCGTGCACAGTTCCCGTCTCCATATCCCTGGGTCAGACCCACACTGAGAGCACTGAGTACAGTTCCCTTCTCCATATCCCCCTGGATCAGACGCACAACGGGATCACCGTGCACAGTTCCTGTCTCCATATCCCACTGGGTCAGACTCACACCGGGATCACCGTGCACTGTTCCCATCTCTGTATCCCTGGGTCAGACCCACATCGGGATCACCGTGCACAGTTCCCTTCTCCATATCCCCCTGGGTCAAACCCACACCGTGAGCACCGTGCACAGTTCCCATCTCCATATCCCGCTGGGTCAGACCAACACAGGGATCACCGTGCACAGTTCCTGTCTCCATATCCCTGGGTCAGACCCACTCCGGGAGCACCGTGCACAGTTCCCATCTCCATATCCCTGGGTCAGACCCACACCGGGATAACGGTGCACAGTTCCTGTCTCAATATCCCTGGGTCAGACACACACCGGGATCACCGTGCACAGTTCCTGTCTCGATATCCCTGGGTCAGACCCACACCGGGATTACTGTGCACAGTTCCTGTCTCAATATCCCTGGGTCAGACCAACACAGGGATCACCGTGCACAGTTCCTGTCTCCATATCCCTGGGTCAGACCCACTCCGGGAGCACCGTGCACAGTTCCCATCTCCATATCCCCCTGGGTCAGACCCACACCGGGAGCACCGAGCACAGTTCCTGTCTCCATTACCCAGGGTCCGACACACACCGGGTTCACCGTGCACAGTTCCCTTCTCCATATCCCCCTGGGTCAGACCCACTCCGGGAGCACCGTGCACAGTTCCCATCTCCATATCCCTGGGTCAGACCCACACCGGGATAACGGTGCACAGTTCCTGTCTCAATATCCCTGGGTCAGACACACACCGGGATCACCGTGCACAGTTCCTGTCTCGATATCCCTGGGTCAGACCCACACCGGGATTACTGTGCACAGTTCCTGTCTCAATATCCCTGGGTCAGACACACACCGGGAGCACTGTGCACAGTTCCTGTCTCAATATCCCTGGGTCAGACTCACACCGGGAGCACCGTGCACAGTTCCTGTCTCCATATCCCAGGGTCAGACCCACACCGGGAGCACCGTGTACATTTCCCATCTGCATATCCCTGGGTCAGACCCACACCGGGAGCACCGTGCACAGTTCCTGTCTCCATATCCCCCTGGGTCAGACCCACACCGGGATCACCGTGCACAGTTCCTGTCTCCATATCCCACTGGGTCAGTCCCACACCGGGAGCACCGTGCACAGTTTCTGTCTCTATATCCCTGGGTCAGACCAACACCGGGATCACCATGCACAGTTCCTGTCTCCATATCCCAGGGTCAGACCCACACCGGGAGCACCGAGCACAGTTCCCATCTCCATATCCCCCTGGGTCAGACCCACACCGGGAGCACCGTGCACAGTTCCTGTCTCCGTATCCCTGTGGGTCAGACCAAAACCGGGAGCACAATGCACATTTCCCATCTGCATTTCCCTGGGTCAGACCAACACTGGGATCACAGTGCACAGATCCCTTCGGCATATCCCTGGATCAGACCCACAACGGGATCACCGTGCACAGTTCCTGTCTCCATATCCCACTCGGTCAAACCCACACCGGGATCACCGTGCACAGTTCCTGTCTCCATATCCCCCTGGGTCAGACCCACACTGGGTGCACCGTGCACAGTTCCCTTCTCCATAACCCCCTGGGTCAGACTCAAACCGGGATCACCGTGCACAGTTCCTGTCTGTGTATCCCTGGATCAGACCCACACCGGGAGCACCGTGCACAGTTCCCATCTCCATATCCCCCTGGGTCAGACCCACACCGGGAGCACCGAGCACAGTTCCCGTCTCCATATCCCTGGGTCAGACCCATACGGTGATCACCGTGCACAATTCCTGTCTCCATAGCCCTGGGTCAGACCCACGCTGGGATCACCCTGCACAGTTCCCGTATCATATCCCTGGGTCAGATCAATACCGTGATCTCCTTGCACAGTTCCTGTCTCGATATCCCTGGGTCAGACCAACACCGGGATCACCGTGCACAGTTCCCTTCTCCATATCCCCCTGGGTCAGACCCACACCGTGGGCACCATGCGCAGTTTCCATCTCCATGTCCCTGGGTTACACCCTCACCGGGAGCAACGTGCACAGTTCCCATCTCCATATCCCACTGGGTCAGTCCCACACCGGGAGCACCGTGCACAGTTCCTGTCTCCATATCCCTGGGTCAGACCAACACCGGGAGCACCGTGCACAGTTCCTGTCTCCATATCCCTGGGTCAGACCAACACCGGGATCACCATGCACAGTTCCCTTCTCCATTTCCCCAAGGGTCAGACCCACACCGTGGGCACCATTCACAGTTTCCATCTCCATATCCCTGGGTTACACCCACACCGGGAGCACCGTGCACAGTTCCCATCTCCATATCCCTCTCGGTCAGACCCACACCGGGAGCACCGTGCACAGTTCCCATCTCCATATCACCCAGGGTCAGACCCACACCGGGAGCACCGAGCACAGTTCCCATCTCCATATCCCTGGGTCAGACCCACACCGGGATCACCGTGCACAGTTCCTGTCTCCATATCCCTGGGTCAGACCCACACCGGGATAACGGTGCACAGTTTCTGTCTCCATATCCCTGGGTCAGACCAACACCGGGATCACCATGCACAGTTCCTGTCTCCATATCCCAGGGTCAGACCCACACCGGGATCACCGTGCACAGTTCCTGTCTCCATATCCCACTCGGTCAAACCCACACCGGGATCACCGTGCACAGTTCCTGTCTCCATGTACTCCTGGATCAGATCCACACCGGGATAACCGTGCACAGTTCCTGTCTCCATATCCCCCTGGGTCAGACCCACACTGGGTGCACCGTGCACAGTTCCTGTCTGTGTATCCCTGGATCAGACCCACACCGGGAGCACCGGGCACAGTTCCCATCTCCATATCACCCTGGGTCAGACCAACACAGGGATCACCGTGTACAGTTCCCATCTCCATATCACCCTGGGTCAGACCCACACCGGGAGAACCGTGCACAGTTCCTGTCTCCATATCCCCCTGGGTCAGACCCACACCGGGATCACCGTGCACAGTTCCCATCTCCATATCACCCTGGGTCAGACCAACACCGGGATCACCGTGCACAGTTCCTGTCTGTGTATCCCTGGATCAGACCCACACCGGGAGCACCGAGCACAGTTCCTGTCTGCATATCCCCCTGGGTCAGACCCACACCGGGAGCACCGTGCACAGTTCCTGTATCCATATCCCCCTGGGTCAGACCCACACCGGGAGCACCGGGCACAGTTCCCATCTCCATATCCCCCTGGGTCAGACCCACACCGGGAGCACCGTGCACAGTTCCTGTCTCCATATCCCCCTGGGTCAGACCCACACCGGCAGCACCGGGCACAGTTCCTGTCTCCGTATCCCCCTCGGTCAGACCCACACCGGGAGCACCGAGCACAGTTCCCGTCTCTGTATCCCTGGATCAGACCCACACCGGGAGCACCGTGCACAGTTCCCATCTCCATATCCCCCTGGGTCAGACCCACACCGGGATCACCGTGCACAGTTCCCATCTCCATATCACCCTGGGTCAGACCAACACCGGGATCACCGTGCACAGTTCCTGTCTGTGTATCCCTGGATCAGACCCACACCGGGAGCACCGTGCACAGTTCCCATCTCCATATCCCCCTGGGTCAGACCCACACCGGGATCACCGTGCACAGTTCCCATCTCCATATCACCCTGGGTCAGACCAACACCGGGATCACCGTGCACAGTTCCTGTCTGTGTATCCCTGGATCAGACCCACACCGGGAGCACCGTGCACAGTTCCCATCTCCATATCCCCCTGGGTCAGACCCACACCGGGATCACCGTGCACAGTTCCCATCTCCATATCACCCTGGGTCAGACCAACACCGGGATCACCGTGCACAGTTCCTGTCTGTGTATCCCTGGATCAGACCCACACCGGGAGCACCGTGCACAGTTCCTGTCTCCGTATCCCCGTGGGTCAGACCAACACCGTGAGCACAATGCACATTTCCCATCTGCATTTCCTTGGGTCAGACCAACACTGGGATCACAGTGCACAGATCCCTTCGGCATATCCCTGGGTCAGACCCACAACGGGATCACCGTGCACAGTTCCTGTCTCCATGTACTCCTGGATCAGATCCACACCGGGATAACCGTGCACAGATCCTATCTCCATATCCCCCTGGGTCAAACCCACACTGGGATCACCCTGCCCAGTTTCCTTCTACATATCCCTGGGACAGACACACACCGGGAGCACCGTGCACAGTTCCCATCTCCATATCCCCCTGGGTCAGACCCACACCGTGAGCACCAAGCACAGATCCTGTCTCCATATCCCACTCGGTCAGACCCACACCGGGAGCACCGTGCACAGTTCCCATCTCCATATCCCCCGTGGGTCAGACCCACAATCGGATCACCGTGCACAGATCCTGTCTCCATATCCCAGGGTCAGACCCACACTGGGTGCACCGTGCACAGTTCCTGTCTGTGTATCAATGGATCAGACCCACACCGGGAGCACCGAGGACAGTTCCCATCTCCATAACCCCCTGGGTCAGACCCACACCGTGAGCACCATGCACATTTCCCATCTGCATTTCCCTTGGTCAGACCAACACTGGGAGCACAGTGCACATTTCCCTTCTTCATATCCCACTGGGTCAGACCCACACCGGGAGCACCGTGCACAGTTCCCATCTCCATATCCCGCTGGGTCAGACCAACACAGGGATCACCGTGCACAGTTCCTGTCTCCATATCCCTGGGTCAGACCCACTCCGGGAGCACTGTGCACAGTTCCTGTCTCAATATCCCTGGGTCAGACACACACCGGGATCACCGTGCACAGTTCCTGTCTCGATATCCCTGGGTCAGACCCACACCGGGATAACTGTGCACAGTTCCTGTCTCAATATCCCTGGGTCAGACCCACACCGGGAGCACTGTGCACAGTTCCTGTCTCCATATCCCTGGGTCAGACCCACACCGGGATAACTGTGCACAGTTCCCGTCTCGATATCCCTGGGTCAGACACACACCGGGGTCACCGTGCACTGTTCCTGTCTCCATATCCCAGGGTCAGACCCACACCGGGAGCACCGTGCACAGTTCCTGTCTCCATATCCCCCTGGGTCAGACCCACACCGGGAGCACTGTGCACAGTTCCTGTCTCCATTTCCGTTAGTCAGACCCACACCGGGATCACCGTCCACAGTTCCTGTCTCCATATCCCAGGGTCAGACCCACACCGGGAGCACCGTGTACATTTCCCATCTGCATATCCCTGGGTCAGACCCACACCGGGAGCACCGTCCACAGTTCCTGTCTCCATATCCCCCTGGGTCAGACCCACACCGGGATCACCGTGCACAGTTCCTGTCTCCATATCCCCCTGGGTCAGACCCACACCGGGATCACCGTGCACAGTTCCTGTCTCCATATCCCAGGGTCAGACCCACACCGGGAGCACCGTGCACAGTTCCTGTCTCCATATCCCCCTGGGTCAGACCCACACCGGGATCACCGTGCACAGTTCCTGTCTCCATATCCCTGGGTCAGACCAACACCGGGATCACCATGCACAGTTCCTGTCTCCATATCCAAGGGTCAGACCCACACCGGGAGCACCGAGCACAGTTCCCATCTCCATATCCCACTGGGTCAGTCCCACACCGGGAGCACCGTGCACAGTTCCTGTCTCCATATCCCCCTGGGTCAGACCCACACCGGGATCACCGTGCACAGTTCCCTTCTCCATATCCCCCTGGGTCAGACCCACACCGTGGGCACCATGCGCAGTTTCCATCTCCATATCCCTGGGTTACACCCACACCGGGAGCAACGTGTACAGTTCCCATCTCCATATCCCAGGGTCAGACACACACCGGGATCACCGTGCACAGTTCCCATCTCCATATCACCCTGGGTCAGTCCAACACCGGGATCACCGTGCACAGTTCCTGTCTGTGTATCCCTGGATCAGACCCACACCGGGATCACCCTGCACAGTTCCCATCTCCATATCCGCCTGGGTCAGACCAACACTGCGAGCACCATGCACATTTCCCATCTGCATTTCCCTGGGTCAGACCAACACTGGGATCACAGTGCACAGATCCCTTCGGCATATCCCTGGGTCAGACCCACACCGGGAGCACCGTGCACAGTTACTGTCTCCATATCCCACTCGGTCAAACCCACACCGGGATCACCGTGCACAGTTCCTGTCTCCATGTACTCCTGGATCAGATCCACACCGGGATAACCGTGCACAGATCCTGTCTCCATATCCCCCTGGGTCAAACCCACACTGGGATCACCCTGCCCAGTTTCCTTCTACATATCCCTGGGTCAGACACACACCGGGAACACCGTGCCCAGTTTCCATCTACATATCCCTGGGTCAGACACACACCGGGAGCACCGTGCACAGTTCCCATCTCCATATCCCCCTGGGTCAGACCCACACCGTGAGCACCAAGCACAGATCCTGTCTCCATATCCCACTCGGTCAGACCCACACCGGGAGCACCGTGCACAGTTCCCATCTCCATATCCCCCGTGGGTCAGACCCACACTGGGTGCACCGTGCACAGTTCCTGTCTGTGTATCAATGGATCAGACCCACACCGGGAGCACCGAGGACAGTTCCCATCTCCATAACCCCCTAGGTCAGACCCACACCGTGAGCACCATGCACATTTCCCATCTGCATTTCCCTTGGTCAGACCAACACTGGGAGCACAGTGCACAGATCCCTTCGGCATATCCCTGGGTCAGACCCACACCGGGAGCACCGTGCACAGTTCCCATCTCCATATCCCGCTGGGTCAGACCAACACAGGGATCACCGTGCACAGTTCCTGTCTCCATATCCCAGGGTCAGACCCACACCGGGATCACTGTGCACAGTTCCTGTCTCAATATCCCTGGGTCAGACCCACACAGGGATCACCGTGCACAGTTCCTGTCTCCATATCCCTGGGTCAGACCCACTCCGGGAGCACCGTGCACAGTTCCCATCTCCATATCCCCCTGGGTCAGACCCACACCGGGAGCACTGTGCACAGTTCCTGTCTCAATATCCCTGGGTCAGACACACACCGGGAGCACTGTGCACAGTTCCTGTCTCGATATCCCTGGGTCAGACCCACACCGGGATAACTGTGCACAGTTCCTGTCTCAATATCCCTGGGTCAGACCCACACCGGGATAACTGTGCACAGTTCCCGTCTCGATATCCCTGGGTCAGACACACACCGGGGTCACCGTGCACAGTTCCTGTCTCCATATCCCAGGGTCAGACCCACACCGGGAGCACCGTGCACAGTTCCTGTCTCCATATCCCCCTGGGTCAGACCCACACCGGGAGCACTGTGCACAGTTCCTGTCTCCATTTCCGTTAGTCAGACCCACACCGGGATCACCGTCCACAGTTCCTGTCTCCATATCCCAGGGTCAGACCCACACCGGGAGCACCGTGTACATTTCCCATCTGCATATCCCTGGGTCAGACCCACACCGGGAGCACCGTCCACAGTTCCTGTCTCCATATCCCAGGGTCAGACCCACACCGGGAGCACCGTGTACATTTCCCATCTGCATATCCCTGGGTCAGACCCACACCGGGAGCACCGTCCACAGTTCCTGTCTCCATATCCCCCTGGGTCAGACCCACACCGGGATCACCGTGCACAGTTCCTGTCTCCATATCCCCCTGGGTCAGACCCACACCGGGATCACCGTGCACAGTTCCTGTCTCCACATCCCAGGGTCAGACCCACACCGGGAGCACCGTGCACAGTTCCTGTCTCCATATCCCCCTGGGTCAGACCCACACCGGGATCACCGTGCATAGTTCCTGTCTCCATATCCCCCTGGTTCAGACCCACACCGGGATAACTGTGCACAGTTCCCATCTCGATATCCCCCTGGGTCAGACCCACACCGGGATCACCGTGCACAGTTCCTGTCTCCATATCCCTGGGTCAGACCCACACCGGGAGCACCGTGCACACTTCCCATCTCCATATCCCCCTGGGTCAGACCCACACCGGGAGAACCGTGCACAGTTCCTGTCTCCATATCCCTGGGTCAGACCAACACCGGGAGCAACGTGCACAGTTCCTGTCTCCATATCCCTGGGTCAGACCAACACCGGGATCACCGTGCACAGTTCCCTTCTCCATATCCCCTTGGGTCAGACCCACACCGTGGGCACCATGCACAGTTTCCATCTCCATATCCCTGGGTTACACCCACACCGGGAGCACCGTGCACAATTCCCGTCTCCATATCCCTCTCGGTCAGACCCACACCGGGAGCACCGTGCACAGTTCCTGTCTCCGTATCCCCGTGGGTCAGACCCACACCGGGAGCACCGTGCACAGTTCCTGTCTCCATATCCCCCTGGGTCAGACCCACACCGGGATCACCGTGCACAGTTCCTGTCTCCATATCCCTGGGGCAGACCCACTCCGGGAGCACCGTGCACAGTTCCCATCTCCATATCCCCCTGGGTCAGACCCACACCGGGAGCACCATGCACAGTTCCTGTCTCAATATCCCTGGGTCAGACACACACCGGGAGCACTGTGCACAGTTCCTGTCTCAATATCCCTGGGTCAGACACACACCGGGATCACCGTGCACAGTTCCTGTCTCGATATCCCTGGGTCAGACCCACACCGGGATAACTGTGCACAGTTCCTGTCTCAATATCCCTGGGTCAGACCCACACCGGGAGCACTGTGCACAGTTCCTGTCTCCATATCCCTGGGTCAGACCCACACCGGGATAACTGTGCACAGTTCCCGTCTCGATATCCCTGGGTCAGACACACACCGGGGTCACCGTGCACTGTTCCTGTCTCCATATCCCAGGGTCAGACCCACACCGGGAGCACCGTGCACAGTTCCTGTCTCCATATCCCCCTGGGTCAGACCCACACCGGGAGCACTGTGCACAGTTCCTGTCTCCATTTCCGTTAGTCAGACCCACACCGGGATCACCGTCCACAGTTCCTGTCTCCATATCCCAGGGTCAGACCCACACCGGGAGCACCGTGTACATTTCCCATCTGCATATCCCTGGGTCAGACCCACACCGGGAGCACCGTCCACAGTTCCTGTCTCCATATCCCCCTGGGTCAGACCCACACCGGGATCACCGTGCACAGTTCCTGTCTCCATATCCCCCTGGGTCAAACCACACCGGGATCACCGTGCACAGTTCCTGTCTCAATATCCCAGGGTCAGACCCACACCGGGATCACCGTGCACAGTTCCTGTCTCCATATCCCAGGGTCAGACCCACACCGGGAGCACCGTGCACAGTTCCTGTCTCCATATCCCCCTGGGTCAGACCCACACCGGGATCACCGTGCACAGTTCCTGTCTCCATATTCCTGGGTCAGACCCACACCGGGATAACGGTGCACAGTTTCTGTCTCCATATCCCTGGGTCAGACCCACACCGGGATCACCGTGCACAGTTCCTGTCTCCATATCCCTGGGTCAGACCCACACCGGGATAACGGTGCACAGTTCCTGTCTCCATATCCCTGGGGCAGACCCACACCGGGATAACGGTGCACAGTTCCTGTCTCCATATCCCAGGGTCAGACCCACACCGGGAGCACCGAGCACAGTTCCCATCTCCATATCCCACTGGGTCAGTCCCACACCGGGAGCACCGTGCACAGTTCCCATCTCCATATCCCCCTGGGTCAGTCCCACACCGGGAGCACCGTGCACAGTTCCTGTCTCCATATCACTGGGTCAGACCAACACCGGGATCACCGTGCACAGTTCCCTTCTCCATATCCCAGGGTCAGACCCACACCGGGAGCACCGTGCACAGTTCCTGTCTCCATATCCCCCTGGGTCAGACCCACACCGGGATCACCGTGCACAGTTCCCATCTCCATATCACCCTGGGTCAGTCCAACACCGGGATCACCGTGCACAGTTCCTGTCTGTGTATCCCTGGATCAGACCCACACCGGGATCACCCTGCACAGTTCCCATCTCCATATCCGCCTGGGTCAGACCAACACTGCGAGCACCATGCACATTTCCCATCTGCATTTCCCTGGGTCAGACCAACACTGGGATCACAGTGCACAGATCCCTTCGGCATATCCCTGGGTCAGACCCACACCGGGAGCACCGTGCACAGTTACTGTCTCCATATCCCACTCGGTCAAACCCACACCGGGATCACCGTGCACAGTTCCTGTCTCCATGTACTCCTGGATCAGATCCACACCGGGATAACCGTGCACAGATCCTGTCTCCATATCCCCCTGGGTCAAACCCACACTGGGATCACCCTGCCCAGTTTCCTTCTACATATCCCTGGGTCAGACACACACCGGGAACACCGTGCCCAGTTTCCATCTACATATCCCTGGGTCAGACACACACCGGGAGCACCGTGCACAGTTCCCATCTCCATATCCCCCTGGGTCAGACCCACACCGTGAGCACCAAGCACAGATCCTGTCTCCATATCCCACTCGGTCAGACCCACACCGGGAGCACCGTGCACAGTTCCCATCTCCATATCCCCCGTGGGTCAGACCCACACTGGGTGCACCGTGCACAGTTCCTGTCTGTGTATCAATGGATCAGACCCACACCGGGAGCACCGAGGACAGTTCCCATCTCCATAACCCCCTAGGTCAGACCCACACCGTGAGCACCATGCACATTTCCCATCTGCATTTCCCTTGGTCAGACCAACACTGGGAGCACAGTGCACATTTGCCTTCTTCATATCCCTGGGTCAGACCCACACCGGGAGCACCGTGCACAGTTCCCATCTCCATATCCCGCTGGGTCAGACCAACACAGGGATCACCGTGCACAGTTCCTGTCTCCATATCCCAGGGTCAGACCCACACCGGGATCACTGTGCACAGTTCCTGTCTCAATATCCCTGGGTCAGACCCACACCGGGATCACCGTGCACAGTTCCTGTCTCGATATCCCTGGGTCAGACCCACACCGGGATAACTGTGCACAGTTCCTGTCTCAATATCCCTGGGTCAGACCCACACCGGGATAACTGTGCACAGTTCCCGTCTCGATATCCCTGGGTCAGACACACACCGGGGTCACCGTGCACAGTTCCTGTCTCCATATCCCAGGGTCAGACCCACACCGGGAGCACCGTGCACAGTTCCTGTCTTCATATCCCCCTGGGTCAGACCCACACCGGGAGCACTGTGCACAGTTCCTGTCTCCATTTCCGTTAGTCAGACCCACACCGGGATCACCGTCCACAGTTCCTGTCTCCATATCCCAGGGTCAGACCCACACCGGGAGCACCGTGTACATTTCCCATCTGCATATCCCTGGGTCAGACCCACACCGGGAGCACCGTCCACAGTTCCTGTCTCCATATCCCCCTGGGTCAGACCCACACCGGGATCACCGTGCACAGTTCCTGTCTCCATATCCCCCTGGGTCAGACCCACACCGGGATCACCGTGCACAGTTCCTGTCTCCACATCCCAGGGTCAGACCCACACCGGGAGCACCGTGCACAGTTCCTGTCTCCATATCCCCCTGGGTCAGACCCACACCGGGATCACCGTGCACAGTTCCTGTCTCCATATCCCTGGGTCAGACCAACACCGGGATCACCATGCACAGTTCCTGTCTCCATATCCCAGGGTCAGACCCACACCGGGAGCACCGAGCACAGTTCCCATCTCGATATCCCCCTGGGTCAGACCCACACCGGGAGAACCGTGCACAGTTCCTGTCTCCATATCACTGGGTCAGACCAACACCGGGATCACCGTGCACAGTTCCCTTCTCCATATCCCCCTGGGTCAGACCCACACCGTGGGCACCATGCGCAGTTTCCATCTCCATATCCCTGGGTTACACCCACACCGGGAGCAACGTGCACAGTTCCCATCTCCATATCCCACTGGGTCAGTCCCACACCGGGAGCACCGTGCACAGTTCCCGTCTGTGTATCCCTGGGTTACACCCACACCGGGAGCACCGTGCACAGTTCCCATCTCCATATCCCTCTCGGTCAGACCCACACCGGGAGCACCGAGCACAGTTCCCATCTCCATATACCCCTGGGTCAGACCCACACCGGGAGCACCGTGCACAGTTCCTGTCTCCGTATCCCCGTGGGTCAGACCCACACCGGGAGCACCGTGCACAGTTCCTGTCTCCATATCCCCCTGGGTCAGACCCACACCGGGATCACCGTGCACAGTTCCCGTCTCCATATCCGTGTGTCAGACCCACACCGGGAGCACCGTGCACAGTTCCTGTCTCCATATCCCCCTGGGTCAGACCCACACCGGGAGCACCGTGCACAGTTCCTGTCTCCATATCCCCCTGGGTCAGACCCACACCGGGATCACCGTGCACAGTTCCCGTCTCCATATCCGTGTGTCAGACCCACACCGGGAGCACCGTGCACAGTTCCTGTCTCCATATCCCCCTGGGTCAGACCCACACCGGGAGCACCGTGCACAGTTCCTGTCTCCATATCCCCCTGGGTCAGACCCACACCGGGAGCACCATGCACAGTTCCTGTCTCAATATCCCTGGGTCAGACACACACCGGGATCACCGTGCACAGTTCCTGTCTCGATATCCCAGGGTCAGACCCACACCGGGATAACTGTGCACAGTTCCTGTCTCAATATCCCTGGGTCAGACCCACACCGGGAGCACTGTGCACAGTTCCTGTCTCCATATCCCTGGGTCAGACCCACACCGGGATAACTGTGCACAGTTCCCGTCTCGATATCCCTGGGTCAGACACACACCGGGGTCACCGTGCACTGTTCCTGTCTCCATATCCCAGGGTCAGACCCACACCGGGAGCACCGTGCACAGTTCCTGTCTCCATATCCCCCTGGGTCAGACCCACACCGGGAGCACTGTGCACAGTTCCTGTCTCCATTTCCGTTAGTCAGACCCACACCGGGATCACCGTCCACAGTTCCTGTCTCCATATCCCAGGGTCAGACCCACACCGGGAGCACCGTGTACATTTCCCATCTGCATATCCCTGGGTCAGACCCACACCGGGAGCACCGTCCACAGTTCCTGTCTCCATATCCCAGGGTCAGACCCACACCGGGAGCACCGTGTACATTTCCCATCTGCATATCCCTGGGTCAGACCCACACCGGGAGCACCGTCCACAGTTCCTGTCTCCATATCCCCCTGGGTCAGACCCACACCGGGATCACCGTGCACAGTTCCTGTCTCCATATCCCTGGGTCAGACCAACACCGGGATCACCGTGCACAGTTCCCGTCTCCATATCCCCCTGGGTCAGACCCACACCGGGAGCACCGTGCACAGTTCCTGTCTCCATATCCCAGGGTCAGACCCACACCGGGAGCACCGTGCACAGTTCCTGTCTCCATATCCCAGGGTCAGACCCACACCGGGATCACCGTGCACAGTTCCTGTCTCCATATCCCAGGGTCAGACCAACACCGGGATCACCGTGCACAGTTCCCTTCTCCATATCCCCCTGGGTCAGACCCACACCGTGGGCACCATGCGCAGTTTCCATCTCCATATCTCTGGGTTACACCCACACCGGGAGCAACGTGCACAGTTCCCATCTCCATATCCCACTGGGTCAGTCCCACACCGGGAGCACCGTGCACAGTTCCTGTCTCCATATCCCTCTTGGTCAGACCCACACCGGGATCACCGTGCACAGTTCTCATCTCCATATCCCCCTGGGTCAGACCCACACCGGGAGCACCGTGCACAGTTCCTGTCTCCGTATCCCCGTGGGTCAGACCCACACCGGGAGCACCGTGCACAGTTCCTGTCTCCATATCCCCCTGGGTCAGACCCACACCGGGATCACCGTGCACAGTTCCTGTCTCCATATCCCTGGGGCAGACCCACACCGGGATAACGGTGCACAGTTTCTGTCTCCATATCCCTGGGTCAGACCAACACCGGGATCACCATGCACAGTTCCTGTCTCCATATCCCCCTGAGTCAGACCAACACCGGGAGCACAATGCACATTTCCCATCTCCATATCCCTCTGGGTCAGACCCACACCGTGAGCACCAAGCACAGTTCCCATCTGCATTTCCCTGGGTCAGACTAACACTGGGATGACAGTGCACAGATCCCTTCGGCATATCCCTGGATCAGACCCACAACGGGATCACTGTGCACAGTTCCTGTCTCCATATCCCCCTGGGTCAGACCCACACTGGGTGCACCGTGCACAGTTCCTGTCTGTGTATCCCTGGATCAGACCCACACCGGGAGCACCGAGGACAGTTCCCATCTCCATATCCCCCTGGGTCAGACCACCACCGGGAGCACCGTGCACAGTTCCCATCTCCATATCACCATGGGTCAGACCAACACAGGGATCACCGTGTACAGTTCCCATCTCCATATCACCCTGGGTCAGACCAACACCGGGATCACCGTGCACAGTTCCTGTCTGTGTATCCCTGGGTCAGACCCACACCGGGAGCACCGTGCACAGTTCCTGTCTCCATATCCCCCTGGGTCAGACCCACACCGGGAGCACCGGGCACAGTTCCCATCTCCATATCCCCCTGGGTCAGACCCACACCGGGAGCACCGTGCACAGTTCCTGTCTCCATATCCCCCTGGGTCAGACCCACACCGGGAGCACCGGGCACAGTTCCTGTCTCCATATCCCCCTGGGTCAGACCCACACCGGGAGCACCGGGCACAGTTCCCGTCTCCATATCCCCCTGGGTCAGACCCACACCGGGATCACCGTGCACAGTACCTGTCTCCATATCCCCCTGGGTCAGACCCACACCGGGAGCACCGGGCACAGTTCCCATCTCCATATCCCCCTGGGTCAGACCCACACCGGGAGCACCGTGCACAGTTCCTGTCTCCATATCCCCCTGGGTCAGACCCACACCGGGAGCACCGGGCACAGTTCCTGTCTCCGTATCCCCCTCGGTCAGACCCACACCGGGAGCACCGAGCACAGTTCCCGTCTCTGTATCCCTGGATCAGACCCACACCGGGAGCACCGTGCACAGTTCCCATCTCCATATCACCCTGGGTCAGACCAACACCGGGATCACCGTGCACAGTTCCTGTCTGTGTATCCCTGGATCAGACCCACACCGGGAGCACCGAGCACAGTTCCCATCTCCATATCCCCCTGGGTCAGACCCACACCGGGAGCACCGTGCACAGTTCCCATCTCCATATCCCCCTGGATCAGACCCACACCGTGAGCACCGTGCACAGTTCCTGTCTCCATATCCCCCTGGGTCAGACCCACACCGGGAGCACCGGGCACAGTTCCTGTCTCCGTATCCCCCTCGGTCAGACCCACACCGGGAGCACCGTGCACAGTTCCCATCTCCATATCCCAGGGTCAGACCCACACTGGGTGCACCGTGCACAGTTACTGTCTGTGTATCCCTGGATCAGACCCACACCGGGAGCACCGAGGACAGTTCCCATCTCCATATCCCCCTGGGTCAGTCCACCACCGGGAGCACCGGGCACAGTTCCCATCTCCATATCACCCTGGGTCAGACCAACACAGGGATCACCGTGTACAGTTCCCATCTCCATATCACCCTGGGTCAGACCCACACCGGGAGAACCGTGCACAGATCCTGTCTCCATATCCCCCTGGGTCAAACCCACACTGGGATCACCCTGCCCAGTTTCCTTCTACATATCCCTGGGTCAGACACACACCGGGAACACCGTGCCCAGTTTCCATCTACATATCCCTGGGTCAGACACACACCGGGAGCACCGTGCACAGTTCCCATCTCCATATCCCCCTGGGTCAGACCCACACCGTGAGCACCAAGCACAGATCCTGTCTCCATATCCCACTCGGTCAGACCCACACCGGGAGCACCGTGCACAGTTCCCATCTCCATATCCCCCGTGGGTCAGACCCACACCGTGAGCACCATGCACAGATCCTGTCTCCATATCCCAGGGTCAGACCCACACTGGGTGCACCGTGCACAGTTCCTGTCTGTCTATCAATGGATCAGACCCACACCGGGAGCACCGAGGACAGTTCCCATCTCCATAACCCCCTGGGTCAGACCCACACCGTGAGCACCATGCACATTTCCCATCTGCATTTCCCTTGGTCAGACCAACACTGGGAGCACAGTGCACATTTCCCTTCTTCATATCCCTGGGTCAGACCCACACCGGGAGCACCGTGCACAGTTCCCATCTCCATATCCCGCTGGGTCAGACCAACACAGGGATCACCGTGCACAGTTCCGGTCTCCATATCCCAGGGTCAGACCCACACCGGGTTCACTGTGCACAGTTCCTGTCTCAATATCCCTGGGTCAGACCCACACAGGGATCACCGTGCACAGTTCCTGTCTCCATATCCCTGGGTCAGACCCACTCCGGGAGCACCGTGCACAGTTCCTGTCTCCATATCCCCCTGGGTCAGACCCACACCGGGAGCACTGTGCACAGTTCCCATCTCCATATCCCCCTGGGTCAGACCCACACCGGGAGCACTGTGCACAGTTCCCATCTCCATATCCCCCTGGGTCAGATCAACACCGGGATCACCGTGTACAGTTCCTATCTCCATTCCCCTGGGTCAGACCCACACCGGGAGCACCGTGCACAGTTCCTGTCTCAATATCCCTGGGTCAGATCAACACTGGGATCACCGTGCACAGTTCCTATCTCCATATCCCCTTTGGTCAGACTCACATCGGGATCACCGTGCACAGTTCCCTTCTCCATATCCCCATGGGTCAGACGCACACTGAGAGCACTGAGTGCAGTTCCCATCTCCATATCCCCCTGGGTCAGACCCACACCGGGAGCACCGTCCACAGTTCCCGTCTCCATATCCCTGGGTGAGACCCACACCGGGATCACCGAGCACAGTTCCTGTCTCCATAACCCCCAGGGTCAGACCCACACCGGGAGCTCCGGGCACAGTTCCCATCTCCATATCCCCCTGGGTCAAACCCACACCGGGAGCACCGTGCACAGTTCCGATCTCCATATCCCCCTGGGTCAGACCCACACCGGGAGCACCGTGCACAGTTCCGATCTCCATATCCCCATGGGTCAGACCCACACCGGGATCACCGTGCACAGTTCCCATCTCCATATCCCCCTGGGTCAAACCCACACCGGGAGCACCGTGCACAGTTCCCATCTCCATATCCCCCTGGGTCAAACCCACACCGGGATCACCGTGCACAGTTCCTGTCTCCCTATCCCCCTGGGTCAGACCCACACCGGGAGCACCGAGCACAGTTCCCATCTCCATATCCCCCTGGGTCAGACCCACACCGGGAGCACCATGCACAGTTACTGTCTCCATATCCCTGGGTCAGACCCACACCGGGATCACCGTGCACAGTTCCTGTCTGTGTATCCCTGGATCAGACCCACACCGGGATCACCGAGCACAGTTCCGATCTCCATATCCCCTTGGGTCAGACCCACACAGGGAGCACCGTGCACAGTTCCTGTCTCCATATCCCCCTGGGTCAGACGCACACTGAGAGCACTGAGTACAGTTCCCATCTCCATATCCCTGGGTCAAACCCATACCGGGAGCACCGTGTACAGTTCCCATCTCCATATCCCCCTGGGTCAGACCCACACCGGGATCACCGTGCACAGTTCCCATCTCCATAACCCCCTGGGTCAGACCCACACCGGGAGCACCGTGCACAGTTCCCATCTCCATATCCCCCTGGGTCAGACCCACACCGGGAGCACCGTGCACTGTTCTTGTCTCAATATACCTGATTCCAACCCACACCGGGATCACCGTGCACAGTACCTGTCTCCATATACTCCTGGATCAGACCCACACCGGGATCACCGTGCACAGTTCCTGTCTCCATATACTCCTGGATCAGACCCACACCGGGATCACCGTGCACAGATCCCCTCTCCATATCCCCCTGGGTCAGACCCACACTGAGAGCACCGTGCACAGTTCCCATCTCCATATCCGTGTGTCAGACTCACACCGGGAGCACTGTGCACAGTTTCTGTCTCGATATCCCTGGGTCAGACACACACCGGGAGCACTGTGCACAGTTCCTGTCTCGATATCCCTGGGTCAGACCCACACCGGGTTCACCGTGGACAGTTCCCTTCTACATATCCCCCTGGGTCAGACTCACACCGGGAGGACCGTGCACAGATCCTGTCTCCATTACCCTGGGTCAGACACACACCGGGATCACCGTGCACAGATCCCCTCTCCATAACCATCTGGGACAGATCCACACTGAGAGCACTGAGTACAGTTCCCATCTCCATATCACCCTGGGTCAGACCCACACCGGAAGCACCAAGCACAGTTCCCATCTCCATATCAGTGTGTCAGACTCACACCGGGAGCACTGTGCACAGTTCCTGTCTCCATATCACCTTGGGTCAGACCCACACCGGGATCACCGTGCACAGTTCCTGTTTCCATATCCCCCTGGTTCAGACGCACACTGGGAGCACCGTGCACTGTTCTTGTCTCAATATACCTGATTCCGACCCACACCTGGATCACCGTGCACAGTACCTGTCTCCATATCCCACTCGGTCAAAACCACACCGGGATCACCGTGCACAGTTCCTGTCTCCATATACTCCTGGATCAGACGAACTCCGGGATCACCGTGCACAGATCCCCTCTCCATATCCCCCTGGGTCAGACCCACACTGAGAGCACCGTGCACAGTTCCCATCTCCATATCCGTGTGTCAGACCCACACCGGGAGCACTGTGCACAGTTCCTGTCTCCATATCCGTGTGTCAGACCCACACCGGGATCACCGTGCACAGATCCCCTCTCCATATCCCCCTGGGTCAGACCCACACTGAGAGCACCGTGCACAGTTTCAGTCTCGATATCCCTGGGTCAGACACACACCGGGAGCACTGTGCACAGTTCCTGTCTCGATATCCCTGGGTCAGACCCACACCGGGTTCACCGTGGACAGTTCCCTTCTACATATCCCCCTGGGTCAGACTCACACCGGGAGGACCGTGCACAGATCCTGTCTCCATTACCCTGGGTCAGACACACACCGGGATCACCGTGCACAGATCCCCTCTCCATAACCCTCTGGGACAGATCCACACTGAGAGCACTGAGTACAGTTCCCATCTCCATATCCCCCTGGGTCAAACCCACACCGGGAGCACCGAGCACAGTTCCCATCTCCATATCCCCCTGGGTCAGACCCACACCGGGAGCACCGTGCACAGTTCCTGTCTGTGTATCCCTGGATCAGACCCACACCGGGATCACCGAGCACAGTTCCGATCTCCATATCCCCTTGGGTCAGACCCACACCGGGAGCACCGTGCTCAGTTCCCGTTTCTGTACCCCTGGATCAGACCCACACCGGGATCACCGTGCACTGTTCCCATCTCTGTATCCCTGGGTCAGACCCACTCCGGGATCACCGTGCACAGTTCCCATCTCCATATCTCTGTTTCAGACACACCGGGAGCACTGAGTACAGTTCCCTTCTCCATATCCCCCTGGGTCAGACACACCGGGAGCACTGAGTACAATTCCCTTCTCCATATCCCCCTGGGTCAGACGCACACTGAGAGCACTGAGTACAGTTCCCTTCTCCATATCACCTTGGGTCAGACCCACACCGGGATCACCGTGCACAGTTCCCATCTCCATATCCCTGGGTCTGACACACCGGGAGCACTGAGTACAGTTCCCTTCTCCATATCCCCCTGCGTCAGACGCACACTGAGAGCACTGAGTACAGTTCCCTTCTCCATATCACCTTGGGTCAGACCCACACAGGGAGCACCGTGCACAGTTCCTGTCTCCATATCCCTGGGTCAGACCCACACCGGGATCACTGTGCTAAATTCCCATCTCCATATCACCCTGGGTCAGAACAACACCGGGATCACCGTGCACAGTTCCTGTCTGTGTATCCCTGGATCAGACCCACACCGGGATCACCGAGCACAGTTCCCATCTCCATATCCCCCTGGGTCAAACCCACACTGGGATCACCGTACACAGTTCCTGTCTCCATATCACCCTGGGTCAGACCCACACCGGGATCACCGTGCACAGTTCCTGTCTCCGTATCCCCCTCGGTCAGACCCACACCGGGATCACCGAGCACAGTTCCTGTCCCCATATCCCTCTGGGTCAGACCCACACCGGGATCACCGAGCACAGTTCCGATCTCCATATCCCCATGGGTCAGACGCACACTG
Source organism: Hypanus sabinus (assembly GCF_030144855.1). Classification (NCBI taxonomy): domain Eukaryota; kingdom Metazoa; phylum Chordata; class Chondrichthyes; order Myliobatiformes; family Dasyatidae; genus Hypanus; species Hypanus sabinus. Next base: position 532,322 of record NW_026778927.1, read on the forward strand.
AGAGCACTGAGTACAGTTCCCTTCTCCATATCACCTTGGGTCAGACCCACACCGGGATCACCGTGCACAGTTCCTGTTTCCATATCCCCCTGGTTCAGACGCACACTGGGAGCACCGTGCACTGTTCTTGTCTCAATATACCTGATTCCGACCCACACCTGGATCACCGTGCACAGTACCTGTCTCCATATCCCACTCGGTCAAAACCACACCGGGATCACCGTGCACAGTTCCTGTCTCCATATACTCCTGGATCAGACGAACTCCGGGATCACCGTGCACAGATCCCCTCTCCATATCCCCCTGGGTCAGACCCATACTGAGAGCACCGTGCACAGTTCCCATCTCCATATCCGTGTGTCAGACCCACACCGGGAGCACTGTGCACAGTTCCCGTCTCCATATCCCTGGGTCGGACCCACACCGGGAGCACCGTGTACAGTTCCCTTCTCCATATCAGTGTGTCAGACCCACACCGGGAGCACCGTGCACAGTTCCCTTCTCCATATCAGTGTGTCAGACCCACACCGGGAGCACCGTGCACAGTTCCTATCTCCATATCCCCCGGGTCAGACCCACACTGGGAGCACCGTGCACAGTTCCCATCTCCATATCCCTGGGTCAGACCCACGCTGGGATCACCGTGCACAGTTCCCATCTCCATATCCCTGGGTCAGACACACACCGGGATCACCGTGCACAGATCCCCTCTCCATAACCCTCTGGGACAGATCCACACTGAGAGCACTGAGTACAGTTCCCATCTCCATATCACCCTGGGTCAAACCCACACCGGAAGCACCGTGTACAGTTCCCATCTCCATATCAGTGTGTCAGACTCACACCGGGAGCACTGTGCACAGTTTCTGTCTCGATATCCCTGGGTCTGACACACACCGGGAGCACTGTGCACAGTTCCTGTCTCCATATCCCCCTGGGTCAGACACACACCGGGAGCACTGTGCACAGTTTCTGTCTCGATATCCCTGGGTCTGACACACACCGGGAGCACTGAGCACAGTTCCTGTCTCCATATCCCCCTGGGTCAGACCCACACCGGGAGCACCATGCACAGTTTCTGTCTCCATATCCCACTGGGTCAGACGCACACTGAGAGCACAGTGCACAGTTCCCTTCTGCATATCCCTGGGTCAGACCCACACCGGGATCACCGTGCACAGTTTCTGTCTCCATATCCCACTGGGTCAGACGCACACTGAGAGCACAGAGCACAGTTCCCATCTCCATATCCCTGGGTCAGACCCACGCTGGGATCACCAGTCACAGTTCCTGTCTCTATATCCCCCTAGGTCAGACTACACCGGGAGCACCGTGCACAGTTCCTGTCTCCATATCCCCCTGGGTCAGACCCACACCGGGAGCACCGTGCACAGTTCCCGTCTGCATATCCGTGTGTCAGACCCACACCGGGAGCACTGTGCACAGTTCCTGTCTCCATATCCCCCTGGGTCAGACCCACACCGGGAGCACCGTGCACAGTTCCTGTCTCCATATCCCCCTGGGTCAGACCCACACCGGGAGCACCGGGCACAGTTCCTGTCTCCATATCCCCCTGGGTCAGACCCACACCGGGAGCACCGTGCTCAGTTCCCATCTCAATATCCCCCTGGGTCAGACCCACTCCGGGAGCACAGTGCACAGTTCCCTTCTGCATATCCCTGGGTCAGACCCACACCGGGATCACCGTGCACAGTTTCTGTCTCCATATCCCACTGGGTCAGACGCACACTGAGAGCACAGAGCACAGTTCCCATCTCCATATCCCTGGGTCAGACCCACGCTGGGATCACCGGTCACAGTTCCTGTCTCTATATCCCCCTAGGTCAGACTACACCGGGAGCACCGTGCACAGTTCCTGTCTCCATATCCCCCTGGGTCAGACCCACACCGGGAGCACCGTGCACAGTTCCCGTCTGCATATCCGTGTGTCAGACCCACACCGGGAGCACTGTGCACAGTTCCTGTCTCCATATCCCCCTGGGTCAGACCCACACCGGGAGCACCGTGCACAGTTCCTGTCTCCATATCCCCCTGGGTCAGACCCACACCGGGAGCACTGCGTACAGTTCCTGTCTCCATTACCCAGGGTCAGACCCACACCGTGTTCACCGTGCACAGTTCCCTTCTCCATATCCCCCTGGGTCAGCCGCACACTGATAGCACTGAGTACAGTTCCCTTCTCCAGATCTCCCGGGGTCAGACCCACACCGGGATCACCGAGCACAGTTCCCATCTCCATATCCCTGGGTCTCACCCACACCAGGAGCACCGTGCACAGTTCCCATCTCCATATCCCTGGGTCTCACCCACACCAGGAGCACCGTGCACAGTTCCCATCTCGATATCCCTGGGTCAGACCCACACCGGGATCACCGAGCACAGTTCCTGTCTCCATATCACCCTGGGTCAGACCCACACCGGGAGCACCGTGCACATTTCCCATCTGCATTTCCCTGGGTCAGACCAACACTGGGAGCACCGTGCACATTCCCGTCTCTCTATCCCTGGATCAGACCCACAATGGGATCACCGACCACAGTTCCTGTCTCCATATCCCGCTCGGTCAAACCCACAGCGGGATCACCGTGCAAAGTTCCCATCTCCATATCCCCCTGGGTCAAACCCACACCGGGATCACCGTGCCCAGTTTCCATCTCCATATCCCCCTGGTTCAGACCCACACCGGGAGCACCGTGCACAGTTCTCATCTCCATATACCCCTGGGTCAGACCCACACTGGGTGCACCGTGCACAGTTCCTGTCTGTGTATCCCTGGATCAGACCCACACCGGGATCACCGTGCACAGTTCCCATCTCCATATCACCCTGTGTCAGGCCAACACCGGGATTACCGTGCACAGTTCCCATCTGCATATCCCTGGGTCAGACCAACACTGGGATCACCGTGCACAGTTCCCTTCTGCATATCCCTGGGTCAGACCCACACCGGGAGCACCGTGCACAGTTCCTGTTTCCATATCCCCCTGGGTCAGACGCACACTGGGAGCACCGTGCACTGTTCTTGTCTCAATATACCTGATTCCGACCCACACCGGGATCACCGTGCACAGTACCTGTCTCCATATCCCACTCGGTCAAAACCACACCGGGATCACCGTGCACAGTTCCTGTCTCCATATACTCCTGGATCAGACCCACACCGGGATCACCGTGCACAGATCCCCTCTCCATATCCCCCTGGGTCAGACCCACACTGAGAGCACCGTGCACAGTTCCCATCTCCATATCCGTGTGTCAGACCCACACCGGGAGCACTGTGCACAGTTCCTGTCTCGATATCCCTGGGTCAGACACACACCGGGATCACCGTGCACAGATCCCCTCTCCATAACCCTCTGGGACAGATCCACACTGAGAGCACTGAGTACAGTTCCCTTCTCCATATCACCCTGGGTCAGATCCACACCGGAAGCACCGGGCACAGTTCCCATCTCCATATCAGTGTGTCAGACTCACACCGGGAGCCCTGTGCACAGTTTCTGTCTCGATATCCCTGGGTCAGACACACCGGGAGCACTGTGCACAGTTTCTGTCTCCATATCCCTGGGTCAGACACACCGGGAGCACTGAGCACAGTTCCCATCTCCATATCCCCCTGGGTCAGACCCACACTGGGAGCACAGTGCACAGTTCCTGTCTCCATATCCCCCTGGGTCAGACCCACACCGGGAGCACCGTGCACTGTTCCCATCTCTGTATCCCTGGGTCAGACCCACATCGGGATCACCGTGCACAGTTCCCTTCTCCATATCCCCCTGGGTCAAACCCACACCGTGAGCACCGTGCACAGTTCCCATCTCCATATCCCGCTGGGTCAGACCAACACAGGGATCACCGTGCACAGTTCCTGTCTCCATATCCCTGGGTCAGACCCACTCCGGGAGCACTGTGCACAGTTCCTGTCTCAATATCCCTGGGTCAGACACACACCGGGATCACCGTGCACAGTTCCTGTCTCGATATCCCTGGGTCAGACCCACACCGGGATTACTGTGCACAGTTCCTGTCTCAATATCCCTGGGTCAGACCCACACCGGGATCACCGTGCACAGTTCCTGTCTCCATATCCCTGGGTCAGACCCACTCCGGGAGCACCGTGCACAGTTCCCATCTCCATATCCCCCTGGGTCAGACCCACACCGGGAGCACCGAGCACAGTTCCTGTCTCCATATCCCTGGGTCAGACCCAAACCGGGAGCACTGTGCACAATTCCTGTCTCCATATCCCTGGGTCAGACCCACACCAGGAGCACTGTGCACAGTTCCTGTCTCCATTTCCGTTAGTCAGACCCACACCGGGATCACCGTGCACAGTTCCTGTCTCCATATCCCAGGGTCAGACCCACACCGGGAGCACCGTGTACATTTCCCATCTGCATATCCCTGGATCAGACCCACACCGGGATCACCGTGCACAGTTCCTGTCTCCATATCCCCCTGGGTCAGACCCACACCGGGATCACCGTGCACAGTTCCTGTCTCCATATCCCCCTGGGTCAGACCCACACCGGGATCACCGTGCACAATTCCTGTCTCCATATCCCTGGGTCAGACCAACACCGGGATCACCATGCACAGTTCCTGTCTCCATATCCCAGGGTCAGACCCACACCAGGAGCACCGTGCACAGTTCCTGTCTCCATATCCCACTGGGTCAGACCCACACCGGGATCACCGTGCACAGTTCCTGTCTCCATATCCCTGGGTCAGACCCACACCGGGATAACGGTGCACAGTTTCTGTCTCTATATCCCTGGGTCAAACCAACACCGGGATCACCATGCACAGTTCCTGTCTCCATATCCCAGGGTCAGACCCACACCGGGAGCACCGTGCACAGTTCCCATCTCCATATCCCACTGGGTCAGTCCCACACCGGGAGCACCGTGCACAGTTCCCATCTCCATATCCCACTGGGTCAGTCCCACACCGGGAGCACCGTGCACAGTTCCTGTCTCTATATCCCACTGGGTCAGACCAACACCGGGATCACCATGCACAATTCCCGTCTCCATATCCCTCTCGGTCAGACCCACACCGGGAGCACCGAGCACAGTTCCCATCTCCATATCCCCCTGGGTCAGACCCACACCGGGAGCACCGTGCACAGTTCCTGTCTCCGTATCCCTGTGGGTCAGACCAAAACCGGGAGCACAATGCACATTTACCATCTGCATTTCCCTGGGTCAGACCAACACTGGGATCACAGTGCACAGATCCCTTCGGCATATCCCTGGGTCAGACTCAAACCGGGATCACCGTGCACAGTTCCTGTCTGTGTATCCCTGGATCAGACCCACACCGGGAGCACCGTGCACAGTTCCCATCTCCATATCCCCCTGGGTCAGACCCACACCGGGAGCACCGAGCACAGTTCCCGTCTCCATATCCCTGGGTCAGACCCATACGGTGATCACCGTGCACAATTCCTGTCTCCATAGCCCTGGGTCAGACCCACGCTGGGATCACCCTGCACAGTTCCCGTATCATATCCCTGGGTCAGATCAATACCGTGATCTCCTTGCACAGTTCCTGTCTCGATATCCCTGGGTCAGACCAACACCGGGATCACCGTGCACAGTTCCCTTCTCCATATCCCCCTGGGTCAGACCCACACCGTGGGCACCATGCGCAGTTTCCATCTCCATGTCCCTGGGTTACACCCTCACCGGGAGCAACGTGCACAGTTCCCATCTCCATATCCCACTGGGTCAGTCCCACACCGGGAGCACCGTGCACAGTTCCTGTCTCCATATCCCTGGGTCAGACCAACACCGGGATCACCGTGCACAGTTCCCTTCTCCATATCCCACTGGGTCAGACCCACACCGTGGGCACCATTCACAGTTTCCATCTCCATATCCCTGGGTTACACCCACACCGGGAGCACCGTGCACAGTTCCCATCTCCATATCCCTCTCGGTCAGACCCACACCGGGAGCACCGTGCACAGTTCCCATCTCCATATCACCCAGGGTCAGACCCACACCGGGAGCACCGAGCACAGTTCCCATCTCCATATCCCTGGGTCAGACCCACACCGGGATCACCGTGCACAGTTCCTGTCTCCATATCCCTGGGTCAGACCCACACCGGGATAACGGTGCACAGTTTCTGTCTCCATATCCCTGGGTCAGACCAACACCGGGATCACCATGCACAGTTCCTGTCTCCATATCCCAGGGTCAGACCCACACCGGGATCACCGTGCACAGATCCTGTCTCCATATCCCACTCGGTCAGACCCACACCGGGAGCACCGTGCACAGTTCCCATCTCCATATCCCCCGTGGGTCAGACCCACAATCGGATCACCGTGCACAGATCCTGTCTCCATATCCCAGGGTCAGACCCACACTGGGTGCACCGTGCACAGTTCCTGTCTGTGTATCAATGGATCAGACCCACACCGGGAGCACCGAGGACAGTTCCCATCTCCATAACCCCCTGGGTCAGACCCACACCGTGAGCACCATGCACATTTCCCATCTGCATTTCCCTTGGTCAGACCAACACTGGGAGCACAGTGCACATTTCCCTTCTTCATATCCCTGGGTCAGACCCACACCGGGAGCACCGTGCACAGTTCCCATCTCCATATCCCGCTGGGTCAGACCAACACAGGGATCACCGTGCACAGTTCCTGTCTCCATATCCCTGGGTCAGACCCACTCCGGGAGCACTGTGCACAGTTCCTGTCTCAATATCCCTGGGTCAGACACACACCGGGATCACCGTGCACAGTTCCTGTCTCGATATCCCTGGGTCAGACCCACACCGGGATAACTGTGCACAGTTCCTGTCTCAATATCCCTGGGTCAGACCCACACCGGGAGCACTGTGCACAGTTCCTGTCTCCATATCCCTGGGTCAGACCCACACCGGGATAACTGTGCACAGTTCCCGTCTCGATATCCCTGGGTCAGACACACACCGGGGTCACCGTGCACTGTTCCTGTCTCCATATCCCAGGGTCAGACCCACACCGGGAGCACCGTGCACAGTTCCTGTCTCCATATCCCCCTGGGTCAGACCCACACCGGGAGCACTGTGCACAGTTCCTGTCTCCATTTCCGTTAGTCAGACCCACACCGGGATCACCGTCCACAGTTCCTGTCTCCATATCCCAGGGTCAGACCCACACCGGGAGCACCGTGTACATTTCCCATCTGCATATCCCTGGGTCAGACCCACACCGGGAGCACCGTCCACAGTTCCTGTCTCCATATCCCCCTGGGTCAGACCCACACCGGGATCACCGTGCACAGTTCCTGTCTCCATATCCCCCTGGGTCAGACCCACACCGGGATCACCGTGCACAGTTCCTGTCTCCATATCCCAGGGTCAGACCCACACCGGGAGCACCGTGCACAGTTCCTGTCTCCATATCCCCCTGGGTCAGACCCACACCGGGATCACCGTGCACAGTTCCTGTCTCCATATCCCTGGGTCAGACCCACACCGGGATAACGGTGCACAGTTTCTGTCTCCATATCCCTGGGTCAGACCAACACCGGGATCACCATGCACAGTTCCTGTCTCCATATCCCAGGGTCAGACCCACACCGGGAGCACCGAGCACAGTTCCCATCTCCATATCCCACTGGGTCAGTCCCACACCGGGAGCACCGTGCACAGTTCCTATCTCCATATCCCTGTGTCAGACCAACACCGGGATCACCGTGCACAGTTCCCTTCTCCATATCCCCCTGGGTCAGACCCACACCGTGGGCACCATGCGCAGTTTCCATCTCCATATCCCTGGGTTACACCCACACCGGGAGCAACGTGCACAGTTCCCATCTCCATATCCCAGGGTCAGACACACACCGGGATCACCGTGCACAGTTCCCATCTCCATATCACCCTGGGTCAGTCCAACACCGGGATCACCGTGCACAGTTCCTGTCTGTGTATCCCTGGATCAGACCCACACCGGGATCACCCTGCACAGTTCCCATCTCCATATCCGCCTGGGTCAGACCCACACCGGGATCACCGTGCACAGTTCCTGTCTCCATATCCCCCTGGGTCAGACCCACACCGGGAGCACCGGGCACAGTTCCCATCTCCATAACCCCCTGGGTCAGACCAACACTGCGAGCACCATGCACATTTCCCATCTGCATTTCCCTGGGTCAGACCAACACTGGGATCACAGTGCACAGATCCCTTCGGCATATCCCTGGGTCAGACCCACACCGGGAGCACCGTGCACAGTTACTGTCTCCATATCCCACTCGGTCAAACCCACACCGGGATCACCGTGCACAGTTCCTGTCTCCATGTACTCCTGGATCAGATCCACACCGGGATAACCGTGCACAGATCCTGTCTCCATATCCCCCTGGGTCAAACCCACACTGGGATCACCCTGCCCAGTTTCCTTCTACATATCCCTGGGTCAGACACACACCGGGAACACCGTGCCCAGTTCTCATCTCCATATACCCCTGGGTCAGACCCACACTGGGTGCACCGTGCACAGATCCTGTCTGTGTATCAATGGATCAGACCCACACCGGGAGCACCGAGGACAGTTCCCATCTCCATAACCCCCTAGGTCAGACCCACACCGTGAGCACCATGCACATTTCCCATCTGCATTTCCCTTGGTCAGACCAACACTGGGAGCACAGTGCACAGATCCCTTCGGCATATCCCTGGGTCAGACCCACACCGGGAGCACCGTGCACAGTTCCCATCTCCATATCCCGCTGGGTCAGACCAACACAGGGATCACCGTGCACAGTTCCTGTCTCCATATCCCTGGGTCAGACCCACACCGGGATCACTGTGCACAGTTCCTGTCTCAATATCCCTGGGTCAGACCCACACAGGGATCACCGTGCACAGTTCCTGTCTCCATATCCCTGGGTCAGACCCACTCCGGGAGCACCGTGCACAGTTCCCATCTCCATATCCCCCTGGGTCAGACCCACACCGGGAGCACTGTGCACAGTTCCTGTCTCAATATCCCTGGGTCAGACACACACCGGGAGCACTGTGCACAGTTCCTGTCTCGATATCCCTGGGTCAGACCCACACCGGGATAACTGTGCACAGTTCCTGTCTCAATATCCCTGGGTCAGACCCACACCGGGATAACTGTGCACAGTTCCCGTCTCGATATCCCTGGGTCAGACACACACCGGGGTCACCGTGCACAGTTCCTGTCTCCATATCCCAGGGTCAGACCCACACCGGGAGCACCGTGCACAGTTCCTGTCTCCATATCCCCCTGGGTCAGACCCACGCTGGGATCACCGTGCACAGTTCCTGTCTCCATTTCCGTTAGTCAGACCCACACCGGGATCACCGTCCACAGTTCCTGTCTCCATATCCCAGGGTCAGACCCACACCGGGAGCACCGTGTACATTTCCCATCTGCATATCCCTGGGTCAGACCCACACCGGGAGCACCGTCCACAGTTCCTGTCTCCATATCCCAGGGTCAGACCCACACCGGGAGCACCGTGTACAGTTCCTGTCTCCATATCCCAGGGTCAGACCCACACCGGGAGCACCGTGTACATTTCCCATCTGCATATCCCTGGGTCAGACCCACACCGGGAGCACCGTCCACAGTTCCTGTCTCCATATCCCCCTGGGTCAGACCCACACCGGGATCACCGTGCACAGTTCCTGTCTCCATATCCCCCTGGGTCAGACCCACACCGGGATCACCGTGCACAGTTCCTGTCTCCACATCCCAGGGTCAGACCCACACCGGGAGCACCGTGCACAGTTCCTGTCTCCATATCCCCCTGGGTCAGACCCACACCGGGATCACCGTGCATAGTTCCTGTCTCCATATCCCCCTGGTTCAGACCCACACCGGGATAACGGTGCACAGTTTCTGTCTCCATATCCCTGGGTCAGACCAACACCGGGATCACCATGCACAGTTCCTGTCTCCATATCCCCCTGGGTCAGACCCACACCGGGAGCACCGTGCACACTTCCCATCTCCATATCCCCCTGGGTCAGACCCACACCGGGAGCACCGTGCACAGTTCCTGTCTCCATATCCCTGGGTCAGACCCACACCGGGAGCACCGTGCACACTTCCCATCTCCATATCCCCCTGGGTCAGACCCACACCGGGAGAACCGTGCACAGTTCCTGTCTCCATATCCCTGGGTCAGACCAACACCGGGAGCAACGTGCACAGTTCCTGTCTCCATATCCCTGGGTCAGACCAACACCGGGATCACCGTGCACAGTTCCCTTCTCCATATCCCTGGGTTACACCCACACCGGGAGCACCGTGCACAATTCCCGTCTCCATATCCCTCTCGGTCAGACCCACACCGGGAGCACCGAGCACAGTTCCCATCTCCATATCCCCCTGGGTCAGACCCACACCGGGAGCACCGTGCACAGTTCCTGTCTCCGTATCCCCGTGGGTCAGACCCACACCGGGAGCACCGTGCACAGTTCCTGTCTCCATATCCCCCTGGGTCAGACCCACACCGGGATCACCGTGCACAGTTCCTGTCTCCATATCCCTGGGGCAGACCCACTCCGGGAGCACCGTGCACAGTTCCCATCTCCATATCCCCCTGGGTCAGACCCACACCGGGATAACTGTGCACAGTTCCTGTCTCAATATCCCTGGGTCAGACCCACACCGGGATAACTGTGCACAGTTCCTGTCTCAATATCCCTGGGTCAGACCCACACCGGGAGCACTGTGCACAGTTCCTGTCTCCATATCCCTGGGTCAGACCCACACCGGGATAACTGTGCACAGTTCCCGTCTCGATATCCCTGGGTCAGACACACACCGGGGTCACCGTGCACTGTTCCTGTCTCCATATCCCAGGGTCAGACCCACACCGGGAGCACCGTGCACAGTTCCTGTCTCCATATCCCCCTGGGTCAGACCCACACCGGGATCACCGTGCACAGTTCCTGTCTCCATATCCCCCTGGGTCAGACCCACACCGGGATCACCGTGCACAGTTCCTGTCTCCATATCCCTGGGTCAGACCCACACCGGGAGCACTGTGCACAGTTCCTGTCTCCATTTCCGTTAGTCAGACCCACACCGGGATCACCGTCCACAGTTCCTGTCTCCATATCCCAGGGTCAGACCCACACCGGGAGCACCGTGTACATTTCCCATCTGCATATCCCTGGGTCAGACCCACACCGGGAGCACCGTGCACAGTTCCTGTCTCCATATCCCCCTGGGTCAGACCCACACCGGGATCACCGTGCACAGTTCCTGTCTCCATATCCCAGGGTCAGACCCACACCGGGAGCACCGAGCACAGTTCCCATCTCGATATCCCCCTGGGTCAGACCCACACCGGGAGCACCGTGCACAGTTCCTGTCTCCATATCCCCCTGGGTCAGACCCACACCGGGAGAACCGTGCACAGTTCCTGTCTCCATATCACTGGGTCAGACCAACACCGGGATCACCGTGCACAGTTCCCTTCTCCATATCCCCCTGGGACAGACCCACACCGTGGGCACCATGCGCAGTTTCCATCTCCATATCCCTGGGTTACACCCACACCGGGAGCACCGTGCACAATTCCCGTCTCCATATCCCTCTTGGTCAGACCCACACCGGGAGCACCGAGCACAGTTCCCATCTCCATATCCCCCTGGGTCAGACCCACACCGGGAGCACCGTGCACAGTTCCTGTCTCCGTATCCCCGTGGGTCAGACCCACACCGGGAGCACCGTGCACAGTTCCTGTCTCCATATCCCCCTGGGTCAGACCCACACCGGGATCACCGTGCACAGTTCCTGTCTCCATATCCCTGGGGCAGACCCACACCGGGATAACGGTGCACAGTTTCTGTCTCCATATCCGTGGGTCAGACCCACACCGGGAGCACCATGCACAGTTCCTGTCTCCATATCCCCCTGAGTCAGACCAACACCGGGAGCACAATGCACATTTCCCATCTCCATATCCCTCTGGGTCAGACCCACACCGTGAGCACCAAGCACAGTTCCCATCTGCATTTCCCTGGGTCAGACCAACACTGGGATGACAGTGCACAGATCCCTTCGGCATATCCCTGGATCAGACCCACAACGGGATCACTGTGCACAGTTCCTGTCTCCATATCCCCCTGGGTCAGACCCACACTGGGTGCACCGTGCACAGTTCCTGTCTGTGTATCCCTGGATCAGACCCACACCGGGAGCACCGAGGACAGTTCCCATCTCCATATCCCCCTGGGTCAGACCACCACCGGGAGCACCGTGCACAGTTCCCATCTCCATATCACCCTGGGTCAGACCAACACAGGGATCACCGTGTACAGTTCCCATCTCCATATCACCCTGGGTCAGACCAACACCGGGATCACCGTGCACAGTTCCTGTCTGTGTATCCCTGGGTCAGACCCACACCGGGAGCACCGTGCACAGTTCCTGTCTCCATATCCCCCTGGGTCAGACCCACACCGGGAGCACCGTGCACAGTTCCTGTCTCCATATCCCCCTGGGTCAGACCCACACCGGGAGCACCGGGCACAGTTCCTGTTTCCATATCCCCCTGGGTCAGACCCACACCGGGAGCACCGTGCACAGTTCCTGTCTCCATATCCCCCTGGGTCAGACCCACACCGGGAGCACCGGGCACAGTTCCCATCTCCATATCCCCCTGGGTCAGACCCACACCGGGAGCACCGTGCACAGTTCCTGTCTCCATATCCCCCTGGGTCAGACCCACACCGGGAGCACCGGGCACAGTTCCTGTCTCCGTATCCCCCTCGGTCAGACCCACACCGGGAGCACCGAGCACAGTTCCCGTCTCTGTATCCCTGGATCAGACCCAGACCGGGAGCACCGTGCACAGTTCCCATCTCCATATCACCCTGGGTCAGACCAACACCGGGATCACCGTGCACAGTTCCTGTCTGTGTATCCCTGGATCAGACCCACACCGGGAGCACCGTGCACAGTTCCCATCTCCATATCCCCCTGGGTCAGACCCACACTGGGATCACCGTGTACAGTTCCTGTCTCCATATCCCAGGGTCAGACCCACACTGGGTGCACCGTGCACAGTTCCTGTCTCCATATCCCCCTGGGTCAGACCCACACCGGGAGCACCGTGCACAGTTCCTGTCTCCATATCCCAGGGTCAGACCCACACTGGGTGCACCGTGCACAGTTCCTGTCTGTGTATCCCTGTGTCAGACCCACACCGGGAGCACCGAGGACAGTTCCCATCTCCATATCCCCCTGGGTCAGTCCACCACCGGGAGCACCGTGCACAGTTCCCATCTCCATATCACCCTGGGTCAGACCAACACAGGGATCACCGTGTACAGTTCCCATCTCCATATCACCCTGGGTCAGACCCACACCGGGAGAACCGTGCACAGATCCTGTCTCCATATCCCCCTGGGTCAAACCCACACTGGGATCACCCTGCCCAGTTTCCTTCTACATATCCCTGGGTCAGACACACACCGGGAACACCGTGCCCAGTTTCCATCTACATATCCCTGGGTCAGACACACACCGGGAGCACCGTGCACAGTTCCCATCTCCATATCCCCCTGGGTCAGACCCACACCGTGAGCACCAAGCACAGATCCTGTCTCCATATCCCTCTCGGTCAGACCCACACCGGGAGCACTGTGCACAGTTCCCATCTCCATATCCCCCGTGGGTCAGACCCACACCGTGAGCACCATGCACAGATCCTGTCTCCATATCCCAGGGTCAGACCCACACTGGGTGCACCGTGCACAGTTCCTGTCTGTCTATCAATGGATCAGACCCACACCGGGAGCACCGAGGACAGTTCCCATCTCCATAACCCCCTGGGTCAGACCCACACCGTGAGCACCGTGCACAGTTCCTGTCTCCATAGCCCCGGGTCAGACCCACACCGGGAGCACCGAGGACAGTTCCCATCTCCATAACCCCCTGGGTCAGTCCCACACTGTGAGCACCATGCACATTTCCCATCTGCATTTCCCTTGGTCAGACCAACACTGGGAGCACAGTGCACATTTCCCTTCTTCATATCCCTGGGTCAGACCCACACCGGGAGCACCGTGCACAGTTCCCATCTCCATATCCCGCTGGGTCAGACCAACACAGGGATCACCGTGCACAGTTCCTGTCTCCATATCCCAGGGTCAGACCCACACCGGGTTCACTGTGCACAGTTCCTGTCTCCATATCCCTGGGTCAGACACACACCGGGAGCACTGTGCACAGTTCCTGTCTCAATATCCCTGGGTCAGACACACACCGGGATCACCGTGCACAGTTCCTGTCTCAATATCCCTGGGTCAGACACACACCGGGAGCACTGTGCACAGTTCCTGTCTCAATATCCCTGGGTCAGACACACACCGGGATCACCGTGCACAGTTCCTGTCTCGATATCCCTGGGTCAGACCCACACCGGGATAACTGTGCACAGTTCCTGTCTCCATATCCCTGGGTCAGACCCACACCGGGATAACTGTGCACAGTTCCTGTCTCGATATCCCTGGGTCAGACACACACCGGGATCACCGTGCACAGTTCCCATCTCCATATCACCCTGGGTCAGACCAACACCGGGATCACCGTGCACAGTTCCTGTCTGTGTATCCCTGGATCAGACCAACACCGGGATCACCATGCACAGTTCCTGTCTGTGTATCCCTGGATCAGACCCACACCTGGAGCACCGTGCACAGTTCCCGTCTCCATATCCCCCTGGGTCTCACCCACACCAGGAGCACCGAGCACAGTTCCTGTCTCCATATCCCAGGGTCAGACCCACACCGGGAGCACCGTGCACAGTTCCTGTCTCCGTATCCCCCTCGGTCAGACCCACACCGGGAGCACCGTGCACAGTTCCTGTCTCCATATCCCCCTGGGTCAGACCCACACCGGGATCACCGTGCACAGTTCCCATCTCCATATCCCCCTGGGTCAGAAACACACCGGGAGCACCGTACACAGTTCCCATCTCCATATCCCCCTGGGTCAGACCCACACCGGGAGCACCGTGCACAGTTCCTGTCTCCATATCCCCCTGGGTCAGACCCACACCGGGAGCACCGTGCACAGTTCCTGTCTCCATATCCCCCTGGGTCAGAAACACACCGGGAGCACCGTACACAGTTCCCATCTCCATATCACCCTGGGTCAGACCAACACCGGGATCACCGTGCACAGTTCCTGTCTGTGTATCCCTGGATCAGACCCACACCGGGAGCACCGAGCACAGTTCCGATCTCCATATCCCTCTGGGTCAGACCCACGCCGGGATCACCGAGCACAGATCCCATCTCCATATCCCCCTGGGTCAGACCCACACCATGATCACCGTGCACAGTTCCCGTCTCTGTATCCCTGGATCAGACCCACAACGGGATCACCGTCCACAGTTCCTGTCTCCATATCCCCCTGGGTCAAACGCACACTGAGAGCACTGAGTACAGTTCCCTTCTCCATATCACCCTGGGTCAAACCCACACCGGGAGCACCGAGCACAGTTCCTCTCTCCATATCCCTGGGTCAGACCCACACCGGGATCACGGCGCACAGTTCCTGTCTCCATATCCCCCTGGGTCAGACCCACACCGGGAGCACCGTGCACAGTTCCCGTCTCCATATCCGTGTGTCAGACCCACACCGGGAGCACCGTGCACAGTTCCTGTCTCCATAGCCCTGGGTCAGACCCACACCGGGAGCACCGTGCACAGTTCCCGTCTCCATATCCGTGTGTCAGACCCACACCGGGAGCACGGTGCACAGTTCCTGTCTCCATATCCCCCTGGGTCAGACCCACACCGTGAGCACTGTGCACAGTTCCTGTCTCCATATCCCTGGGTCAGACCAACACCGGGATCACCGTGCACTGTTCCTGTCTCCATTTCCGTTAGTCAGACCCACAACGGGATCACCGTCCACAGTTCCTGTCTCCATATACCTGATTCCGACCCACACCGGGATCACCGTGCACAGTTCCTGTCTCCATATACTCCTGGATCAGACCCACACCGGGATCACCGTGCACAGATCCACTCTCCATATCCCCCTGGGTCAGACCCACACTGAGAGCACCGTGCACAGTTCCCATCTCCATATCCCTCTGGGTCAGATCCACACTGGGAGCACTGAGCACAGATCCCATCTCCATATCCCTCTGGGTCAGACCCACACCGGGAGCACCGTGCACAGTTCCTGTCTCCATATCCCCCTGGGTCAGACCCACACCGAGATCACCGTGCACAGTTCCCTTCTCCATATCCCCCTGGGTCAGACCCACACCGGGATCACCATGCACAGTTCCCATCTCCATATCACCCTGGGTCAGATGCACACTGAGAGCACTGAGTACAGTTCCCTTCTCCATATCACCCTGGGTCCGACCCACACCGGGAGCACCGTGCACAGTTCCCATCTCCATATCCCCCGGGGTCAGACCCACACCGGGAGCACTGTGCACAGTTCCTGTCTCCCTATCCCCCTGGGTCAGACCCACACCGGGAGCACAGTGCACAGTTCCCATCTCCATATCCCCCTGGGTCAGACCCACACCGGGATCACCGTGCACAGTTCCTGTCTCCATTACCCAGGGTCAGACCAACACCGGGATCACCGTGTACAGTTCCCGTCTCCCTATCCCTGGGTCAGACCCACACCGGGAGCACCGTGCACTGTTCCTGTCTCCATTTCCGTTAGTCAGACCCACACCGGGAGCACCGTGCACAGTTCCTGTCACCATATCCCTGGGTCAGACCCACACCGGGATAACTGTGCACAGTTCCTGTCTCCATATCCCTGGGTCAGACCCACACCGGGAGCACCATGCACATTTCCCATCTGCATATCCATGGGTCAGACACACTGGGAGCACCGTCCACAGTTCCAGTCTCCGTATCCCTGGATCAGACCCACAACGGGATCACCATCCACAGTTCCTGTCTCCATATACTCCTGGATCAGATCCACACCGGGATCACCGTGCACAGATCCCCTCTCCATATCCCCCTGGGTCAGACGCACACTGAGAGCACCGTGCACAGTTCCCATCTCCATATCCCTCTGGGTCAGATCCACACTGGGAGCACCGTGCACAGTTCCCATCTCCTTATCCCTCTGGGTCAGACCCACACCGGGAGCACCGTGCACAGTTCCTGTCTCCATATCCCCCTGGGTCAGACCCACACCGGGATCACCGTGCACAGTTCCTGTCTCCATATCCCCCTGGGTCAGACCCACGCCGGGATCACCGTGCACAGTTCCTATCTCCATATCCCCTTTGGTCAGACTCACACCGGGATCACCGTGCACAGTTCCCGTCTCTGTATCCCTGGGTCAGACCCACACCGGGATCACCGTGCACAGTTCCCATCTCCATATCCCCCTGGGTCAGACCCACACCCGGATCACCGTGCACAGTTCCCGTCTCTGTATCCCTGGGTCAGACTCACACCGGGATCACCATGCACAGTTCCCGTCTCTGTATCCGTGTGTCAGACCCACACCGGGATCACCGTGCACAGTTCCTGTCTCCATATCCCCCTGGGTCAGACCCACACCGGGATCACCGTGCACAGTTCCCGTCTCTGTATCCCTGGGTCAGACTCACACCGGGATCACCATGCACAGTTCCCGTCTCTGTATCCGTGTGTCAGACCCACACCGGGATCACCGTGCACAGTTCCTATCTCCATATCCCCTTTGGTCAGACTCACACCGGGATCACCGTGCACAGTTCCCGTCTCTGTATCCCTGGGTCAGACCCACACCGGGATCACCGTGCACAGTTCCCGTCTCCATATCCGTGGGTCAGACCCACACAGGGATCACCGTGCACAGTTCCTGTCTCCATATCCCCCTGGGTCAGACCCACACCGGGAGCACGGTGCACAGTTCCTGTCTCCATATCCCCCTGGGTCAGACCCACACCGTGAGCACTGTGCACAGTTCCTGTCTCCATATCCCTGGGTCAGACCAACACCGGGATCACCGTGCACTGTTCCTGTCTCCATTTCCGTTAGTCAGACCCACAACGGGATCACCGTCCACAGTTCCTGTCTCCATATACCTGATTCCGACCCACACCGGGATCACCGTGCACAGTTCCTGTCTCCATATACTCCTGGATCAGACCCACACCGGGATCACCGTGCACAGATCCACTCTCCATATCCCCCTGGGTCAGACCCACACTGAGAGCACCGTGCACAGTTCCCATCTCCATATCCCTCTGGGTCAGATCCACACTGGGAGCACTGAGCACAGATCCCATCTCCATATCCCTCTGGGTCAGACCCACACCGGGAGCACCGTGCACAGTTCCTGTCTCCATATCCCCCTGGGTCAGACCCACACCGAGATCACCGTGCACAGTTCCCGTCTCCATATCCCCCTGGGTCAGACCAACACCGGGATCACCATGCACAGTTCCCATCTCCATATCACCCTGGGTCAGATGCACACTGAGAGCACTGAGTACAGTTCCCTTCTCCATATCACCCTGGGTCCGACCCACACCGGGATCACCATGCACAGTTCCCATCTCCATATCCCCCGGGGTCAGACCCACACCGGGAGCACCGTGCACAGTTCCTGTCTCCCTATCCCCCTGGGTCAGACCCACACCGGGAGCACAGTGCACAGTTCCTGTCTCCATATCCCCCTGGGTCAGACCCACACCGGGAGCACTGTGCACAGTTCCTGTCTCGATATCCCTGGGTTAGACACACACCGGGATCACCGTGCACTGTTCCTGTCTCCATTTCCGTTAGTCAGACCCACACCGGGAGCACCGTGCACAGTTCCTGTCACCATATCCCTGGGTCAGACCCACACCGGGATAACTGTGCACAGTTCCTGTCTCCATATCCCCCTGGGTCAGACCCACACCGGGAGCACCATGCACATTTCCCATCTGCATATCCATGGGTCAGACACACTGGGATCACCGTGCTCAGTTCCCGTCTCTGTACCCCTGGATCAGACCCACAACGGGATCACCGTCCACAGTTCCAGTCTCCGTATCCCTGGATCAGACCCACAACGGGATCACCGTCCACAGTTCCTGTCTCCATATACTCCTGGATCAGATCCACACCGGGATCACCGTGCACAGATCCCCTCTCCATATCCCCCTGGGTCAGACCCACACCGGGATCACCGTGCACAGTTCCCATCTCCATATCCCTCTGGGTCAGATCCACACGGGGAGCACTGAGCACAGTTCCCATCTCCTTATCCCTCTGGGTCAGACCCACACCGGGAGCACCGTGCACAGTTCCTGTCTCCATATCCCCCTGGGTCAGACCCACACCGGGATCACCGTGCACAGTTCCTGTCTCCATATCCCCCTGGGTCAGACCCACGCCGGGATCACCGTGCACAGTTCCTATCTCCATATCCCCTTTGGTCAGACTCACACCGGGATCACCGTGCACAGTTCCCGTCTCTGTATCCCTGGGTCAGACCCACACCGGGATCACCGTGCACAGTTCCCATCTCCATATCCCCCTGGGTCAGACCCACACCGGGATCACCGTGCACAGTTCCTGTCTCCATATCCCCCTGGGTCAGACCCACGTCGGGATCACCGTGCACAGTTCCTGTCTCCATATCCCAGGGTCAGACCCACACCGGGAGCACCGTGCACAGTTCCAGTCTCCATATCCCTGGGTCAGACACACACCGGGATCACCGTGCACAGTTCCCTTCTCCATATCCCTGGGTCAGACCCACACCGGGGTCACCGTGCACAGTTCCTGTCTCCATATCCCAGGGTCAGACCCACACCGGGAGCACCGTGCACAGTTCCAGTCTCCATATCCCTGGGTCAGACTCACACCGGGAGCACTGTGCACAGTTCCCTTCTCCATATCCCTGGGTCAGACCCACACCGGGATCACCGTGCACTGTTCCTGTCTCCATATCCCGCTCGGTCAAACCCACACCGGGATCACCGTGCACAGTTCCTATCTCCATGTACTCCTGGATCAGATCCATACCGGGATCACCGTGCACAGTTCCCATCTCCATATCACCCTGGGTCAGATGCACACTGAGAGCACTGAGTACAGTTCCCTTCTCCATATCACCCTGGGTCAGACCCACACCGGGAGCACCGTGCAGAGTTCCCATCTCCATATCCCCCGGGGTCAGACCCACACCGGGAGCACCGTGCACAGTTCCCGTCTCCATATCCCTCTGGGTCAGATCCACACGGGGAGCACCGTGCACAGTTCCTGTCTCCATATCCCTGGGTCAGACCCACACCGGGATAACTGTGCACAGTTCCCGTCTCCTTATCCCTGGGTCAGACCCACACCGGGATCACCGTGCACAGTTCCTGTCTCCATATCCCCCTGGGTCAGACCCACACCGGGATCACCGTGCACAGTTCCTGTCTCCATATCCCCCTGGGTCAGACCCACACCGGGATAACGGTGCACAGTTCCTGTCTCCATATCCCTGGGGCAGACCCACACCGGGAGCACCGTGCACAGTTCCTGTCTCCATATCCCAGGGTCAGACCCACACCGGGATCACCGTGCACAGTTCCAGTCTCCATATCCCTGGGTCAGACACACACCGGGGTCACCGTGCACAGTTCCTGTCTCCATATCCCAGGGTCAGACCCACACCGGGAGCACCGTGCACAGTTCCAGTCTCCATATCCCTGGGTCAGACTCACACCGGGAGCACTGTGCACAGTTCCCTTCTCCATATCCCCCTGGGACAGACGCACACTGAGAGCACTGAGTACAGTTCCCTTCTCCATATCCCCCTGGGTCCGACCCACACCGGGATCACCGTGCACTGTTCCTGTCTCCATATCCCGCTCGGTCAAACCCACACCGGGATCACCGTGCACAGTTCCTATCTCCATGTACTCCTGGATCAGATCCATACCGGGATCACCGTGCACAGTTCCTGTCTCCATATCCCCCTCGGTCAAACCCACACTGGGATCACCGTGCACAGTTCCTGTCTCCATATACCAGGGTCAAACCCACACCGGGATCACCGTGCACAGTTTCCATCTCCATTCCCCTGGGTCAGGCCCACACCGGGATCACCGTGCACAGTTCCTGTCTCCATTCCCCTGGGTCAGGCCCACACCGGGATCACCGTGCACAGATCCTGTCTCCATATCCCAGGGTCACACTGGGTGCACCGTGCACAGTTCCTGTCTGTGTATCCCTGGGTCAGACCCACACCGGGAGCACCGAGGACAGTTCCCATCTCCATATCCCCCTGGGTCAGACCACCACCGGGATCACCGTGCACAGTTCCTGTCTGTGTATCCCTGGATCAGACCCACACCGGGAGCACCGAGGACAGTTCCCATCTCCATATCCCCCTGGGTCAGACCACCACCGGGATCACCGTGCACAGTTCCTGTCTGTGTATCCCTGGATCAGACCTACACCGGGAACACCGAGGACAGTTCCCATCTCCATATCCCCCTGGGTCAGTCCCACACTGTGAGCACCATGCACATTTCCCATCTGCATATCCCTAGGTCAGACCAACACTGGGAGCACAGTGCACAGTTCCCGTCTCTGTATCCCTGGATCAGACCCACAACGGGATCACCGTCCACAGTTCCCTTCTTCATATCCCTGGCTCAGACACACGGGGAGCACCGTGCACAGTTCCCATCTCCATATCCCAGGGTCAGACCAACACTGGGAGCACCGTGCACAGTTCCCGTCTCTGTATCCCTGGATCAGACCCACAACGGGATCACCGTCCACAGTTCCTGTCTCCATATCCCCCTGGGTCAGACCCACACCGGGATCACCGTCCACAGTTCCCATCTCCATATCCCCCTGGATCAGACCACACCGGGATCACCGTGCACAGTTCCTGTCTCCATATCCCAGGGTCAGACCAAAACCGGGAGCACCGAGCACAGTTCCCATCTCCATATCCCACTGGGTCAGTCCCACACCGGGAGCACTGTGCACAGTTCCTGTCTGTGTATCCCTGGGTCAGAACCACACCGGGATCACCGTGCACAGTTCCCTTCTCCATATCCCCCTTGGTCAGACGCACACTGAGAGCACTGAGTACAGTTCCCTTCTCCAGATCACCCTGGGTCAGACCCACACCGGGATCACCGTGCACAGTTCCCATCTCCATATCCCTCTGGATCAGACCCACACCGGGATCACCGTGCACAGTTCCCATCTCAATATCCCTCTGGGTCAGACCCACACCGGGAGCACCGTGCACAGTTCCCATCTCCATATCCCCCTGGGTCAGACCCACACCGTGAGCACAGTGCACAGTTCCTGTCTCCATATCCCCCTGGGTCAGACGCACACTGAGAGCACTGAGTACAGTTCCCTTCTCCATATCACCCTGGGTCAGACAAACCGGGAGAACCGTGCTCAGTTCCCGTCTCTGTATCCCTGGATCAGACCCACAACGGGATCACCATCCACAGCTCCTGTCTCCATATCCCCTTGGGTCAGACACACCGGGAGCACAGTGCACAGTTCCCTTCTGCATATCCCTGGGTCAGACAAACCGGGAGAACCGTGCTCAGTTCCCGTCTCTGTATCCCTGGATCAGACCCACAACGGGATCACCGTCCACAGCTCCTGTCTCGATATCCCTGGGTCAGACACACACAGGGAGCACTGTGCACTGTTCCTGTCTCCATTTCCGTTAGTCAGACCCACACCAGGAGCACCGTGCACAGTTCCTGTCTCCATATCCCAGGGTCAGACCCACGCCGGGATCACCGTGCACAGTTCCTGTCTCCATATCCCTGGGTCAGACCAACACCGGGATCACCGTGCACAGTTCCTATCTCAATATCCCCTTGGGTCAGACTCACACCGGGATCACCGTGCACAGTTCTTGTCTCCATATCCCTTTGGGTCAGACCCACACCGGGATCACCGTGCACAGTTCCTGTCTCCATATCCCTGGGTCAGACCCAGACCGGGATCACTGTGCACAGTTCCCGTCTCCATATCCCAGGGTCAGACCCACACCTGGAGCACCGTGCACAGTTCCTGTCTCCATATCCCCCTGGGTCAGACGCACACTGAGAGCACTGAGTACAGTTCCCTTCTCCATATCCCTGGGTCAGACCCACACCGGGATCACCGTGCTCAGTTCCTGTCTCCATATCCCAGGGTCAGACCCAAACCGGGAGCACCGACCACAGTTCCCATCTCCATATCCCCCTGGATCAGACCCACACCGGGATCACCGTGCACAGTACCTGTCTCCATATCCCCCTGGGTCAGACCCACGCTGGGATCACCATGCACGGTTCCCGTCTCCATATCTCTGGGTCAGACCCACACCGGGATCACCGTGCACAGTTCCTGTCTCCATATCCCTGGGTCAGACCAACACCGGGATCACCGTGCACAATTCCCATCTCCATATCCCTCTGGGTCAGACCAACACCGGGATCACCGTACACAGTTCCCATCTCCATAACCCCCTGGGTCAGACTCACACCGGGATGACCGTGCACAGTTCCCGTCTCTGTATCCGTGGGTCAGACCCACACCCGGATCACCGAGCACAGTTCCCATTTCCATATCCCCCTGGGTCAGACCCACACCGTAAGCACCGTGCACAGTGCCTGTCTCCTTATCCCCCTGGGTCAGACCCACACCGGGAGCACCGTGCACAGTTCCTGTCTCCCTATCCCCCTGGGTCAGACCCACACCGGGAGCATCGTGCACAGTTCCTGTCTCCATATCCCTCTGGGTCAGACCCATACTGGGAGCACCGTGCACATTTCCCGTCTCCATATTCCCCTGGGTCAGACCCACACCGGGAGCACCGTGCACAGTTCCTGTCTCCCTATCCCCCTGGGTCAGACCCACGCCGGGATCACCGTGCTCAGTTCCCATCTCAATATCCCTCTGGGTCAGACCCACACAGGGATCACCGTGCACAGTTCCCGTCTCCATATCCCTGGGTCAGACCCACACCGGGAGCGCCGTGCACAGTTCCTGTCTCCCTATCCCCCTGGGTCAGACCCACGCCGGGATCACCGTGCACAGTTCCTGTCTGTGTATCCCTGGATCAGACCCACACCGGGATCACCGTGCACAGTTCCCATCTCAATATCCCTCTGGGTCAGACCCACACCGGGAGCACCGAGCACAGTTCCCATCTCAATATCCCCCTGGGTCAGTCCAACACCGGGATCACCGTGCACAGTTCCTGTCTCCATATCCCTCTGGGTCAGACCCACACCGGGAGCACCGAGCACAGTTCCCATCTCAATATCCCCCTGGGTCAGACCCACGCCGGGATCACCGTCCACAGTTCCTGTCTGTGTATCCCTGGATCAGACCCACACCGGGATCACCGTGCACAGTTCCCATCTCAATATCCCCCTGTGTCAGACCCACACCGGGATCACCGTGCACAGTTCCTGTCTCCATATCCCCCTGGGTCAGACCCACACCGGGAGCACTGAGCACAGTTCCCATCTCAATATCCCCCTGTGTCAGACCCACACAGGGATCACCGTGCACAGTTCCTGTCTCCATATCCCCCTGGGTCAGACCACAACGGGAGCACCGTGCACAGTTCCCGTCTCCATATCCCTGGGTCAGACCCACACTGGGATCACCGTGCACAGTTCCCATCTCCATATCCCCCTGGGTCAGACCCACACCGGGAGCACCGTGCACAGTTCCCGTCTCCATATCCCCCTGGGTCAGACTCACACCGGGATCACCGTGCACAGTTCCCGTCTCCATATCCCCCTGGGTCAGACCAACACCGGGATCACCGTGCACAGTTCCTGTCTCCTTATCCCCCTGGGTCAGACCCACACCGGGATCACCGTGCACAGTTCCCATCTCAATATCCCTCTGGGTCAGACCCACACAGGGATCACCGTGCACAGTTCCCGTCTCCATATCCCTGGGTCAGACCCACACCGGGAGCACCGTGCACAGTTCCTGTCTCCCTATCCCCCTGGGTCAGACCCACGCCGGGATCACCGTGCACAGTTCCTGTCTGTGTATCCCTGGATCAGACCCACACCGGGATCACCGAGCACAGTTCCCATCTCCATATCCCTCTGGGTCAGACACATACCGGGAGCACCGAGCACAGTTCCCGTCTCCATATCCCTGGGTCAGACCCACACCGGGAGCACCGTGCACAGTTCCTGTCTCCATATCCCCCTGGGTCAGACGCACACTGAGAGCACTGAGTACAGTTCCCTTCTCCATATCCCTGGGTCAGACCCACACCGGGAGCACCGTACACAGTTCCCATCTCCATATCCCCCTGGGTCAGACCACAACGGGAGCACCGTGCACAGTTCCCGTCTCCATATCCCTGGGTCAGACCCACACTGGGATCACCGAGCACAGTTCCCATCTCCATAACCCCCTGGATCAGACCCACACCGGGAGCACCGTGCACAGTTCCTGTCTCTGTATCCGTGGGTCAGACCCACACCCGGATCACCGAGCACAGTTCCCATCTCCATATCCCCCTGGGTCAGACTCACACCGGGATCACCGTGCACAGTTCCCGTCTCTGTATCCGTGGGTCAGACCCACACCCGGATCACCGAGCACAGTTCCCGTCTCCATATTCCCCTGGGTCAGACCCACACCGTAAGCACCGTGCACAGTTCCTGTCTCCTTATGCCCCTGGGTCAGACCCACACCGGGAGCACCGTGCACAGTTCCTGTCTCCCTATCCCCCTGGGTCAGACCCACACCGGGAGCACCGTGCACAGTTCCTGTCTCCATATCCCTCTGGGTCAGACCCATACTGGGAGCACCGTGCACAGTTCCCGTCTCCATATTCCCCTGGGTCAGACCCACACCGGGAGCACCGTGCACAGTTCCTGTCTCCCTATCGCCCTGGGTCAGACCCACGCCGGGATCACCGTGCTCAGTTCCGATCTCAATATCCCTCTGGGTCAGACCCACACAGGGATCACCGTGCACAGTTCCCGTCTCCATATCCCTGGGTCAGACCCACACCGGGAGCACCGTGCACAGTTCCTGTCTCCCTATCCCCCTGGGTCAGACCCACGCCGGGATCACCGTGCACAGTTCCTGTCTGTGTATCCCTGGATCAGACCCACACCGGGAGCACCGAGCACAGTTCCCATCTCAATATCCCTCTGGGTCAGTCCCACACCGGGAGCACCGAGCACAGTTCCCGTCTGTGTATCCCTGGATCAGACCCACACCGGGAGCACCGTGCACAGTTCCTGTCTCCATATCCCCTGGGTCAGACCCACACAGGGATCACCGTGCACAGTTCCCATCTCCATATCCCCCTGGGTCAGACCACAACGGGAGCACCGTGCACAGTTCCTGTCTCCATATCCCCCTGGGTCAGACCCACACAGGGATCACCGTGCACAGTTCCCATTTCCATATCCCCCTGGGTCAGACTGACACCGGGATCACCGTGCACAGTTCCCGTCTCTGTATCCGTGGGTCAGACCCACACCCGGATCACCGAGCACAGTTCCCGTCTCCATATTCCCCTGGGTCAGACCCACACCGTAAGCACCGTGCACAGTTCCTGTCTCCTTATCCCCCTGGGTCAGACCCACACCAGGAGCACCGTGCACAGTTCCTGTCTCCATATCCCTCTGGGTCAGACCCATACCGGGAGCACCGTGCACAGTTCCCGTCTCCATATTACCCTGGGTCAGACCCACACCGGGAGCACCGTGCACAGTTCCTGTCTCCCTATCCCCCTGGGTCAGACCCACGCCGGGATCACCGTGCTCAGTTCCCATCTCAATATCCCTCTGGGTCAGACCCACACAGGGAGCACCGTGTACAGCTCCCTTCTCCATATCCCTGGGTCAGACCCACACAGGGATCACCGTGCACAGTTCCTGTCTCCCTATCCCCGTGGGTCAGACCCACGCCGGGATCACCGTGCACAGTTCCTGTCTGTGTATCCCTGGATCAGACCCACACCGGGAGCACCGAGCACAGTTCCCATCTCAATATCCCTCTGGGTCAGACCCACACAGGGATCACCGTGCACAGTTCCCGTCTCCATATCCCTGGGTCAGACCCACACCGGGAGCACCATGCACAGTTCCTGTCTCCCTATCCCCCTGGGTCAGACCCACACCGGGAGCACTGTGCACAGTTCCTGTCTCCATATCCCTGGGTCAGACCCACACCGGGAGCACCGAGCACAGTTCCCATCTCAATATCCCTCTGGGTCAGACCCACACAGGGATCACCGTGCACAGTTCCCGTCTCCATATCCCTGTGTCAGACCCACACAGGGAGCACCGTGCACAGTTCCTGTCTCCATATCCCCTGGGTCAGACCCACACCGGGATCACCGTGCACAGTTCCTGTCTCCATATCCCCCTGGGTCAGACCCACACAGGGATCACCGTGCACAGTTCCTGTCTCCCTATCCCCCTGGGTCAGACCCACACCGGGAGCACCGTGCACAGTTCCTGTCTCCATATCCCTCTGGGTCAGACCCATACCGGGAGCACCGTGCACAGTTCCCGTCTCCATATTCCCCTGGGTCAGACCCACACCGGGAGCACCGTGCACAGTTCCCATCTCCATATCACCCTGGGTCAGACCCACACCGGGAGCACCGTGCACAGTTCCTGTCTCCATATCCCTCTGGGTCAGACCCATACCGGGATCACCATGCACAGTTCCTGTCTCCCAATCCCCCTGGGTCAGACCCACGCCGGGATCACCGTGCTCAGTTCCCATCTCAATATCCCTCTGGGTCAGACCCACACAGGGATCACCGTGCACAGTTCCCGTCTCCATATCCCTGGGTCAGACCCACACCGGGAGCACCGTGCACAGTTGCTGTCTCCCTATCCCCCTGGGTCAGACCCACGCCGGGATCACCGTGCACAGTTCCTGTCTGTGTATCCCTGGATCAGACCCACACCGGGAGCACCGTGCACAGTTCCCATCTCAATATCCCTCTGGGTCAGACCCACACCGGGAGAACCGAGCACAGTTCCCATCTCAATATCCCCCTGTGTCAGACCCACACAGGGAGCACCGTGCACAGTTCCTGTCTCCATATCCCCCTGGGTCAGACCCACACCGGGATCACCGTGCACAGTACCTGTCTCCATATCCCTGTGTCAGACCCACACCGGGATCACCGTGCACAGTTCCTGTCTACATATCTCTGGGTCAGACCCACACCGGGATCACCGTGCACAGTTCCTGTCTACATATCCCTGGGTCAGACCCACACCGGGATCACCGTGCACAGTTCCCATCTCCATATCCGTGTGTCAGACCCACACCGGGATCACCGTGCACAGTTCCTGTCTACATATCCCTGGGTCAGACCCACACCGGGATCACCGTGCACAGTTCCTGTCTCCATATCTCTGGGTCTGGCTGCTCCGTGCCTCTGCACATCATTTTGCAGATCTCTGCTTCTCTTTACCGTTCTGGCTCACAGACCAATTGCATTTGTAATCGTTCTCAGAGAACTCAACAGGATATATTTGAGGCGTAAAAGAGACTATGTAAATGGAAATTTATCCTCTTGTTCCCTAGCAACGAGACAGTTCTTTACGATTGTGAGTGAAGGCCAGCCTGAATGTGGCTACGACAAACTTTCATGGAGCCGAGCAGTTTCACCTTGCTGGCTGCCAACTTCATGGAAGATCTGACAACAGAAGGCCAATCGGCAGATCTACCTCGCGAAGGATAGTCGGAGGGCCAGCAAGCCCCTCGCAGAGCTCTGCGGACTTCCGGCCGTCTGTCACTGTACGGGACAGAAACTCCAAAGCACAGTGTCACAAAGGTTGCAGAGTCAGATCCATCGGGGCTCAACCCTCCATACCATCGAGGACTTTTCCAAAGGAGACTGAAGACCCCTCTCCTCATTACTACCATCAGGGAGAAGGTACAGGAGCCTGAAGACCCCTCTTCTCTTTACTACCATCAGGGAGGAGGTACAGGAGCCTGAAGACCCCACTTCTCATTACTACCATCAGGGAGGAGGTACAGGAGCCTGAAGACCCCACTTCTCATTACTACCATCAGGGATGAGGGACAGGAGCCTGAAGACCCCACTTCTCATTACTACCATCAGGGATGAGGGACAGGAGCCTGAAGACCCCACTTCTCATTACTACCATCAGGGATGAGGGACAGGAGCCTGAAGACCCCACTTCTCATTACTACCATCAGGGAGGAGGTACAGGAGCCTGAAGACCCCACTTCTCATTACTGCCATCAGGGATGGGGTACAGGAGCCTGAAAACCCCTTTTATCATAACTACCATCAGGGAGGAGGTACAGGAGTGTGAAGACCTCTCTCCTCATTACTACCATCAGGGACGAGGTACAGGAGCCTGAAGACCTCTCTCCTCATTACTACCATCAGGGATGAGGTACAGAAGACTGAAGACCCCTCTTCTCATTACTACCATCAGGGAGGAGGTACAGGAGCCAGAAGACCCGTCTTCTCATTACTACCATCAGGGACGAGGTACAGGAGACTGAAGACCCCTGTCCTCATTACTACCATCAGGGAGGAGGTACAGGAGCCTGAAGACCCCTCTTCTCATTACTACCATCAGGGAGGAGGGACAGGAGCCTGAAGACACCTCTTTTCATTACTACCATCAGTGAGGAGGTACAGGAGCCTGAAGACCCCTCTTCTCATTACTACCATCAGTGAGGAGGCACAGGAGCCTGAAGACCCCTCTTCTCATTACTACCATCAGGGAGGAGGTACAGGAGCCTGAAGACCCCTCTTCTCATTACTACCATCAGGGAGGAGGTACAGGAGCCTGAAGACCCCTCTTCTCATTACTACCATCAGTGAGGGGGTACAGGAGCCTGAAGACCCCTCTTCTCATTACTACCATCAGTGAGGGGGTACAGGAGTCTGAAGACCTCTCTTCTCATTACTATCATCAGGGAGGAGGTACTGGAGCCAGAAGACCCCACTTCTCATTACTGCCATCAGGGAAGGGGTACAGGAGCCTGAAGACCCCTCTCCGCATTCCTACCGTCAGGGAGGAGGTACAGGAGGCTGAAGACCCCTCTTCTCATTACTACCATCAGGGAGGAGGTACAGGAGACTGAAGACTCCTCTTCTCGTTACTACCATCAGGGAGGAGGTACAGGAGCCTGAAGACCCCTCTTCTCATTACTACCATCAGGGAGGAGGTACAGGAGCCTGAAGACCCCTCTCCTCATTACTACCATCAGGGACGAGGTACAGGAGCCTGAAGACCCCTCTCCTCATTACTACCATCAGGGACGAGGTACAGGAGCCTGAAGGCCAGTCTTCTCATTACTACCAACAGGGAGGAGGTACAGGAGACTGAAGACTCCTCTTCTCGTTACTACCATCAGGGATGAGGGACAGGAGCCTGAAGACCCCTCTTCTCATTACTACCATCAGGGAGGAGGGACAGGAGCCTGAAGACCTCTCTCCTCATTACTACAATCAGGGAGGAGGTACAGGAGTCTGAAGACCCCTCTTCTCGTTACTACCATCAGGGAGGAGGTACAGGAGCCTGAAGACCCCTCTTCTCATTACTACCATCGGGGAGGAGGTACAGGAGCCTGAAGACCCCTCTTCTCATTACTACCATCAGTGAGGGGGTACAGGAGTCTGAAGACCCCTCTTCTCGTTACTACCATCGGGGAGGAGGCACAGGACCCTGAAGACCGCTATCTTTACTTACTACCATCAGTGAGGAGGTACAGGAACCTGAAGACACCTCTTCTCATTACTACCATCAGTGAGGGGGTACAGGAGTCTGAAGACCTCTCTTCTCATTACTACCATCAGGGAGGGGGTACAGGAGCCTGAAGACCACGCTTCTCATTACTACCATCAGGGATGGGGTACAGGAGCCTGAAGACCCCTCTTCTCATTACTACCATCAGTGAGGGGGTACAGGAGTCTGAAGACCTCTCTTCTCATTACTACCATCAGGGAGGAGGTACTGGAGCCAGAAGACCCCACATCTCATTACTGCCATCAGGGAAGGGGTACAGGAGCCTGAAGACCCCTCTCCGCATTCCTACCGTCAGGGAGGAGGTACAGGAGGCTGAAGACCCCTCTTCCCATTACTACCATCAGGGAGGAGGTACAGGAGCCTGAAGACCCCTCTTCTCATTACTACCATCAGGGATGAGGGACAGGAGCCTGAAGACCCCTCTTCTCATTACTACCATCAGGAAGGAGGTACAGGAGACTGAAGACCCCTCTTCTCATTACTACCAAAGGGGAGGTGGTACAGGAGCATGAAGACCCCTCTTCTCATTACTACCAATGGGGAGGAGGTACAGGAGCCTGAAGACCCCTCTTCTCATTACTACCATCAGGAAGGAGGTACAGGAGACTGAAGACTCCTCTTCTCGTTACTACCATCAGGGAGGAGGTACAGGAGCCTGAAGACCCCTCTTCTCATTACTACCATCAGGGAGGAGGTACAGGAGCCTGAAGACCACTCTTCTCATTACTACCATCAGTGAGGGGGTACAGGAGCCTGAAGACCACTCTTCTCATTACTACCATCAGTGAGGGGGTACAGGAGCCTGAAGACCCCTCTTCTCATTACTACCATCAGTGAGGGGTACAGGAGCCTGAAGACCCCTCTTCTCGTTACTACCATCAGGGAGGAGGTACAGGAGCCTGAAGACCCCTCTTCTCATTACTACCATCAGGGAGGAGGTACAGGAGCCTGAAGACCACTCTTCTCATTACTACCATCAGTGAGGGTGTACAGGAGTCTGAAGACCCCTCTTCTCATTACTACCATCGGGGAGGAGGTACAGGAGCCTGAAGACCCCTATCTTTATTTACTACCATCAGTGAGGAGGTACAGGAACCTGAAGACACCTCTCCTCATTACTACCAACAGGGAGAAGGCACAGGAGCCTGAAGACCTCTCTCCTCATTACAACCATCAGGGAGGAGGTACAGGAGCCTGAAGACCCCTCTTCTCATTGCTAACATCAGGGAGGAGGTACAGGAGGCTGAAGACCCCTCTTCTCATTACTACAATGAGGGATGGGGTACAGGAGCCTGAAAACCCCTTTTATCATAACTACCATCAGGGAGGAGGTACAGGAGTGTGAAGACCTCTCTCCTCATTACTACCATCAGGGACGAGGTACAGGAGCCTGAAGACCTCTCTCCTCATTACTACCATCAGGGATGAGGTACAGGAGACTGAAGACCCCTCTTCTCATTACTACCATCAGGGAGGAGGTACAGGAGCCAGAAGACCCGTCTTCTCATTACTACCATCAGGGACGAGGTACAGGAGACTGAAGACCCCTGTCCTCATTACTACCATCAGGGAGGAGGTACAGGAGCCTGAAGACCCCTCTTCTCATTACTACCATCAGGGAGGAGGGACAGGAGCCTGAAGACACCTCTTTTCATTACTACCATCAGTGAGGAGGTACAGGAGCCTGAAGACCCCTCTTCTCATTACTACCATCAGGGATGAGGGACAGGAGCCTGAAGACCCCACTTCTCATTACTACCATCAGGGAGGAGGTACAGGAGCCTGAAGACCCCACTTCTCATTACTGCCATCAGGGATGGGGTACAGGAGCCTGAAAACCCCTTTTATCATAACTACCATCAGGGAGGAGGTACAGGAGTGTGAAGACCTCT
Source organism: Hypanus sabinus (assembly GCF_030144855.1). Classification (NCBI taxonomy): domain Eukaryota; kingdom Metazoa; phylum Chordata; class Chondrichthyes; order Myliobatiformes; family Dasyatidae; genus Hypanus; species Hypanus sabinus. The sequence goes on from NW_026778927.1 coordinate 564,981, forward strand.
CTCCTCATTACTACCATCAGGGACGAGGTACAGGAGCCTGAAGACCTCTCTCCTCATTACTACCATCAGGGATGAGGTACAGAAGACTGAAGACCCCTCTTCTCATTACTACCATCAGGGAGGAGGTACAGGAGCCAGAAGACCCGTCTTCTCATTACTACCATCAGGGACGAGGTACAGGAGACTGAAGACCCCTGTCCTCATTACTACCATCAGGGAGGAGGTACAGGAGCCTGAAGACCCCTCTTCTCATTACTACCATCAGGGAGGAGGGACAGGAGCCTGAAGACACCTCTTTTCATTACTACCATCAGTGAGGAGGTACAGGAGCCTGAAGACCCCTCTTCTCATTACTACCATCAGTGAGGAGGCACAGGAGCCTGAAGACCCCTCTTCTCATTACTACCATCAGGGAGGAGGTACAGGAGCCTGAAGACCCCTCTTCTCATTACTACCATCAGGGAGGAGGTACAGGAGCCTGAAGACCCCTCTTCTCATTACTACCATCAGTGAGGGGGTACAGGAGCCTGAAGACCCCTCTTCTCATTACTACCATCAGTGAGGGGGTACAGGAGTCTGAAGACCTCTCTTCTCATTACTATCATCAGGGAGGAGGTACTGGAGCCAGAAGACCCCACTTCTCATTACTGCCATCAGGGAAGGGGTACAGGAGCCTGAAGACCCCTCTCCGCATTCCTACCGTCAGGGAGGAGGTACAGGAGGCTGAAGACCCCTCTTCTCATTACTACCATCAGGGAGGAGGTACAGGAGACTGAAGACTCCTCTTCTCGTTACTACCATCAGGGAGGAGGTACAGGAGCCTGAAGACCCCTCTTCTCATTACTACCATCAGGGAGGAGGTACAGGAGCCTGAAGACCCCTCTCCTCATTACTACCATCAGGGACGAGGTACAGGAGCCTGAAGACCCCTCTCCTCATTACTACCATCAGGGACGAGGTACAGGAGCCTGAAGGCCAGTCTTCTCATTACTACCAACAGGGAGGAGGTACAGGAGACTGAAGACTCCTCTTCTCGTTACTACCATCAGGGATGAGGGACAGGAGCCTGAAGACCCCTCTTCTCATTACTACCATCAGGGAGGAGGGACAGGAGCCTGAAGACCTCTCTCCTCATTACTACAATCAGGGAGGAGGTACAGGAGTCTGAAGACCCCTCTTCTCGTTACTACCATCAGGGAGGAGGTACAGGAGCCTGAAGACCCCTCTTCTCATTACTACCATCGGGGAGGAGGTACAGGAGCCTGAAGACCTCTCTCCTCATTACTACCATCAGTGAGGGGGTACAGGAGTCTGAAGACCTCTCTTCTCATTACTACCATCAGGGAGGGGGTACAGGAGCCTGAAGACCACGCTTCTCATTACTACCATCAGGGATGGGGTACAGGAGCCTGAAGACCCCTCTTCTCATTACTACCATCAGTGAGGGGGTACAGGAGTCTGAAGACCTCTCTTCTCATTACTACCATCAGGGAGGAGGTACTGGAGCCAGAAGACCCCACATCTCATTACTGCCATCAGGGAAGGGGTACAGGAGCCTGAAGACCCCTCTCCGCATTCCTACCGTCAGGGAGGAGGTACAGGAGGCTGAAGACCCCTCTTCCCATTACTACCATCAGGGAGGAGGTACAGGAGTATGAAGACCCCTCTTCTCATTACTACCATCAGGGATGAGGGACAGGAGCCTGAAGACCCCTCTTCTCATTACTACCATCAGGAAGGAGGTACAGGAGACTGAAGACCCCTCTTCTCATTACTACCAAAGGGGAGGTGGTACAGGAGCATGAAGACCCCTCTTCTCATTACTACCAATGGGGAGGAGGTACAGGAGCCTGAAGACCCCTCTTCTCATTACTACCATCAGGAAGGAGGTACAGGAGACTGAAGACTCCTCTTCTCGTTACTACCATCAGGGAGGAGGTACAGGAGCCTGAAGACCCCTCTTCTCATTACTACCATCAGGGAGGAGGTACAGGAGCCTGAAGACCACTCTTCTCATTACTACCATCAGTGAGGGGGTACAGGAGCCTGAAGACCACTCTTCTCATTACTACCATCAGTGAGGGGGTACAGGAGCCTGAAGACCCCTCTTCTCATTACTACCATCAGTGAGGGGTACAGGAGCCTGAAGACCCCTCTTCTCGTTACTACCATCAGGGAGGAGGTACAGGAGCCTGAAGACCCCTCTTCTCATTACTACCATCAGGGAGGAGGTACAGGAGCCTGAAGACCACTCTTCTCATTACTACCATCAGTGAGGGTGTACAGGAGTCTGAAGACCCCTCTTCTCATTACTACCATCGGGGAGGAGGTACAGGAGCCTGAAGACCCCTATCTTTATTTACTACCATCAGTGAGGAGGTACAGGAACCTGAAGACACCTCTCCTCATTACTACCAACAGGGAGAAGGCACAGGAGCCTGAAGACCTCTCTCCTCATTACAACCATCAGGGAGGAGGTACAGGAGCCTGAAGACCCCTCTTCTCATTGCTAACATCAGGGAGGAGGTACAGGAGGCTGAAGACCCCTCTTCTCATTACTACAATGAGGGATGGGGTACAGGAGCCTGAAAACCCCTTTTATCATAACTACCATCAGGGAGGAGGTACAGGAGTGTGAAGACCTCTCTCCTCATTACTACCATCAGGGACGAGGTACAGGAGCCTGAAGACCTCTCTCCTCATTACTACCATCAGGGATGAGGTACAGGAGACTGAAGACCCCTCTTCTCATTACTACCATCAGGGAGGAGGTACAGGAGCCAGAAGACCCGTCTTCTCATTACTACCATCAGGGACGAGGTACAGGAGACTGAAGACCCCTGTCCTCATTACTACCATCAGGGAGGAGGTACAGGAGCCTGAAGACCCCTCTTCTCATTACTACCATCAGGGAGGAGGGACAGGAGCCTGAAGACACCTCTTTTCATTACTACCATCAGTGAGGAGGTACAGGAGCCTGAAGACCCCTCTTCTCATTACTACCATCAGTGAGGAGGCACAGGAGCCTGAAGACCCCTCTTCCCATTACTACCATCAGGGAGGAGGTACAGGAGCCTGAAGACCCCACTTCTCATTACTACCATCAGGGATGAGGGACAGGAGCCTGAAGACCCCACTTCTCATTACTACCATCAGGGATGAGGGACAGGAGCCTGAAGACCCCACTTCTCATTACTACCATCAGGGAGGAGGTACAGGAGCCTGAAGACCCCACTTCTCATTACTGCCATCAGGGATGGGGTACAGGAGCCTGAAAACCCCTTTTATCATAACTACCATCAGGGAGGAGGTACAGGAGTGTGAAGACCTCTCTCCTCATTACTACCATCAGGGACGAGGTACAGGAGCCTGAAGACCTCTCTCCTCATTACTACCATCAGGGATGAGGTACAGGAGACTGAAGACCCCTCTTCTCATTACTACCATCAGGGAGGAGGTACAGGAGCCAGAAGACCCGTCTTCTCATTACTACCATCAGGGACGAGGTACAGGAGACTGAAGACCCCTGTCCTCATTACTACCATCAGGGAGGAGGTACAGGAGCCTGAAGACCCCTCTTCTCATTACTACCATCAGGGAGGAGGGACAGGAGCCTGAAGACACCTCTTTTCATTACTACCATCAGTGAGGAGGTACAGGAGCCTGAAGACCCCTCTTCTCATTACTACCATCAGTGAGGAGGCACAGGAGCCTGAAGACCCCTCTTCTCATTACTACCATCAGGGAGGAGGTACAGGAGCCTGAAGACCCCTCTTCTCATTACTACCATCAGGGAGGAGGTACAGGAGCCTGAAGACCCCTCTTCTCATTACTACCATCAGTGAGGGGGTACAGGAGCCTGAAGACCCCTCTTCTCATTACTACCATCAGTGAGGGGGTACAGGAGTCTGAAGACCTCTCTTCTCATTACTATCATCAGGGAGGAGGTACTGGAGCCAGAAGACCCCACTTCTCATTACTGCCATCAGGGAAGGGGTACAGGAGCCTGAAGACCCCTCTCCGCATTCCTACCGTCAGGGAGGAGGTACAGGAGGCTGAAGACCCCTCTTCTCATTACTACCATCAGGGAGGAGGTACAGGAGACTGAAGACTCCTCTTCTCGTTACTACCATCAGGGAGGAGGTACAGGAGCCTGAAGACCCCTCTTCTCATTACTACCATCAGGGAGGAGGTACAGGAGCCTGAAGACCCCTCTCCTCATTACTACCATCAGGGACGAGGTACAGGAGCCTGAAGACCCCTCTCCTCATTACTACCATCAGGGACGAGGTACAGGAGCCTGAAGGCCCCTCTCCTCATTACTACCATCAGGGATGAGGGACAGGAGCCTGAAGACCCCTCTTCTCATTACTACCATCAGGGAGGAGGGACAGGAGCCTAAAGACCTCTCTCCTCATTACTACAATCAGGGAGGAGGTACAGGAGTCTGAAGACCCCTCTTCTCGTTACTACCATCAGGGAGGAGGTACAGGAGCCTGAAGACCCCTCTTCTCATTACTACCATCGGGGAGGAGGTACAGGAGCCTGAAGACCCCTCTTCTCATTACTACCATCAGTGAGGGGGTACAGGAGTCTGAAGACCCCTCTTCTCGTTACTACCATCGGGGAGGAGGCACAGGACCCTGAAGACCGCTATCTTTACTTACTACCATCAGTGAGGAGGTACAGGAACCTGAAGAAACCTCTTCTCATTACTACCATCAGTGAGGGGGTACAGGAGTCTGAAGACCTCTCTTCTCATTACTACCATCAGGGAGGGGGTACAGGAGCCTGAAGACCACGCTTCTCATTACTACCATCAGGGATGGGGTACAGGAGCCTGAAGACCCCTCTTCTCATTACTACCATCAGTGAGGGGGTACAGGAGTCTGAAGACCTCTCTTCTCATTACTACCATCAGGGAGGAGGTACTGGAGCCAGAAGACCCCACATCTCATTACTGCCATCAGGGAAGGGGTACAGGAGCCTGAAGACCCCTCTCCGCATTCCTACCGTCAGGGAGGAGGTACAGGAGGCTGAAGACCCCTCTTCCCATTACTACCATCAGGGAGGAGGTACAGGAGTATGAAGACCCCTCTTCTCATTACTACCATCAGGGATGAGGGACAGGAGCCTGAAGACCCCTCTTCTCATTACTACCATCAGGAAGGAGGTACAGGAGACTGAAGACCCCTCTTCTCATTACTACCAAAGGGGAGGTGGTACAGGAGCATGAAGACCCCTCTTCTCATTACTACCAATGGGGAGGAGGTACAGGAGCCTGAAGACCCCTCTTCTCATTACTACCATCAGGAAGGAGGTACAGGAGACTGAAGACTCCTCTTCTCGTTACTACCATCAGGGAGGAGGTACAGGAGCCTGAAGACCCCTCTTCTCATTACTACCATCAGGGAGGAGGTACAGGAGCCTGAAGACCACTCTTCTCATTACTACCATCAGTGAGGGGGTACAGGAGCCTGAAGACCACTCTTCTCATTACTACCATCAGTGAGGGGGTACAGGAGCCTGAAGACCCCTCTTCTCATTACTACCATCAGTGAGGGGTACAGGAGCCTGAAGACCCCTCTTCTCGTTACTACCATCAGGGAGGAGGTACAGGAGCCTGAAGACCCCTCTTCTCATTACTACCATCAGGGAGGAGGTACAGGAGCCTGAAGACCACTCTTCTCATTACTACCATCAGTGAGGGTGTACAGGAGTCTGAAGACCCCTCTTCTCATTACTACCATCGGGGAGGAGGTACAGGAGCCTGAAGACCCCTATCTTTATTTACTACCATCAGTGAGGAGGTACAGGAACCTGAAGACACCTCTCCTCATTACTACCAACGGGGAGGAGGTACAGGAGGCTGAAGACAACTCTCCTCATTACTACCATCAGGGAGGAGGTACAGGAGCCTGAAGGCCATTCTTCTCATTACTACCAACAGGGAGAAGGCACAGGAGCCTGAAGACCTCTCTCCTCATTACAACCATCAGGGAGGAGGTACAGGAGCCTGAAGACCCCTCTTCTCATTGCTAACATCAGGGAGGAGGTACAGGAGGCTGAAGACCACTCTCCTCATTACGACCAACGGGGAGGAGGTACAGGAGCCTGCAGAACACTCTTCAAATTACTACGACCAAGAAGGAGGTACAGGAGCCTGAAGACCCCTCTTCTCATTGCTAACATCAGGGAGGAGGTACAGGAGGCTGAAGACCCCTCTTCTCATTACTACCATCAGGGAGGAGGTACAGGAGCCTGAAGACCCCTCTTCTCATTACTACCATCAGGGAGGAGGTACAGGAGCCTGAAGACCCCTCTTCTCATTACTACCATCAGTGAGGAGGTACAGGAGCCTGAAGACCACTCTTCTCATTACTACCATCAGTGAGGGGTTACAGGAGTCTGAAGACCCCTCTTCTCATTACTACCATCAGTGAGGAGGTACAGGAGCCTGAAGACCCCTCTTCTCATTACTACCATCAGTGAGGAGGTACAGGAGCCTGAAGACCCCTCTCCTCATTACTACCATCAGTGAGGAGGTACAGGAGCCTGAAGACCCCTCTTCTCATTACTGCCATCAGGGAAGGGGTACAGGAGCCTGAAGACCACTCTCCTCATTCCTACCGTCAGGGAGGAGGTACAGGAGGCTGAAGACCCCTCTTCTCATTACTACCGTCAGGGAGGAGGTACAGGAGCCTGAAGACTCCACTCCTCATTCCTACTGTCAGGGAGGAGGTACAGGAGGCTGAAGACCCCTCTTCTCATTACTACCATCAGGGAGGAGGTACAGGTGCCTGAAGACCCCTCTCCTCATTACTACCGTCAGGTAGGAGGTACAGGAGGCTGAAGACCACTCTCCTCATTAATACGATCAGGGATCGGGTACAGGAGCCTGAAGACCCCTCTTCTCATTACTACCATCAGTGAGGAGGTACAGGAGTCTGAAGACCCATCTTCTCATTACTACCATCAGTGAGGGGGTACAGGAGTCTGAAGACCCCTCTTCTCGTTACTACCATCGGGGAGGAGGCACAGGAGCCTGAAGACCCCTATCTTTATTTACTACCATCAGTGAGGAGGTACAGGAACCTGAAGACACCTCTTCTCATTACTACCATCAGTGAGGAGGTACAGGAGCCTGAAGACCCCTCTTCTCATTACTACCATCAGTGAGGAGGTACAGGAGCCTGAAGACCCCTCTCCTCATTACTACCATCAGTGAGGAGGTACAGGAGCCTGAAGACCCCTCTTCTCATTACTGCCATCAGGGAAGGGGTACAGGAGCCTGAAGACCACTCTCCTCATTCCTACCGTCAGGGAGGAGGTACAGGAGGCTGAAGACCCCTCTTCTCATTACTACCGTCAGGGAGGAGGTACAGGAGCCTGAAGACTCCACTCCTCATTCCTACTGTCAGGGAGGAGGTACAGGAGGCTGAAGACCCCTCTTCTCATTACTACCATCAGGGAGGAGGTACAGGTGCCTGAAGACCCCTCTCCTCATTACTACCGTCAGGTAGGAGGTACAGGAGGCTGAAGACCACTCTCCTCATTAATACGATCAGGGATCGGGTACAGGAGCCTGAAGACCCCTCTTCTCATTACTACCATCAGTGAGGAGGTACAGGAGTCTGAAGACCACTCTTCTCATTACTACCATCAGTGAGGGGGTACAGGAGTCTGAAGACCCCTCTTCTCGTTACTACCATCGGGGAGGAGGCACAGGAGCCTGAAGATCCCTATCTTTATTTACTACCATCAGTGAGGAGGTACAGGAACCTGAAGACACCTCTTCTCATTACTACCATCAGTGAGGAGGTACAGGAGCCTGAAGACCACGCTTCTCATTACTACCATCAGGGATGGGGTACAGGAGCCTGAAGACCCCTCTTCTCATTACTACCATCAGTGAGGGGGTACAGGAGTCTGAAGACCTCTCTTCTCATTACTACCATCAGGGAGGAGGTACTGGAGCCAGAAGACCCCACTTCTCATTACTGCCATCAGGGAAGGGGTACAGGAGCCTGAAGACCCCTCTTCTCGTTACTACCATCGGGGAGGAGGCACAGGAGCCTGAAGACCCCTATCTTTATTTACTACCATCAGTGAGGAGGTACAGGAACCTGAAGACACCTCTTCTCATTACTACCATCAGTGAGGAGGTACAGGAGCCTGAAGACCACGCTTCTCATTGCTACCATCAGTGAGGGGGTACAGGAGCCGTAAGACCCCTCTCCTCATTACTACCATCAGGGAGGAGGTACAGGAGCCTGAAGACCCCTCTTCTCATTACTACAATGAGGGAGGAGGTACAGGAGCCTGAAGACCACTCTTCTCATTACTACCATCAGTGAGGGGGTACAGGAGTCAGAAGACCCCTCTTCTCGTTACTACCATCGGGGAGGAGGTACAGGAGCCTGAAGACCCCTATCTTTATTTACTACCATCAGTGAGGAGGTACAGGAACCTGAAGACACCTCTCCTCATTACTACCAACAGGGAGGAGGTACAGGAGGCTGAAGACAACTCTCCTCATTACTACCATCAGGGAGGAGGTACAGGAGCCTGAAGGCCAGTCTTCTCATTGCTACCAACAGGGAGAAGGCACAGGAGTTTGAAGACCTCTCTCCTCATTACAACCATCAGGGAGGAGGTACAGGAGCCTGAAGACCCCTCTTCTCATTGCTAACATCAGGGAGGAGGTACAGGAGGCTGAAGACCACTCTCCTCATTACGACCAACGGGGAGGAGGTACAGGAGCCTGCAGAACACTCTTCAAATGACTACGACCAAGAAGGAGGTACAGGAGCCTGAAGACCCCTCTTCTCATTGCTAACATCAGGGAGGAGGTACAGGAGGCTGAAGACCCCTCTTCTCATTACTACCATCAGGGAGGAGGTACAGGAGCCTGAAGACCCCTCTTCTCATTACTACCATCAGGGAGGAGGTACAGGAGCCTGAAGACCCCTCTTCTCATTACTACCATCAGTGAGGAGGTACAGGAGCCTGAAGACCACTCTTCTCATTACTACCATCAGTGAGGGGTTACAGGAGTCTGAAGACCCCTCTTCTCATTACTACCATCAGTGAGGAGGTACAGGAGCCTGAAGACCCCTCTTCTCATTACTACCATCAGTGAGGAGGTACAGGAGCCTGAAGACCCCTCTCCTCATTACTACCATCAGTGAGGAGGTACAGGAGCCTGAAGACCCCTCTTCTCATTACTGCCATCAGGGAAGGGGTACAGGAGCCTCAAGACCACTCTCCTCATTCCTACCGTCAGGGAGGAGGTACAGGAGGCTGAAGACCCCTCTTCTCATTACTACCGTCAGGGAGGAGGTACAGGAGCCTGAAGACTCCACTCCTCATTCCTACTGTCAGGTAGGAGGTACAGGAGGCTGAAGACCCCTCTTCTCATTACTACCATCAGGGAGGAGGTACAGGTGCCTGAAGACCCCTCTCCTCATTACTACCGTCAGGTAGGAGGTACAGGAGGCTGAAGACCACTCTCCTCATTAATACGATCAGGGATCGGGTACAGGAGCCTGAAGACCCCTCTTCTCATTACTACCATCAGTGAGGAGGTACAGGAGCCTGAAGACCACTCTTCTCATTACTACCATCAGTGAGGGGGTACAGGAGCCTGAAGACCCCTCTTCTCGTTACTACCATCAGGGAGGAGGTACAGGAGCCTGAAGACCCCTCTTCTCATTACTACCATCAGTGAGGGGGTACAGGAGCCTGAAGACCCCTCTTCTCATTACTACCATCGGGGAGGAGGTACAGGAGCCTGAAGACCCCTATCTTTATTTACTACCATCAGTGAGGAGGTACAGGAGCCTGAAGACCCCTCTTCTCATTACTACCATCAGGGAGGAGGTACAGGAGGCTGAAGACCACTCTCCTCATTACGACCAACGGGGAGGAGGTACAGGAGCCTGCAGAACACTCTTCAAATTACTACGACCAAGAAGGAGGTACAGGAGCCTGAAGACCCCTCTTCTCATTGCTAACATCAGGGAGGAGGTACAGGAGGCTGAAGACCCCTCTTCTCATTACTACCATCAGGGAGGAGGTACAGGAGCCTGAAGACCCCTCTTCTCATTACTACCATCAGGGAGGAGGTACAGGAGCCTGAAGACCCTTCTTCTCATTACTACCATCAGTGAGGAGGTACAGGAGCCTGAAGACCACTCTTCTCATTACTACCATCAGTGAGGGGTTACAGGAGTCTGAAGACCCCTCTTCTCATTACTACCATCAGTGAGGAGGTACAGGAGCCTGAAGACCCCTCTTCTCATTACTACCATCAGTGAGGAGGTACAGGAGCCTGAAGACCCCTCTCCTCATTACTACCATCAGTGAGGAGGTACAGGAGCCTGAAGACCCCTCTGCTCATTACTGCCATCAGGGAAGGGGTACAGGAGCCTGAAGACCACTCTCCTCATTCCTACCGTCAGGGAGGAGGTACAGGAGGCTGAAGACCCCTCTTCTCATTACTACCGTCAGGGAGGAGGTACAGAAGCCTGAAGACTCCACTCCTCATTCCTACCGTCAGGGAGGAGGTACAGGAGGCTGAAGACCCCTCTTCTCATTACTACCATCAGGGAGGAGGTACAGGTGCCTGAAGACCCCTCTCCTCATTACTACCGTCAGGTAGGAGGTACAGGAGGCTGAAGACCACTCTCCTCATTAATACGATCAGGGATCGGGTACAGGAGCCTGAAGACCTCTCTCCTCATTACTACCATCAGGGAGGAGGTACTGTAGCCTGAAGACCTCTCTTCTCGTTACTACCATCGGGGTGGAGGCACAGGAGCCTGAGGACCCCTATCTTTATTTACTACCATCAGTGAGGAGGTACAGGAACCTGAAGACACCTCTTCTCATTACTACCATCAGTGAGGAGGTACAGGAGCCTGAAGACCACGCTTCTCATTACTACCATCAGGGATGGGGTACAGGAGCCTGAAGACCCCTCTTCTCATTACTACCATCAGGGAGGAGGTACAGGAGCCTGAAGACCCCTCTTCTCATTACTACCATCAGGGACGAGGTACAGGAGCCTGAAGGCCAGTCTTCTCATTACTACCAACAGGGTGAAGGCACAGGTGCCTGAAGACACCTCTTCTCATTACTACCATCAGGGATGAGGGACAGGAGCCTGAAGACCCCTCTTCTCATTACTACCATCAGGGAGGAGGGACAGGAGCCTGAAGACCTCTCTCCTCATTACTACAATCAGGGAGGAGGTACAGGAGTCTGAAGACCCCTCTTCTCGTTACTACCATCAGGGAGGAGGTACAGGAGCCTGAAGACCCCTCTTCTCATTACTACCATCAGTGAGGGGGTACAGGAGCCTGAAGACCCCTCTTCTCATTACTACCATCAGTGAGGGGGTACAGGAGCCTGAAGACCCCTCTTCTCATTACTACCATCAGGGAGGAGGTACAGGAGCCTGAAGACCCCTCTTCTCATTACTACCATCGGGGAGGAGGTACAGGAGCCTGAAGACCACTCTTCTCATTACTACCATCAGGGCGGAGGTACAGGAGGCTGAAGACCCCTCTTCTCGTTACTACCATCAGTGAGGAAGTACAGAAGCCTGAAGACCCCTCTTCTCATTACTACCATCAGTGAGGAGGTACAGGAGTCTGAAGACCCCTCTTCTCGTTACTACCATCAGTGAGGGGGTACAGGAGTCTGAAGACCCCTCTTCTCGTTACTACCATCGGGGAGGAGGCACAGGAGCCTGAAGACCCCTATCTTTATTTACTACCATCAGTGAGGAGGTACAGGAACCTGAAGACACCTCTCCTCATTACTACCAACAGGGAGAAGGCACAGGAGCCTGAAGACCTCTCTCCTCATTACAACCATCAGGGAGGAGGTACAGGAGCCTGAAGACCCCTCTTCTCATTGCTAACATCAGGGAGGAGGTACAGGAGGCTGAAGACCACTCTCCTCATTACGACCAACGTGGAGGAGGTACAGGAGCCTGCAGAACACTCTTCAAATTACTACGACCAAGAAGGAGGTACAGGAGCCTGAAGACCCCTCTTCTCATTGCTAACATCAGGGAGGAGGTACAGGAGGCTGAAGACCCCTCTTCTCATTACTACCATCAGGGAGGAGGTACAGGAGCCTGAAGACCCCTCTTCTCATTACTACCATCAGGGAGGAGGTACAGGAGCCTGAAGACCCCTCTTCTCATTACTACCATCAGTGAGGAGGTACAGGAGCCTGAAGACCACTCTCCTCATTCCTACCGTCAGGGAGGAGGTACAGGAGGCTGAAGACCCCTCTTCTCATTACTACCGTCAGGGAGGAGGTACAGGAGCCTGAAGACTCCACTCCTCATTCCTACCGTCAGGGAGGAGGGTACAGGAGGCTGAAGACCCCTCTTCTCATTACTACCATCAGGGAGGAGGTACAGGTGCCTGAAGACCCCTCTCCTCATTACTACCATCAGGTAGGAGGTACAGGAGGCTGAAGACCACTCTCCTCATTAATACGATCAGGGATAGGGTACAGGAGCCTGAAGACCTCTCTCCTCATTACTACCATCAGGGAGGAGGTACTGTAGCCTGAAGACCTCTCTTCTCGTTACTACCATCGGGGAGGAGGCACAGGAGCCTGAAGACCCCTATCTTTATTTACTACCATCATTGAGGAGGTACAGGAACCTGAAGACACCTCTCCTCATTACTACCAACGGGGAGGAGGTACAGGAGGCTGAAGACAACTCTCCTCATTACTACCATCAGGGAGGATTTTCAGGAGCCTGAAGGCCAGTATTCTCATTACTACCAACAGGGAGAAGGCACAGGAGCCTGAAGACCTCTCTCCTCATTACAACCATCAGGGAGGAGGTACAGGAGCCTGAAGACCCCTCTTCTCATTGCTAACATCAGGGAGGAGGTACAGGAGGCTGAAGACCACTCTCCTCATTACGACCAACGGGGAGGAGGTACAGGAGCCTGCAGAACACTCTTCAAATTACTACGACCAAGAAGGAGGTACAGGAGCCTGAAGACCCCTCTTCTCATTACTACCATCAGGGAGGAGGTACAGGAGCCTGAAGACCCCTCTTCTCATTACTACCATCAGGGAGGAGGTACAGGAGCCTGAAGACCCCTCTTCTCATTACTACCATCAGTGAGGAGGTACAGGAGCCTGAAGACCACTCTTCTCATTACTACCATCAGTGTGCGGTTACAGGTGTCTGAAGACCCCTCTTCTCATTACGACCATCAGTGAGGAGGTACAGGAGCCTGAAGACCCCTCTTCTCATTACTACCATCAGTGAGGAGGTACAGGAGCCTGAAGACCCCTCTCCTCATTACTACCATCAGTGAGGAGGTACAGGAGCCTGAAGACCCCTCTTCTCATTACTGCCATCAGGGAAGGGGTACAGGAGCCTGAAGACCACTCTCCTCATTCCTACCGTCAGGGGAGGAGGTACAGGAGGCTGAAGACCCCTCTTCTCATTACTACCGTCAGGGAGGAGGTACAGGAGCCTGAAGACTCCACTCCTCATTCCTACCGTCAGGGAGGAGGTACAGGAGGCTGAAGACCCCTCTTCTCATTACTACCATCAGGGAGGAGGTACAGGTGCCTGAAGACCCCTCTCCTCATTACTACCGTCAGGTAGGAGGTACAGGAGGCTGAAGACCACTCTCCTCATTAATACGATCAGGGATCGGGTACTGGAGCCTGAAGACCTCTCTCCTCATTACTACCATCAGGGAGGAGGTACAGGAGACTGAAGACCCCTCTTCTCATTACTACCATCAGTGAGGGGGTACAGGAGTCTGAAGACCCCTCTTCTCGTTACTACCATCGGGGAGGAGGCACAGGAGCCTGAAGACCCCTATCTTTATTTACTACCATCATTGAGGAGGTACAGGAACCTGAAGACACCTCTCCTCATTACTACCATCAGGGAGGAGGTACAGGAGCCTGAAGGCCAGTCTTCTCATTACTACCAACAGGGAGAAGGCACAGGAGCCTGAAGACCTCTCTCCTCATTACTACCATCAGGGAGGAGGTACAGGAGCCTGAAGACCCCTCTTCTCATTGCTAACATCAGGGAGGAGGTACAGGAGGCTGAAGACCACTCTCCTCATTACGACCAACGGGGAGGAGGTACAGGAGCCTGCAGAACCCTCTTCAAATTACTACGACCAAGAAGGAGGTACAGGAGCCTGAAGACCTCTCTTCTCATTAGTACCAGCAGGCAGGAGGTACAGGAGCCTGAAGACCTCTCTTCTCATTGCTACCATCAGGGAGGAGGTACAGGAGGCTGAAGACTTCTCTTCTCATTAGTACCAGCAGGGAGGAGGTACAGGAGCCTGAAGACCTCTCTTCTCATTGCTACCATCAGGGAGGAGCCTGAAGACCCCTCTTCTCATTACTACCATCAGGGAGGAGGTACAGGAGCCTGAAAACCCCTCTTCTCATTACTACCATCAGGGAGGAGGTACAGGAGTATGAAGACACCTCTTCTCATTACTACCAATGAGGAGGAGGTACAGGAGCCTGAAGACCCCTCTTCTCATTACTACCATCAGGGAGGAGGTACAGGAGCCTGAAGGCCAGTCTTCTCATTACTACCAACAGGGTGAAGGCACAGGTGCCTGAAGACACCTCTTCTCATTACTACCATCAGGGATGAGGGACAGGAGCCTGAAGACCCCTCTTCTCATTACTACCATCAGGGAGGAGGGACAGGAGCCTGAAGACCCCTCTTCTCGTTACTACCATCAGGGAGGAGGTACAGGAGCCTGAAGACCCCACTTCTCATTACTACCATCAGGGAGGAGGTACAGGAGCCTGAAGACCCCTCTTCTCATTACTACCATCAGTGAGGGGGTACAGGAGTCTGAAGACCTCTCTTCTCATTACTACCATCAGGGAGGAGGTACAGGAGCCTGAAGACCCCTCTTCTCATTACTACCATCAGTGAGGGGGTACAGGAGCCTGAAGACCCCTCTTCTCATTACTACAATCAGGGAGGAGGTACAGGAGCCTGAAGACCCCTCTTCTCATTACTACCATCAGGGAGGAGGTACAGGAGCCTGAAGACCCCTCTTCTCATTACTACCATCAGGGAGGGGGTACAGGAGTCTGAAGACCCCTCTTCTCGTTACTACCATCGGGGAGGAGGCACAGGAGCTTGAGGACCCCTATCTTTATTTACTACCATCAGTGAGGAGGTACAGGAACCTGAAGACACCTCTCCTCATTACTACCAACGGGGAGGAGGTACAGGAGGCTGAAGACAACTCTCCTCATTACTACCATCAGGGAGGAGGTACAGGAGCCTGAAGGCCAGTCTTCTCATTACTACCAACAGGGAGAAGGCACAGGAGCCTGAAGACCTCTCTCCTCATTACTACCATCAGGGAGGAGGTACAGGAGCCTGAAGACCCCTCTTCTCATTGCTAACATCAGGGAGGAGGTACAGGAGGCTGAAGACCACTCTCCTCATTACGACCAACGGGGAGGAGGTACAGGAGCCTGCAGAACACTCTTCAAATTACTACTACCAAGAAGGAGGTACAGGAGCCTGAAGACCCCTCTTCTCATTACTACCGTCAGGGAGGAGGTACAGGAGCCTGAAGACCCCTCTTCTCGTTACTACCATCGGGGAGGAGGCACAGGAGCCTGAAGACCCCTATCTTTATTTACTACCATCAGTGAGGAGGTACAGGAACCTGAAGACACCTCTCCTCATTACTACCATCAGGGAGGAGGTACAGGAGCCTGAAGGCCAGTCTTCTCATTACTACCAACAGGGAGAAGGCACAGGAGCCTGAAGACCTCTCTCCTCATTACAACCATCAGGGAGGAGGTACAGGAGCCTGAAGACCCCTCTTCTCATTGCTAACATCAGGGAGGAGGTACAGGAGGCTGAAGACCACTCTCCTCATTACGACCAACGGGGAGGAGGTACAGGAGCCTGCAGAACACTCTTCAAATTACTACGACCAAGAAGGAGGTACAGGAGCCTGAAGACCCCTCTTCTCATTGCTAACATCAGGGAGGAGGTACAGGAGGCTGAAGACCCCTCTTCTCATTACTACCATCAGGGAGGAGGTACAGGAGCCTGAAGACCCCTCTTCTCATTACTACCATCAGGGAGGAGGTACAGGAGCCTGAAGACCCCTCTTCTCATTACTACCATCAGTGAGGAGGTACAGGAGCCTGAAGACCACTCTTCTCATTACTACCATCAGTGAGGGGTTACAGGAGTCTGAAGACCCCTCTTCTCATTACTACCATCAGTGAGGAGGTACAGGAGCCTGAAGACCCCTCTCCTCATTACTACCATCAGTGAGGAGGTACAGGAGCCTGAAGACCCCTCTTCTCATTACTGCCATCAGGGAAGGGGTACAGGAGCCTGAAGACCACTCTCCTCATTCCTACCGTCAGGGAGGAGGTACAGGAGGCTGAAGACCCCTCTTCTCATTACTACCGTCAGGGGAGGAGGTACAGGAGCCTGAAGACTCCACTCCTCATTCCTACTGTCAGGGAGGAGGTACAGGAGGCTGAAGACCCCTCTTCTCATTACTACCATCAGGGAGGAGGTACAGGAGGCTGAAGACACCTCTTCTCATTACTACCATCAGTGAGGGGGTACAGGAGTCTGAAGACCCCTCTTCTCGTTACTACCATCGGGGAGGAGGCACAGGAGCCTGAGGACCCCTATCTTTATTTACTACCATCAGTGAGGAGGTACAGGAACCTGAAGACACCTCTCCTCATTACTACCAACGGGGAGGAGGTACAGGAGGCTGAAGACAACTCTCCTCATTACTACCATCAGGGAGGAGGTACAGGAGCCTGAAGGCCAGTCTTCTCATTACTACCAACAGGGAGAAGGCACAGGAGCCTGAAGACCTCTCTCCTCATTACTACCATCAGGGAGGAGGTACAGGAGCCTGAAGACCCTTCTTCTCATTGCTAACATCAGGGAGGAGGTACAGGAGGCTGAAGACCACTCTCCTCATTACGACCAACGGGGAGGAGGTACAGGAGCCTGCAGAACACTCTTCAAATTACTACGACCAAGAAGGAGGTACAGGAGCCTGAAGACCCCTCTTCTCATTACTACCGTCAGGGAGGAGGTACAGGAGCCTGAAGACCCCTCTTCTCGTTACTACCATTGGGGAGGAGTCACAGGAGCCTGAAGACCCCTATCTTTATTTACTACCATCAGTGAGGAGGTACAGGAACCTGAAGACACCTCTCCTCATTACTACCAACGGGGAGGAGGTACAGGATGCTGAAGACAACTCACCTCATTACTACCATCAGGGAGGAGGTACAGGAGCCTGAAGGCCAGTCTTCTCATTACTACCATCAGGGAGAAGGCACAGGAGCCTGAAGACCTCTCTCCTCATTACAACCATCAGGGAGGAGGTACAGGAGCCTGAAGACCCCTCTTCTCATTGCTAACATCAGGGAGGAGGTACAGGAGGCTGAAGACCACTCTCCTCATTACGACCAACGGGGAGGAGGTACAGGAGCCTGCAGAACACTCTTCAAATTACTACGACCAAGAAGGAGGTACAGGAGCCTGAAGACCCCTCTTCTCATTGCTAACATCAGGGAGGAGGTACAGGAAGCTG
This sequence comes from Hypanus sabinus, assembly GCF_030144855.1. Classification (NCBI taxonomy): domain Eukaryota; kingdom Metazoa; phylum Chordata; class Chondrichthyes; order Myliobatiformes; family Dasyatidae; genus Hypanus; species Hypanus sabinus. Next base: position 582,620 of record NW_026778927.1, read on the forward strand.
AAGACCCCTCTTCTCATTACTACCATCAGGGAGGAGGTACAGGAGCCTGAAGACCCCTCTTCTCATTACTACCATCAGGGAGGAGGTACAGGAGCCTGAAGACCCCTCTTCTCATTACTACCATCAGTGAGGAGGTACAGGACCCTGAAGACCACTCTTCTCATTACTACCATCAGTGAGGGGTTACAGGAGTCTGAAGACCCCTCTTCTCATTACTACCATCAGTGAGGAGGTACAGGAGCCTGAAGACCCCTCTTCTCATTACTACCATCAGTGAGGAGGTACAGGAGCCTGAAGACCCCTCTCCTCATTACTACCATCAGTGAGGAGGTACAGGAGCCTGAAGACCCCCCTTCTCATTACTGCCATCAGGGAAGGGGTACAGGAGCCTGATGACCACTCTCCTCATTCCTACCGTCAGGGAGGAGGTACAGGTGGCTGAAGACCCCTCTTCTCATTACTACCGTCAGGGAGGAGGTACAGGAGCCTGAAGACTCCACTCCTCATTCCTACCGTCAGGGAGGAGGTACAGGAGGCTGAAGACCCCTCTTCTCATTACTACCATCAGGGAGGAGGTACAGGTGCCTGAAGACCCCTCTCCTCATTACTACCGTCAGGTAGGAGGTACTGGAGGCTGAAGACCACTCTCCTCATTAATACGATCAGGGATCGGGTACAGGAGCCTGAAGAACTCTCTCCTCATTACTACCATCAGGGAGGAGGTACTGTAGCCTGAAGAACTCTCTTCTCGTTACTACCATCGGGGAGGAGGCACAGGAGCCTGAAGACCCCTATCTTTATTTACTACCATCATTGAGGAGGTACAGGAACCTGAAGACACCTCTCCTCATTACTACCATCAGGGAGGAGGTACAGGAGCCTGAAGACCACTCTCCTCATTACGACCAACGGGGAGGAGGTACAGGAGCCTGCAGAACCCTCTTCAAATTACTACGACCAAGAAGGAGGTACAGGAGCCTGAAGACCCCTCTTCTCATTGCTAACATCAGGGAGGAGGTACAGGAGGCTGAAGACCCCTCTTCTCATTAGTACCAGCAGGGAGGAGGAACAGGAGCCTGAAGACCTCTCTTCTCATTGCTACCATCAGGGAGGAGCCTGAAGAACCCTCTTCTCATTACTACCATCAGGGAGGAGGTACAGGAGCCTGAAGACCCCTCTTCTCATTACTACCATCAGGGAGGAGGTACAGGAGCCTGAAGACCCCTCTTCTCATTACTACCATCAGGGAGGAGGTACAGGAGCCTGAAGGCCAGTCTTCTCATTACTACCAACAGGGTGAAGGCACAGGTGCCTGAAGACACCTCTTCTCATTACTATCATCAGGGATGAGGGACAGGAGCCTGAAGACCCCTCTTCTCATGACTACCATCAGGAAGGAGGTACAGGAGACTGAAGACCCCTCTCCTCATTACTACCATCAGGGAGGAGGTACAGGAGCCTGAAGACCCCTCTTTTCGTTACTACCATCAGGGAGGAGGTACAGGAGGCTGAAGACCCCTCTTCTCATTACTACCAATGGGGAGGAGGTACAGGAGCCTGAAGACCCCTCTTCTCATTTCTACCATCAGGGAGGAGGTACTTTAGCCTGAAGGCCAGTCTTCTCATTACTACCAACAGGGTGAAGGCACAGGTGCCTGAAGACACCTCTTCTCATTACTACCATCAGGGATGAGGGACAGGAGCCTGAAGACCCCTCTTCTCATTACTACCATCAGGGAGGAGGGACAGGAGCCTGAAGACCTCTCTCCTCATTACTACAATCAGGGAGGAGGTACAGGAGTCTGAAGACCCCTCTTCTCGTTACTACCATCAGGGAGGAGGTACAGGAGTCTGAAGACCCCTCTTCTCGTTACTACCATCAGGGAGGTGGTACAGGAGCCTGAAGACCCCACTTCTCATTACTACCATCAGGGAGGAGGTACAGGAGCCTGAAGACCCCTCTTCTCATTACTACCATCAGGGAGGAGGTACAGGAGCCTGAAGACCCCTCTTCTCATTACTACCATCGGGGAGGAGGTACAGGAGCCTGAAGACCCCTCTTCTCATTGCTAACATCAGGGAGGAGGTACAGGAGGCTGAAGACCACTCTTCTCATTACTACCATCGGGGAGGAGGTACAGGAGCCTGAAGACCCCTCTTCTCATTACTACCATCAGTGAGGGGTACAGGAGTCTGAAGACCCCTCTTCTCGTTACTACCATCGGGGAGGAGGCACAGGAGCCTGAAGACCCCTATCTTTATTTACTACCATCAGTGAGGAGGTACAGGAACCTGAAGACACCTCTCCTCATTAATACCAACGGGGAGGAGGTACAGGAGGCTGAAGACAACTCTCCTCATTACTACCATCAGGGTGGAGGTACAGGAGCCTGAAGGCCAGTCTTCTCATTACTACCAACAGAGAGAAGGCACAGGAGCCTGAAGACCTCTCTCCTCATTACTACCATCAGGGAGGAGGTACAGAAGACCCCTCTTCTCATTACTACCATCAGGGAGGAGGTACAGGAGCCTGAAGACCCCTCTTCTCATTGCTAACATCAGGGAGGAGGTACAGGAGTATGAAGACCCCTCTTCTCATTACTACCATCAGGGAGGAGGTACAGGAGTATGAAGACCCCTCTTCTCATTACTACCATCAGGGAGGAGGTACAGGAGCCTGAAGACCCCTCTTCTCATTGCTAACATCAGGGAGGAGGTACAGGAGCCTGAAGGCCAGTCTTCTCATTACTACCAACAGGGTGAAGGCACAGGTGCCTGAAGACCCCTCTTCTCATTACTACCATCAGGGATGAGGTACAGGAGACTGAAGACCCCTCTCCTCATTACTACCATCAGGGATGAGGGACAGGAGCCTGAAGACCCCTCTTCTCATTACTACCATCAGGAAGGAGGTACAGGAGACTGAAGACACCTCTCCTCATTACTACCATCAGGGAGGAGGTACAGGAGCCTGAAGACCCCTCTTTTCGTTACTACCATCAGTGAGGAGGTACAGGAGGCTGAAGACCCCTCTTCTCATTGCTAACATCAGGGAGGAGGTACAGGAGTATGAAGACCCCTCTTCTCATTACTACCAATGGGGAGGAGGTACAGGAGCCTGAAGACCCCTCTTCTCATTACAACCAATGAGGAGGAGGTACAGGAGCCTGAAGACCCCTCTTCTCATTACTACCAATGAGGAGGAGGTACAGGAGCCTGAAGACCCCTCTTCTCATTACTACCAATGGGGAGGAGGTACAGGAGCCTGAAGACCCCTCTTCTCATTGCTAACATCAGGGAGGAGGTACAGGAGGCTGAAGACCCCTCTTCTCATTACTACCATCAGGGAGGAGGTACAGGAGGCTGAAGACACCTCTTCTCATTACTACCATCAGGGAGGAGGTACAGGAGCCTGAAGACCCCTCTTCTCATTACTACCATCAGGGAGGAGGTACAGGAGCCTGAAGACCCCTCTTCACATTACTACCAACAGGGTGAAGGCACAGGTGCCTGAAGACACCTCTTCTCATTACTACCATCAGGGATGAGGGACAGGAGCCTGAAGACCCCTCTTCTCATTACTACCATCAGGAAGGAGGTACAGGAGACTGAAGACCCCTCTCCTCATTACTACCATCAGGGAGGAGGTACAGGAGCCTGAAGACCCCTCTTTTCGTTACTACCATCAGGGAGGAGGTACAGGAGGCTGAAGACCCCTCTTCTCATTACTACCAATGGGGAGGAGGTACAGGAGCCTGAAGACCCCTCTTCTCATTACTACCATCAGGGAGGAGGTACTTTAGCCTGAAGGCCAGTCTTCTCATTACTACCAACAGGGTGAAGGCACAGGTGCCTGAAGACACCTCTTCTCATTACTACCATCAGGGAGGAGGGACAGGAGCCTGAAGACCTCTCTCCTCATTACTACAATCAGGGAGGAGGTACAGGAGTCTGAAGACCCCTCTTCTCGTTACTACCATCAGGGAGGAGGTACAGGAGCCTGAAGACCCCACTTCTCATTACTACCATCAGGGAGGAGGTACAGGAGCCTGAAGACCCCTCTTCTTATTACTACCATCGGGGAGGAGGTACAGGAGCCTGAAGACCCCTCTTCTCATTACTACCATCAGTGAGGGGGTACAGGAGCCTGAAGACCCCTCTTCTCATTACTACCATCAGTGATTGGGTACAGGAGCCTGAAGACCACTCTTCTCGTTACTACCATCAGTGAGGGGGTACAGGAGTCTGAAGACCCCTCTTCTCATTACTACCATCAGTGAGGGGGTACAGGAGTCTGAAGACCCCTCTTCTCGTTACTACCATCGGGGAGGAGGCACAGGAGCCTGAAGACACCTATCTTTATTTACTACCATCAGTGAGGAGGTACAGGAACCTGAAGACACCTCTCCTCATTACTACCAACGGGGAGGAGGTACAGGAGGCTGAAGACAACTCTCCTCATTACTACCATCAGGGAGGAGGTACAGGAGCCTGAAGGCCACTCTTCTCATTACTACCAACAGGGAGAAGGCACAGGAGCCTGAAGACCTCTCTCCTCATTACTACCATCAGGGAGGAGGTACAGGAGCCTGAAGACCCCTCTTCTCATTGCTAACATCAGGGAGGAGGTACAGGAGGCTGAAGACCACTCTCCTCATTACGACCAACGGGGAGGAGGTACAGGAGCCTGCAGAACACTCTTCAAATTACTACGACCAAGAAGGAGGGTACAGGAGGCTGAAGACCCCTCTTCTCATTACTACCGTCAGGGAGGAGGTACAGGAGCCTGAAGACTCCACTCCTCATTCCTACCATCAGGGAGGAGGTACAGGACGCTGAAGACCCCTCTTCTGATTACTACCATCAGGGAGGAGGTACAGGTGCCTGAAGACCCCTCTCCTCATTACTACCGTCAGGTAGGAGGTACAGGAGGCTGAAGACCACTCTCCTCATTAATACGATCAGGGATCGGGTACAGGAGCCTGAAGACCTCTCTCCTCATTACTACCATCAGGGAGGAGGTACTGTAGCCTGAAGACCTCTCTTCTCGTTACTACCATCGGGGAGGAGGCACAGGAGCCTGAAGACCCCTATCTTTATTTACTACCATCAGTGAGGAGGTACAGGAACCTGAAGACACCTCTCCTCATTACTACCATCAGGGAGGAGGTACAGGTGCCTGAAGGCCAGTCTTCTCATTACTACCAACAGGGAGAAGGCACAGGAGCCTGAAGACCTCTCTCCTCATTACTACCATCAGGGAGGAGGTACAGGAGCCTGAAGACCCCTCTTCTCATTGCTAACATCAGGGAGGAGGTACAGGAGGCTGAAGACCACTCTCCTCATTACGACCAACGGGGAGGAGGTACAGGAGCCTGCAGAACCCTCTTCAAATTACTACGACCAAGAAGGAGGTACAGGAGCCTGAAGACCCCTCTTCTCATTGCTAACATCAGGGAGGAGGTACAGGAGGCTGAAGACCCCTCTTCTCATTAGTACCAGCAGGGAGGAGGTACAGGAGCCTGAAGACCCCTCTTCTCATTACTACCATCAGGGAGGAGGTACAGGAGCCTGAAGACCCCTCTTCTCATTACTACCATCAGGGAGGAGGGACAGGAGTATGAAGACCCCTCTTCTCATTGCTACCATCAGGGAGGAGCCTGAAGACCCCTCTTCTCATTACTACCATCAGGGAGGAGGTACAGGAGCCTGAAGACCCCTCTTCTCATTACTACCATCAGGGAGGAGGTACAGGAGTATGAAGACACCTCTTCTCATTACTACCAATGAGGAGGAGGTACAGGAGCCTGAAGACCCCTCTTCTCATTACTACCATCAGGGAGGAGGTACAGGAGCCTGAAGGCCAGTCTTCTCATTACTACCAACAGGGTGAAGGCACAGGTGCCTGAAGACACCTCTTCTCATTACTACCATCAGGAAGGCGGTACAGGAGACTGAAGACTCCTATTCTCATTAGTACCATCAGGGAGGAGGTACAGGAGCCTGAAGACCCCTCTTCTCGTTACTACCATCAGGGAGGAGGTACAGGAGGCTGAAGGCCAGTCTTCTCATTACTACCAACAGGGAGAAGGCACAGGAGCCTGAAGACCTCTCTCCTCATTACTACCATCAGGGAGGAGGTACAGGAGCCTGAAGACCCCTCTTCTCATTGCTAACATCAGGGAGGAGGTACAGGAGGCTGAAGACCACTCTCCTCATTACGACCAACGGGGAGGAGGTACAGGAGCCTGCAGAACCCTCTTCAAATTACTACGACCAAGAAGGAGGTACAGGAGCCTGAAGACCCCTCTTCTCATTGCTAACATCAGGGAGGAGGTACAGGAGGCTGAAGACCCCTCTTCTCATTAGTACCAGCAGGGAGGAGGTACAGGAGCCGGAAGACCCCTCTTCTCATTACTACCATCAGGGAGGAGGTACATGAGCCTGAAGACCCCTCTTCTCATTACTACCATCAGGGAGGAGGGACAGGAGTATGAAGACCCCTCTTCTCATTGCTACCATCAGGGAGGAGCCTGAAGACCCCTCTTCTCATTACTACCATCAGGGAGGAGGTACAGGAGCCTGAAGACCCCTCTTCTCATTACTACCATCAGGGAGGAGGTACAGGAGTATGAAGACACCTCTTCTCATTACTACCAATGAGGAGGAGGTACAGGAGCCTGAAGACCCCTCTTCTCATTACTACCATCAGGGAGGAGGTACAGGAGCCTGAAGGCCAGTCTTCTCATTACTACCAACAGGGTGAAGGCACAGGTGCCTGAGGACACCTCTTCTCATTACTACCATCAGGAAGGCGGTACAGGAGACTGAAGACTCCTATTCTCATTAGTACCATCAGGGAGGAGGTACAGGAGCCTGAAGACCCCTCTTCTCATTACTACCATCAGGGAGGAGGTACAGGAGCCTGAAGGCCAGTCTTCTCATTACTACCAACAGGGTGAAGGCACAGGTGCCTGAAGATACCTCTTCTCATTACTACCATCAGGGATGAGGGACAGGAGACTGAAGACCTCTCTCCTCATTACTACAATCAGGGAGGAGGTACAGGAGTCTGAAGACCCCTCTTCTCGTTACTACCAACAGGGAGGAGGTACAGGAGCCTGAAGACCCCTCTTCTCATTACTACCATCGGGGAGGAGGTACAGGAGCCTGAAGACCCCTCTTCTCATTACTACCATCAGGGAGGAGGTACAGGAGCCTGAAGACCCCTCTTCTCATTACTACCATCAGGGAGGAGGTACAGGAGTCTGAAGACCCCTCTTCTCATTACTACCATCAGGGAGGAGGTACAGGAGGCTGAAGACCCCTCTTCTCGTTACTACCATCGGGGAGGAGGCACAGGAGCCTGAAGACCCCTATCTTTATTTACTACCATCAGTGAGGAGGTACAGGAACCTGAAGACACCTCTCCTCATTACTACCAACGGGGAGGAGGTACAGGAGGCTGAAGACAACTCTCCTCATTACTACCATCAGGGTGGAGGTACAGGAGCCTGAAGGCCAGTCTTCTCATTACTACCAACAGGGAGAAGGCACAGGAGCCTGAAGACCTCTCTCCTCATTACTACCATCAGGGAGGAGGTACAGGAGCCTGAAGACCCCTCTTCTCATTGCTAACATCAGGGAGGAGGTACAGGAGGCTGAAGACCCCTCTTCTCATTACTACCATCAGGGAGGAGGTACAGGAACCTGAAGACCCCTCTTCTCATTACTACCATCAGGGAGGAGGTACAGGAACCTGAAGACCCCTCTTCTCATTACTACCATCAGGGAGGAGGTACAGGAGCCTGAAGACCCCTCTTCTCATTACTACCATCAGGGAGGAGGTACAGGAGCCTGAAGACCCCTCTTCTCGTTACTACCATCAGGGAGGAGCTACAGGAGCCTGAAGACCACTCTTCTCATTATTACCATCAGTGAGGGGGTACAGGAGTCTGAAGACCCCTCCTCTCATTACTGCCATCAGGGAAGGGGTACAGGAGCCTGAAGACCCCTCTTCTCATTCCTACCGTCAGGGAGGAGGTACAGGAGGCTGAAGACCCCTCTTCTCATTACTACCGTCAGGGAGGAGGTACAGGAGCCTGAAGACCCCTCTTCTCATTGCTAACATCAGGGAGGAGGTACAGGAGGCTGAAGACCACTCTCCTCATTACGACCAACGGGGAGGAGGTACAGGAGCCTGCAAAACACTCTTCAAATTACTACGACCAAGAAGGAGGTACAGGAGGCTGAAGACCCCTCTTCTCATTACTACCGTCAGGGAGGAGGTACAGGAGCCTGAAGACTCCACTCCTCATTCCTACCGTCAGGGAGGAGGTACAGGAGGCTGAAGACCCCTCTTCTCATTACTACCATCAGGGAGGAGGTACAGGTGCCTGAAGACCCCTCTCCTCATTACTACCGTCAGGTAGGAGGTACAGGAGGCTGAAGACCACTCTCCTCATTAATACGATCAGGGATCGGGTACAGTAGCCTGAAGACCTCTCTCCCCATTACTACCATCAGGGAGGAGGTACTGTAGCCTGAAGACCTCTCTTCTCGTTACTACCATCGGGGAGGAGGCACAGGAGCCTGAAGACCCCTATCTTTATTTACTACCATCAGTGAGGAGGTACAGGAACCTGAAGACACCTCTCCTCATTACTACCATCAGGGAGGAGGTACAGGAGCCTGAAGGCCAGTCTTCTCATTACTACCAACAGGGAGAAGGCACAGGAGCCTGAAGACCTCTCTCCTCATTACTACCATCAGGGAGGAGGTACAGGAGCCTGAAGACCCCTCTTCTCATTGCTAACATCAGGGAGGAGGTACAGGAGGCTGAAGACCACTCTCCTCATTACGACCAACGGGGAGGAGGTACAGGAGCCTGCAGAACCCTCTTCAAATTACTACGACCAAGAAGGAGGTACAGGAGCCTGAAGACCCCTCTTCTCATTGCTAACATCAGGGAGGAGGTACAGGAGGCTGAAGACCCCTCTTCTCATTAGTACCAGCAGGGAGGAGGTACAGGAGCCTGAAGACCCCTCTTCTCATTACTACCATCAGGGAGGTGGTACAGGAGCCTGAAGACCCCTCTTCTCATTACTACCATCAGGGAGGAGGGACAGGAGTATGAAGACCCCTCTTCTCATTGCTACCATCAGGGAGGAGCCTGAAGACCCCTCTTCTCATTACTACCATCAGGGAGGAGGTACAGGAGCCTGAAGACCCCTCTTCTCATTACTACCATCAGGGAGGAGGTACAGGAGTATGAAGACACCTCTTCTCATTACTACCAATGAGGAGGAGGTACAGGAGCCTGAAGACCCCTCTTCTCATTACTACCATCAGGGAGGAGGTACAGGAGCCTGAAGGCCAGTCTTCTCATTACTACCAACAGGGTGAAGGCACAGGTGCCTGAAGACACCTCTTCTCATTACTACCATCAGGAAGGAGGTACAGGAGACTGAAGACTCCTATTCTCATTAGTACCATCAGGGAGGAGGTACAGGAGCCTGAAGACCCCTCTTCTCGTTACTACCATCAGGGATGAGGGACAGGAGCCTGAAGACCTCTCTCCTCATTACTACAATCAGGGAGGAGGTACAGGAGTCTGAAGACCCCTCTTCTCGTTACTACCATCAGGGAGGAGGTACAGGAGCCTGAAGACCCCTCTTCTCATTACTACCATCAGTGAGGGGGTACAGGAGCCTGAAGACCCCTCTTCTCATTACTACCATCGGGGAGGAGGTACAGGAGCCTGAAGACCCATCTTCTCATTACTACCATCGGGGAGGAGGTACAGGAGCCTGAAGACCCCTCTTTTCATTACTACCATCAGTGAGGGGGTACAGGAGCCTGAAGACCCCTCTTCTCATTACTACCATCAGTGAGGAGGTACAGGAGCCTGAAGTCCTCTCTCCTCATTACTACAATCAGGGAGGAGGTACAGGAGTCTGAAGACCCCTCTTCTCATTACTACCATCAGTGAGGAGGGACAGGAGCCTGAAAACCCCTCTTCTCATTACTACCATCAGGGAGGGGGTACAGGAGTCTGAAGACCCCTCTTCTCGTTACTACCATCGGGGAGGAGGCACAGGAGCCTGAAGACCCCTATCTTTATTTACTACCATCAGTGAGGAGGTACAGGAACCTGAAGACACCTCTCCTCATTACTACCAACGGGAGGAGGTACAGGAGGCTGAAGACAACTCTCCTCATTACTACCATCAGGGAGAAGGCACAGAAGCCTGAAGACCTCTCTCCTCATTACTACCATCAGGGAGGAGGTACAGGAGCCTGAAGACCCCTCTTCTCATTGCTAACATCAGGGAGGAGGTACAGGAGGCTGAAGACCACTCTCCTCATTACGACCAACGGGGAGGAGGTACAGGAGCCCTGCAGAACACTCTTCAAATTACTACGACCAAGAAGGAGGTACAGGAGCCTGAAGACCCCTCTTCTCATTGCTAACATCAGGGAGGAGGTACAGGAGGCTGAAGACCCCTCTTCTCATTACTACCATCAGGGAGGAGGTACAGGAGCCTGAAAGACCCCTCTTCTCATTACTACCATCAGGGAGAGGTACAGGAGCCTGAAGACCCCTCTTCTCATTACTACCATCAGGGAGGAGGTACAGGAGCCTGAGACCCCTCTTCTCATTACTACCATCAGTGAGGAGGTACAGGAGCCTGAAGACCACTCTTCTCATTGCTAACATCAGGGAGGAGGTACAGGAGCCTGAAGACCCCTCTTCTCATTACCACCATCAGTGAGGGGGTACAGGAGTCTGAAAGACCCCTCTTCTCATTACTGCCATCAGGGAAGGGGTACAGGAGCCTGAAGACCCCTCTTCTCATTCCTACCGTCAGGGAGGAGGTACAGGAGGCTGAAGACCCCTCTTCTCATTACTACCGTCAGGGAGGAGGTACAGGAGCCTGAAGACTCCACTCCTCATTCCTACCGTCCAGGGAGGAGGTACAGGAGGCTGAAGACCCCTCTTCTCATTACTACCATCAGGGAGGAGGTACAGGTGCCTGAAGACCCCTCTCCTCATTACTACCGTCAGGTAGGAGGTACAGGAGGCTGTAGACCACTCTCCTCATTAATACGATCAGGGATCGGGTACAGGAGCCTGAGACCTCTCTCCTCATTACTACCATCAGGGAGGAGGTACTGTAGCCTGAAGACCTCTCTTCTCGTTACTACCATCGGGGGGAGGCACAGGAGCCTGAAGACCCCTATCTTTATTTACTACCATCAGTGAGGATGTACAGGAACCTGAAGACACCTCTCCTCATTACTACCAAACGGGAGGAGGTACAGGAGCCTGCAGAAAACTCTTCAAATTACTTCGACGAAGAAGGAGGTACAGGAGCCTGAAGACCCCTCTTCTCATTGCTAACATCAGGGAGGAGGTACAGGAGGCTGAAGACCCCTCTTCTCATTAGTACCAGCAGGGAGGAGGTACAGGAGCCTGAAGACCTCTCTTCTCATTGCTACCATCAGGGAGGAGCCTGAATACCCCTATTCTCATTACTACCATCAGCGATGGGGTAAAGGATCTTGAAAACTCCTCTTCTCATTACTGCCATCAGGGATGGGGTACAGGAGCCTGAAGACCCCTTTCCTCATTACTACCATCAGGGAGGAGGTACAGGAGTGTGAAGACCTCTCTCCTCATTACTACCATCAGGACGAGGTACAGGAGACTGAAGACCGCTCTCCTCATTACTACCATCAGGGAGGAGTACAGGAGTGTGAAGACCTCTCTCCTCATTACTACCATCAGGTACGAGGTACAGGAGACTGAAGACCTCTCTCCTCATTACTACCATCAGGGACGAGGTACAGGAGACTGAAGACCCCTCTCCTCATTACTACCATCAGGGAGAAGGTACAGGAGCCTGAAGACCCCTCATCTCTTTGCTACCATCAGGGACGAGGTACAGGAGCCTGAAGACCTCTCTCCTCATTACTACCATCAGGGACGAGGTACAGGAGACTGAAGAACCCTCTCCTCATTACTACCATCAGGGACGAGGTACAGGAGACTGAAGACCTCTCTCCTCATTACTACCATCAGGGACGAGGTACAGGAGACTGAAGACCCCTCTCCTGATTACCACCATCAGGAGAAGGTACAGGAGCCTGAAGACCCCTCATCTCTTTGCTACCATCAGGGACGAGGTACAGGAGCCAGAAGACCTCTCTCCTCATTACTACCATCAGGGACGAGGTACAGGAGACTGAAGACCCCTCTCCTCATTACTACCATCAGGAGATGGTACAGGAGACTGAAGACCCCTCTTCTCATTACTACCATCAGGAGGAGGTACAGGAGCCAGAAGACCCGTCTTCTCATTACTACCATCAGGGACGAGGTACAGGAGACTGAAGACCCCTCTCCTCATTACTACCATCAGGGAGGAGGTACAGGAGCAATGAAGACCTCTCTCCTCATTACCATCAGGGAGGAGTACAGGAGCCTGAAGACCCCTCTTCACATTACTACAATCAGTGAGGAGGTACAGGAGCCTGAAGACCTCTCTTCTCATTACTACCATCAGGGAGGAGGTACTGGAGCCAGAAGACCCCACTTCTCATTACTGCCATCAGGGAAGGGGTACAGGAGCCTGAAGACACCTCTCCGCATTCCTACCGTCAGGGAGGAGGTACAGGAGGCTGAAGACCCCTCTTCTCATTACTGCCATCAGGGATGTGTATAGGAGCCTGAAGACCCCTTTTATCATTACTACCATCAGGGAGGAGGTACAGGAGCCTGAAGACCACTCTTCTCATTACTACCATCAGGGACGAGGTACAGGAGACTGAAGACCCCTCTCCTCATTACTACCATCAGGGACGAGGTACAGGAGACTGAAGACCCCTCTTCTCATTACTACCATCAGGGACGAGGTACAGGAGGACTGAAGACCCCTCTCCTCATTACTACCATCAGGGACGAGGTACAGAGCCTGAAGACCCCTCATCTCTTTGCTACCATCAGGGACGAGGTACAGGAGCCTGAAGACCTCTCTCCTCATTACTACCATCAGGGACGAGGTACAGGAGACTGAAGACCCCTCTCCTCATTACTACCATCAGGGACGAGGTACAGGAGCCTGAAGACCTCTCTCCTCATTACTACCATCAGGGACGAGGTACAGGAGACTGAAGACCCCTCTCCTCATTACTACCATCAGGGAGATGGTACAGGAGACTGAAGACCCCTCTTCTCATTACTACCATCAGGGACGAGGTACAGGAGACTGAAGACCCCCTCTCCTCATTACTACCATCAGGGTGGAGGTACAGGAGCATGAAGACCTCTCTCCTCATTACCATCAGGGAGGAGGTACAGGAGCCTGAAGGCCAGTCTTCTCATTACTACCAACAGGGTGAAGGCACAGGTGCCTGAAGACACCTCTTCTCATTACTACCATCAGGGATGAGGGACAGGAGCCTGAAGACCTCTCTCCTCATTACTACAATCAGGGAGGAGGTACAGGAGTCTGAAGACCCCTCTTCTCATTACTACCATCAGGGAGGAGGTACAGGAGCCTGAAGACCCCTCTTCTCATTACTACCATCAGGGAGGAGGTACAGGAGCCTGAAGACCCCTCTTCTCATTACTACCATCAGTGAGGGGGTACAGGAGCCTGCAGACCCCTCTTCTCATTACTACCATCGGGGAGGAGGTACAGGAGCCTGCAGACCCCTTTTCTCATTACTACCATCAGGGAGGAGGTACAGGAGCCTGAAGACCCCTCTTCTCATTACTACCATCAGTGAGGGGGTACAGGAGTCTGAAGACCCCTCTTCTCGTTACTACCATCGGGGAGGAGGCACAGGAGCCTGAAGACCCCTATCTTTATTTACTACCATCAGTGAGGAGGTACAGGAACCTGAAGACACCTCTCCTCATTACTACCAACGACGAGGAGGTACAGGAGGCTGAAGACAACTCTCCTCATTACTACCATCAGGGAGGAGGTACAGGAGCCTGAAGGCCAGTCTTCTCATTACTACCAACAGGGAGAAGGCACAGGAGCCTGAAGACCTCTCTCCTCATTACTACCATCAGGGAGGAGGTACAGGAGCCTGAAGACCCCTCTTCTCATTGCTAACATCAGGGAGGAGGTACAGGAGGCTGAAGACCACTCTCCTCATTACGACCAACGGGGAGGAGGTATAGGAGCCTGCAGAACACTCTTCAAATTACTACGACCAAGAAGGAGGTACAGGAGCCTGAAGACCCCTCTTCTCATTGCTAACATCAGGGAGGAGGTACAGGAGGCTGAAGACCCCTCTTCTCATTACTACCATCAGGGAGGAGGTACAGGAGCCTGAAGACCCCTCTTCTCATTACTACCATCAGGGAGGAGGTACAGGAGCCTGAAGACCCCTCTTCTCATTACTACCATCATGGAGGAGGTACAGGAGCCTGAAGACCCCTCTTCTCATTACTACCATCAGTGAGGAGGTACAGGAGCCTGAAGACCACTCTTCTCATTACTACCATCAGTGAGGGGGTACAGGAGTCTGAAGACCCCTCTTCTCATTACTGCCATCAGGGAAGGGGTACAGGAGCCTGAAGACCCCTCTTCTCATTCCTACCGTCAGGGAGGAGGTACAGGAGGCTGAAGACCCCTCTTCTCATTACTACCGTCAGGGAGGAGGTACAGGAGCCTGAAGACTCCACTCCTCATTCCTACCGTCAGGGAGGAGGTACAGGAGGCTGAAGACCCCTCTTCTCATTACTACCATCAGGGAGGAGGTACAGGTGCCTGAAGACCCCTCTCCTCATTACTACCGTCAGGTAGGAGGTACAGGAGGCAGAAGACCACTCTCCTCATTAATACGATCAGGGATCGGGTACAGGAGCCTGAAGACCTCTCTCCTCATTACTACCATCAGGGAGGAGGTACTGTAGCCTGAAGACCTCTCTTCTCGTTACTACCATCGGGGAGGAGGCACAGGAGCCTGAAGACCCCTATCTTTATTTACTACCATCAGTGAGGAGGTACAGGAACCTGAAGACACCTCTCCTCATTACTACCAACGGGGAGGAGGTACAGGAGCCTGCAGAACACTCTTCAAATTACTACGACGAAGAAGGAGGTACAGGAGCCTGAAGACCCCTCTTCTCATTGCTAACATCAGGGAGGAGGTACAGGAGACTGAAGACCCCTCTCCTCATTACTACCATCAGGGAGATGGTACAGGAGACTGAAGACCCCTCTTCTCATTACTACCATCAGGGAGGAGGTACAGGAGCCAGAAGACCCGTCTTCTCATTACTACCATCAGGGACGAGGTACAGGAGACTGAAGTCCCCTCTCCTCATTACTACCATCAGGGAGGAGGTACAGGAGCATGAAGACCCCTCTTCACATTACTACCATCAGTGAGGAGGTACAGGAGCCTGAAGACCCCTCTTCTCATTACTACCATCAGGGATGGGGTACAGGAGCCTGAAGACCCCTCTTCTCATTACTACCATCAGCGAGGGGGTACAGGAGTCTGAAGACCTCTCTTCTCATTACTACCATCAGGGAGGAGGTACTGGAGCCAGAAGACCCCACTTCTCATTACTGCCATCAGGGAAGGGGTACAGGAGCCTGAAGACACCTCTCCGCATTCCTACCGTCAGGGAGGAGGTACAGGAGGCTGAAGACCCCTCTTCTCATTACTGCCATCAGGGATGGGTATAGGAGCCTGAAGACCCCACTTCTCATTACTACCATCAGGGAGGAGGTACAGGAGTGTGAAGACCCCTCTTCTCATTACTACCATCAGGGACGAGGTACAGGAGACTGAAGACCCCTCTCCTCATTACTACCATCAGGGACGAGGTATAGGAGACTGAAGACCCCTCTCCTCATTACTACCATCAGGGAGAAGGTACAGGAGCCTGAAGACCCCTCATCTCTTTGCTACCATCAGGGACGAGGTACAGGAGCCTGAAGACCTCTCTCCTCATTACTACCATCAGGGACGAGGTACAGGAGCCTGAAGACCTCTCTCCTCATTACTACCATCAGGGACGAGGTACAGGAGACTGAAGACCCCTCTCCTCATTACTACCATCAGGGAGATGGTACAGGAGACTGAAGACCCCTCTTCTCATTACTACCATCAGGGACGAGGTACAGGAGACTGAAGACCCCTCTCCTCATTACTACCATCAGGGAGGAGGTACAGGAGCATGAAGACCTCTCTCCTCATTACCATCAGGGAGGAGGTACAGGAGCCTGAAGACCCCTCTTCACATTACTACCATCAGGGAGGAGGTACTTTAGCCTGAAGGCCAGTCTTCTCATTACTACCAACAGGGTGAAGGCACAGGTGCCTGAAGATACCTCTTCTCATTACTACCATCAGGGATGAGGGACAGGAGCCTGAAGACCTCTCTCCTCATTACTACAATCAGGGAGCAGGTACAGGAGCCTGAAGACCCCTCTTCTCATTACTTCCATCAGGGAGGAGGTACAGGAGCCTGAAGACCCCTCTTCTCATTACTACCATCGGGGAGGAGGTACAGGAGCCTGAAGACCCCTCTTCTCATTACTACCATCAGTGAGGGGGTACAGGAGTCTGAAGACACCTCTTCTCATTACTACCATCAGTGAGGGGGTACAGGAGTCTGAAGACCCCTCTTCTCGTTACTACCAATGGGGAGGAGGTACAGGAGCCTGAAGACCCCTCTTCTCATTACTACCATCAGGGAGGAGGTACTTTAGCCTGAAGGCCAGTCTTCTCATTACTACCAACAGGGTGAAGGCACAGGTGCCTGAAGATACCTCTTCTCATTACTACCATCAGGGATGAGGGACAGGAGCCTGAAGACCTCTCTCCTCATTACTACAATCAGGGAGGAGGTACAGGAGTCTGAAGACCCCTCTTCTCGTTACTACCATCAGGGAGGAGGTACAGGAGCCTGAAGACCCCACTTCTCATTACTACCATCAGGGAGGAGGTACAGGAGCCTGAAGACCCCTCTTCTCATTACTACCATCAGTGAGGGGGTACAGGAGCCTGAAGACCACTCTTCTCATTACTACCATCAGGGAGGAGGTACAGGAGCCTGAAGACCCCTCTTCTCATTACTACCATCAGGGAGGAGGTACAGGAGCCTGAAGACCCCTCTTCTCATTACTACCATCAGGGAGGAGGTACAGGAGGCTGAAGACCCCTCTTCTCGTTACTACCATCGGGGAGGAGGCACAGGAGCCTGAAGACCCCTATCTTTATTTACTACCATCAGTGAGGAGGTACAGGAACCTGAAGACACCTCTCCTCATTACTACCAACGGGGAGGAGGTACAGGAGGCTGAAGACAACTCTCCTCATTTCTACCATCAGGGAGGAGGTACAGGAGCCTGAAGGCTAGTCTTCTCATTACTACCAACAGGGAGAAGGCACAGGAGCCTGAAGACCTCTCTCCTCATTACTACCATCAGGGAGGAGGTACAGGAGCCTGAAGACCCCTCTTCTCATTGCTACCATCAGGGAGGAGGTACAGGAGGCTGAAGACCACTCTCCTCATTACGACCAACGGGGAGGAGGTACAGGAGCCTGCAGAACACTCTTCAAATTACTACGACCAAGAAGGAGGTACAGGAGCCTGAAGACCCCTCTTCTCATTGCTAACATCAGGGAGGAGGTACAGGAGGCTGAAGACCCCTCTTCTCATTACTACCATCAGGGAGGAGGTACAGGAGCCTGAAGACCCCTCTTCTCATTGCTAACATCAGGGAGGAGGTACAGGAGGCTGAAGACCCCTCTTCTAATTACTACCATCAGGGAGGAGGTACAGGAGCCTGTAGACCCCTCTTCTCATTGCTACCATCAGGGAGGAGGTACAGGAGCCTGAAGACCCCTCTTCTCATTACTACCATCAGGGAGGAGGTACAGGAGCCTGAAGACCCCTCTTCTCATTACTACCATCAGGGAGGAGGTACAGGAGCCTGAAGACCCCTCTTCTCATTACTACCATCAGTGAGGGGGGACAGGAGTCTGAAGACCCCTCTTCTCATTCCTACCGTCAGGGAGGAGGTACAGGAGGCTGAAGACCCCTCTTCTCATTACTACCGTCAGGGAGGAGGTACAGGAGCCTGAAGACTCCACTCCTCATTCCTACCGTCAGGGAAGAGGTACAGGAGGCTGAAGACCCCTCTTCTCATTACTACCATCAGGGAGGAGGTACAGGTGCCTGAAGACCCCTCTCCTCATTACTACCGTCAGGTAGGAGGTACAGGAGGCTGAAGACCACTCTCCTCATTAATACGATCAGGGATCGGGTACAGGAGCCTGAAGACCTCTCTCCTCATTACTACCATCAGGGAGGAGGTACAGGAGCCTGAAGACCCCTCTTCTCATTACTACCATCAGGGAGGAGGTACAGGTGCCTGAAGACCCCTCTCCTCATTACTACCGTCAGGTAGGAGGTACAGGAGGCTGAAGACCACTCTCCTCATTAATACGATCAGGGATCGGGTACAGGAGCCTGAAGACCTCTCTCCTCATTACTACCATCAGGGAGGAGGTACTGTAGCCTGAAGACCTCTCTTCTCGTTACTACCATCGGGGAGGAGGCACAGGAGCCTGAAGACCCCTATCTTTATTTACTACCATCAGTGAGGAGGTACAGGAACCTGAAGACACCTCTCCTCATTACTACCAACGGGGAGGAGGTACAGGAGCCTGCAGAACACTCTTCAAATTACTACGACGAAGAAGGAGGTACAGGAGCCTGAAGACCCCTCTTCTCATTGCTAACATCAGGGAGGAGGTACAGGAGGCTGAAGACCCCTCTTCTCATTACTACCAACAGGGAGGAGCCTGAAGACCCCTTTTATCATTACTACCATCAGGGACGAGGTACAGGAGACTGAAGACCGCTCTCCTCATTACTACCATCAGGGACGAGGTACAGGAGACTGAAGACCCCTCTCCTCATTACTACCATCAGGGAGAAGGTACAGGAGCCTGAAGACCCCTCATCTCTTTGCTACCATCAGGGACGAGGTACAGGAGCCTGAAGACCTCTCTCCTCATTACTACCATCAGGGACGAGGTACAGTAGACTGAAGAACCCTCTCCTCATTACTACCATCAGGGACGAGGTACAGGCGACTGAAGACCTCTCTCCTCATTACTACCATCAGGGACGAGGTACAGGAGACTGAAGACCCCTCTCCTGATTACCACCATCAGGGAGAAGGTACAGGAGCCTGAAGACCCCTCATCTCTTTGCTACCATCAGGGACGAGGTACAGGAGCCTGAAGACCTCTCTCCTCATTACTACCATCAGGGACGAGGTACAGGAGACTGAAGACCCCTCTCCTCATTACTACCATCAGGGAGATGGTACAGGAGACTGAAGACCCCTCTTCTCATTACTACCATCAGGGAGGAGGTACAGGAGCCAGAAGACCCGTCTTCTCATTACTACCATCAGGGACGAGGTACAGGAGACTGAAGACCCCTCTCCTCATTACTACCATCAGGGAGGAGGTACAGGAGCATGAAGACCTCTCTCCTCATTACCATCAGGGAGGAGGTACAGGAGCCTGAAGACCCCTCTTCACATTACTACCATCAGGGAGGAGGTACAGGAGCCTGAAGACCACTCTTCTCATTACTACCATCAGGGATGGGGTACAGGAGCCTGAAGACACCTCTCCGCATTCCTACCGTCAGGGAGGAGGTACAGGAGGCTGAAGACCCCTCTTCTCATTACTGCCATCAGGGATGGGTATAGGAGCCTGAAGACCCCTCTTCTCATTACTACCATCAGTGAGGGGGTACAGGAGTGTGAAGACCTCTCTCCTCATTACTACCATCAGGGACGAGGTACAGGAGACTGAACACCCCTCTCCTCATTACTACCATCAGGGAGAAGGTACAGGAGCCTGAAGACCCCTCATCTCTTTGCTACCATCACGGACGAGGTACAGGAGCCTGAAGACCTCTCTCCTCATTACTACCATCAGGGAGGAGGTACAGGAGCCTGAAGACCCCTCTTCTCATTACTGCCATCAGGGATGGGTATAGGAGCCTGAAGACCCCTCTTCTCATTACTACCATCAGTGAGGGGGTATAGGAGTGTGAAGACCTCTCTCCTCATTACTACCATCAGGGACGAGGTACAGGAGACTGAAGACCCCTCTCCTCATTACTACCATCAGGGACGAGGTACAGGAGACTGAACACCCCTCTCCTCATTACTACCATCAGGGAGAAGGTACAGGAGCCTGAAGACCCCTCATCTCTTTGCTACCATCACGGACGAGGTACAGGAGCCTGAAGACCTCTCTCCTCATTACTACCATCAGGGACGAGGTACATTAGCCTGAAGAGCTCTCTCCTCATTACTACCATCAGGGACGAGGTACAGGAGACTGAAGACCCCTCTCCTCATTACTACCATCAGGGACGAGGTACAGGAGCCTGAAGACCCCTCTTCTCATTACTACCATCAGGGAGGAGGGACAGGAGCCTGAAGACCCCTCTTCTCATTACTACCATCAGTGAGCGGGTACAGGAGCCTGAAGACCCCTCTTCTCATTACTACCATCAGGGAGGAGGTACAGGAGCCTGAAGACCCCACTTCTCATTACTACCATCAGTGAGGGGGTACAGGAGTCTGAAGACACCTCTTCTCATTACTACCATCAGGGAGGAGGTACAGGAGGCTGAAGACCCCTCTTCTCATTAATACGATCAGGGATCGGGTACAGGAGCCTGAAGACCCCTCTTCTCATTACTACCGTAGGGAGGAGGTACAGGAGGCTGAAGACCACTCTCCTCATTAATACGATCAGGGATCGGGTACAGGAGCCTGTAGACCCCTCTTCTCATTACTACCATCAGGGAAAAGTTACAGGAGGCTGAAGACCCCTCTCCTCATTACTACCATCAGGAAGGAGGTACAGGAGACTGAAGACTCCTATTCTCATTAGTACCATCAGGGAGGAGGTACAGGAGCCTGAAGACCCGTCTTCTCGTTACTACCAACAGGGAGGAGGTACAGGAGACTGAAGACCCCTCTTCTCATTACCACCATCAGTGAGGGGGTACAGGAGCCTGAAGACCCCTCTTCTCATTACTACCATCAGCGAGGGGGTACAGGAGCCTGAAGACCCCTCTTCTCGTTACTACCATCAGCGAGGTGGTACAGGAGCCTGAAGACACCTCTCCGCATTCCTACCGTCAGGGAGGAGGTACAGGAGGCTGAAGACCCCACTTCTCATTACTGCCATCAGGGAAGGGGTACAGGAGCCTGAAGACACCTCTCCGCATTCCTACCATCAGGGAGGAGGTACAGGAGCCTGAAGACCCCTTTTATCATTACTACCATCAGGGAGGAGGTACAGGAGTGTGAAGACCTCTCTCCTCATTACTACCATCAGGGACGAGGTACAGGAGACTGAACACCCCTCTCCTCATTACTACCATCAGGGAGAAGGTACAGGAGCCTGAAGACCCCTCATCTCTTTGCTACCATCACGGACGAGGTACAGGAGCCTGAAGACCTCTCTCCTCATTACTACCATCAGGAACGAGGTACAGGAGACTGAAGACCCCTCTCCTCATTACTACCATCAGGGACGAGGTACAGGAGCCTGAAGACCTCTCTCCTCATTACTACCATCAGGGACGAGGTACAGGAGACTGAAGACCCCTCTCCTCATTACTACCATCAGGGAGGAGGTACAGGAGCATGAAGACCTCTCTCCTCATTACCATCAGGGAGGAGGTACAGGAGACTGAAGACCCCTCTCCTCATTACTACCATCAGGGAGAAGGTACAGGAGCCTGAAGACCCCTCATCTCTTTGCTACCATCACGGACGAGGTACAGGAGCCTGAAGACCTCTCTCCTCATTACTACCATCAGGAACGAGGTACAGGAGACTGAAGACCCCTCTCCTCATTACTACCATCAGGGACGAGGTACAGGAGCCTGAAGACCTCTCTCCTCATTACTACCATCAGGGAGGAGGTACAGGAGCATGAAGACCTCTCTCCTCATTACCATCAGGGAGGAGGTACAGGAGCCTGAAGACCCCTCTTCACATTACTAACATCAGTGAGGAGGTACAGGAGCCTGAAGACCCCTCTTCTCATTACTACCATCAGCGAGGGGGTACAGGAGTCTGAAGACCTCTCTTCTCATTACTACCATCAGGGAGGAGGTACTGGAGCCAGAAGACCCCACTTCTCATTACTGCCATCAGGGAAGGGGTACAGGAGCCTGAAGACACCTCTCCGCATTCCTACCGTCAGGGAGGAGGTTCAGGAGCCTGAAGACCCCTCTTCTCATTACTACCATCAGGGAGGAGGTACAGGAGCCTGAAGACCCCACTTCTCATTACTACCATCAGTGAGGGGGTACAGGAGTCTGAAGACACCTCTTCTCATTACTACCATCAGGGAGGAGGTACAGGAGGCTGAAGACCCCTCTTCTCATTAATACGATCAGGGATCGGGTACAGGAGCCTGAAGACCCCTCTTCTCATTACTACCGTAGGGAGGAGGTACAGGAGGCTGAAGACCACTCTCCTCATTAATACGATCAGGGATCGGGTACAGGAGCCTGTAGACCCCTCTTCTCATTACTACCATCAGGGAAAAGGTACAGGAGGCTGAAGACCCCTCTCCTCATTACTACCATCAGGAAGGAGGTACAGGAGACTGAAGACTCCTATTCTCATTAGTACCATCAGGGAGGAGGTACAGGAGCCTGAAGACCCGTCTTCTCATTACTACCATCAGGGAGGAGGGACAGGAGCCTGAAGACCACTCTCCCCATTACTACCATCAGGGAGGAGGTACAGGAGTCTGAAGACCACTCTTCTCGTTACTACCATCAGGGAGGAGGTACAGGAGCCTGAAAACCTCTCTTCTCATTGCTACCATCAGAGAGGAGGTACAGGAGGCTGAAGACCACTCTCCTCGTTACTACCATCAGGGAGGAGGTACAGGAGCCTGAAAACCTCTCTTCTCATTACTACCATCAGGGAGGAGGTACAGGAGCCTGAAGACCCCTCATCTCTTTGCTACCATCAGGGACGAGGTACAGGAGCCTGAAGACCTCTCTCCTCATTACTACCATCAGGGACGAGGTACAGTAGCCTGAAGAACCCTCTCCTCATTACTACCATCAGGGACGAGGTACAGGAGACTGAAGACCTCTCTCCTCATTACTACCATCAGGGACGAGGTACAGGAGACTGAAGACCCCTCTCCTGATTACCACCATCAGGGAGAAGGTACAGGAGCCTGAAGACCCCTCATCTCTTTGCTACCATCAGGGACGAGGTACAGGAGCCTGAAGACCTCTCTCCTCATTACTACCATCAGGGAGATGGTACAGGAGACTGAAGACCCCTCTTCTCATTACTACCATCAGGGAGGAGGTACAGGAGCCTGAAGACCCCTCATCTCTTTGCTACCATCACGGACGAGGTACAGGAGCCTGAAGACCTCTCTCCTCATTACTACCATCAGGAACGAGGTACAGGAGACTGAAGACCCCTCTCCTCATTACTACCATCAGGGACGAGGTACAGGAGCCTGAAGACCTCTCTCCTCATTACTACCATCAGGGAGGAGGTACAGGAGCATGAAGACCTCTCTCCTCATTACCATCAGGGAGGAGGTACAGGAGCCTGAAGACCCCTCTTCACATTACTACCATCAGTGAGGAGGTACAGGAGCCTGAAGACCCCTCTTCTCATTACTACCATCAGCGAGGGGGTACAGGAGTCTGAAGACCTCTCTTCTCATTACTACCATCAGGGAGGAGGTACTGGAGCCAGAAGACCCCACTTCTCATTACTGCCATCAGGGAAGGGGTACAGGAGCCTGAAGACACCTCTCCGCATTCCTACCGTCAGGGAGGAGGTTCAGGAGCCTGAAGACCCCTCTTCTCATTACTACCATCAGGGAGGAGGTACAGGAGCCTGAAGACCCCACTTCTCATTACTACCATCAGTGAGGGGGTACAGGAGTCTGAAGACACCTCTTCTCATTACTACCATCAGGGAGGAGGTACAGGAGGCTGAAGACCCCTCTTCTCATTACTACCGTAGGGAGGAGGTACAGGAGGCTGAAGACCACTCTCCTCATTAATACGATCAGGGATCGGGTACAGGAGCCTGTAGACCCCTCTTCTCATTACTACCATCAGGGAAAAGGTACAGGAGGCTGAAGACCCCTCTCCTCATTACTACCATCAGGAAGGAGGTACAGGAGACTGAAGACTCCTATTCTCATTAGTACCATCAGGGAGGAGGTACAGGAGCCTGAAGACCCGTCTTCTCATTACTACCATCAGGGAGGAGGGACAGGAGCCTGAAGACCACTCTCCCCATTACTACCATCAGGGAGGAGGTACAGGAGTCTGAAGACCACTCTTCTCGTTACTACCATCAGGGAGGAGGTACAGGAGCCTGAAAACCTCTCTTCTCATTGCTACCATCAGAGAGGAGGTACAGGAGGCTGAAGACCACTCTCCTCGTTACTACCATCAGGGAGGAGGTACAGGAGCCTGAAAACCTCTCTTCTCATTACTACCATCAGGGAGGAGGTACAGGAGCCTGAAGACCCCTCATCTCTTTGCTACCATCAGGGACGAGGTACAGGAGCCTGAAGACCTCTCTCCTCATTACTACCATCAGGGACGAGGTACAGTAGACTGAAGAACCCTCTCCTCATTACTACCATCAGGGACGAGGTACAGGAGACTGAAGACCTCTCTCCTCATTACTACCATCAGGGACGAGGTACAGGAGACTGAAGACCCCTCTCCTGATTACCACCATCAGGGAGAAGGTACAGGAGCCTGAAGACCCCTCATCTCTTTGCTACCATCAGGGACGAGGTACAGGAGCCTGAAGACCTCTCTCCTCATTACTACCATCAGGGAGATGGTACAGGAGACTGAAGACCCCTCTTCTCATTACTACCATCAGGGAGGAGGTACAGGAGCCAGAAGACCTGTCTTCTCATTACTACCATCAGGGAGGAGGTACAGGAGCATGAAGACCTCTCTCCTCATTACCATCAGGGAGGAGGTACAGGAGCCTGAAGACCCCTCTTCACATTACTACCATCAGTGAGGAGGTACAGGAGCCTGAAGACCACTCTTCTCATTACTACCATCAGGGATGGGGTACAGGAGCCTGAAGACACCTCTCCGCATTCCTACCGTCAGGGAGGAGGTACAGGAGGCTGAAGACCCCTCTTCTCATTACTACCATCAGGGATGGGTATAGGAGCCTGAAGACCCCTTTTATCATTACTACCATCAGGGAGGAGGTACAGGAGTGTGAAGACCTCTCTCCTCATTACTACCATCAGGGACGAGGTACAGGAGACTGAAGACCCCTCTCCTCATTACTACCATCAGGGACGAGGTACAGGAGACTGAACACCCCTCTCCTCATTACTACCATCAGGGAGAAGGTACAGGAGCCTGAAGACCCCTCATCTCTTTGCTAACATCACGGACGAGGTACAGGAGCCTGAAGACCTCTCTCCTCATTACTACCATCAGGAACGAGGTACAGGAGACTGAAGACCCCTCTCCTCATTACTACCATCAGGGACGAGGTACAGGAGCCTGAAGACCTCTCTCCTCATTACTACCATCAGGGACGAGGTACAGGAGACTGAAGACCCCTCTCCTCATTACTACCATCAGGGAGGAGGTACAGGAGCATGAAGACCTCTCTCCTCATTACCATCAGGGAGGAGGTACAGGAGCCTGAAGACCCCTCTTCACATTACTACCATCTGTGAGGAGGTACAGGAGCCTGAAGACCCCTCTTCTCATTACTACCATCAGGGAGGAGGTACTGGAGCCAGAAGACCCCACTTCTCATTACTGCCATCAGGGAAGGGGTACAGGAGCCTGAAGACCCCTCTTCTCATTACTACCATCAGGGAGGAGGTACAGGAGCCTGAAGACCCCACTTCTCATTACTACCATCAGTGAGGGGGTACAGGAGTCTGAAGACACCTCTTCTCATTACTACCATCAGGGAGGAGGTACAGGAGGCTGAAGACCCCTCTTCTCATTAATACGATCAGGGATCGGGTACAGGAGCCTGAAGACCCCTCTTCTCATTACTACCATCAGGGAAAAGTTACAGGAGGCTGAAGACCCCTCTCCTCATTACTACCATCAGGAAGGAGGTACAGGAGTCTGAAGACCACTCTTCTCATTACTACCATCAGGGAGGAGGTACAGGAGTCTGAAGACCACTCTTCTCGTTACTACCATCAGGGAGGAGGTACAGGAGCCTGAAAACCTCTCTTCTCATTGCTACCATCAGAGAGGAGGTACAGGAGGCTGAAGACCACTCTCCTCATTACGACCAACAGGGAGGAGGTACAGGAGGCTGAAGACCTCTTTCCTCATTACTACCATCAGGGAGATGGTACAGGAGACTGAAGACCCCTCTTCTCATTACTACCATCAGGGAGGAGGTACAGGAGCCAGAAGACCCGTCGTCTCATTACTACCATCAGGGACGAGGTACAGGAGCATGAAGACCTCTCTCCTCATTACCATCAGGGAGGAGGTACAGGAGCCTGAAGACCCCTCTTCACATTACTACCATCAGTGAGGAGGTACAGGAGCCAGAAGACCCCACTTCTCATTACTGCCATCAGGGAAGGGGTACAGGAGCCTGAAGACACCTCTCCGCATTCCTACCGTCAGGGAGGAGGTACAGGAGGCTGAAGACCCCTCTTCTCATTACTGCCATCAGGGATCGGGTACAGGAGCCTGAAGACCCCTCTTCTCATTACTACCATCACGGAAAAGGTACAGGAGGCTGAAGACCCCTCTCCTCATTACTACCGTCAGGGAGCAGGTACAGGAGCCTGAAGACCCCTCTTCTCATTACTACCATCAGTGAGGGTGTACAGGAGTCTGAAGACCCCTCTTCTCATTACTACCATCAGGGAGAAGGCACAGGAGCCTGAAGACCCGTCTTCTCATTGCTACCATCAGGGAGGAGGGACAGGAGCCTGAAGAACTCTCTCCTCATTACTACCATCAGGGAGGAGGTACAGGAGTCTGAAGACCCCTCTTCTCGTTACTACCATCAGGGAGGAGGTACAGGAGCCTGAAGACCCCTCTTCTCATTGCTACCATCAGGGAGGAGGTACAGGAGGCTGAAGACCACTCTCCTCATTACGACCAACGGGGAGGAGGTACAGGAGCCTGAAGACCCGTCTTCTCATTGCTACCATCAGGGAGGAGGGACAGGAGCCTTAAGAACTCTCTCCTCATTACTACCATCAGGGAGGAGGTACAGGAGTCTGAAGACCCCTCTTCTCGTTACTACCATCAGGGAGGAGGTACAGGAGGCTGAAGACCACTCTCCTCATTACGACCAACGGGGAGGAGGTACAGGAGCCTGAAGACCCCTCTTCTCATTACTACCATCAGGGACGAGGTACAGGAGACTGAAGACCCCTCTCCTCATTACTACCATCAGGGACGAGGTACAGGAGACTGAAGACCCCTCTCCTCATTACTACCATCAGGGAGGAGGTACAGGAGACTGAAGACCCCTCTCCTCATTACTACAATCAGAGAGGAGGTACAGGAGCCAGAAGACCCGTCTTCTCATTACTACCATCAGGGACGAGGTACAGGAGACTGAAGACCCCTCTCCTCATTACTACCATCAGGGAGGAGGTACAGGAGTCTGAAAACCCCTCTTCTCATTACTACCATCAGGGAGGAGGTACAGGAGCCTGAAGACCCCTCTCCTCATTCCTACCGTCAGGGAGGAGGTACAGGAGGCTGAAGACCACTCTTCTCATTACTACCATCAGGGAGGAGGTACAGGAGCCTGAAGACTCCACTCCTCATTCCTACCATCAGGGAGGAGGTACAGGAGGCTGAAGACCCCTCTTCTCATTACAACCATCAGGGAGGAGGTACAGGAGCCTGCAGACCACTCTTCTCATTACTACCATCAGGGAGGAGGTACAGGAGCCTGAAGACTCCACTCCTCATTCCTACCATCAGGGAGGAGGTACAGGAGGCTGAAGACCCCTCTTCTCATTACAACCATCAGGGAGGAGGCACAGGAGCCTGAAGACCCCTCTCCTCATTACTACCGTCAGGGAGGAGGTACAGGAGGCTGAAGACCACTCTCCTCATTAATACGATCAGGGATCGGGTACAGGAGCCTGAAGACCTCTCTCCTCATTACTACCATCAGGGAGGAGGTACAGGAGTCTGAAGACCCCTCTTCTCATTACTACCATCAGGGAGGAGGTACAGGAGGCTGAAGACCCCTCTTCTCATTGCTACCATCAGGGAGGAGGTACAGGAGACTGAAGACCCCTCTCCTCATTACTACCATCAGGGAGGAGGTACAGGACCCTGAAGACCCCTCTTTTCATTACTACCATCAGGGAGGAGGTACAGGAGACTGAAGACCCCTCTTCACATTACTACCATCAGGGAGGAGGTAAAGGAGATTGAAGACCCCTCTTCTCATTGCTACCATCAGGGAGGAGGTACAGGAGCCTGAAGACCTCTCTTCTCATTACTACCATCAGGGAGGAGCCTGAATACCCCTATTCTCATTACTACCATCAGGGACAAGGTACAGGAACCTGAAGACCCCTCTCCTCATTAGTACCATCAGGGAGAAGGTACAGGAGCCTGAAGACCCCTCATCTCTTTGCTACCATCAGGGAGGAGGTACAGGAGATGAAGACCCCGCTCCTCATTACTACCATCAGGGAGGAGGTAGAGGAGGCTGAAGACCTCATTACTACCATCAGGGTGGAGGTACAGGAGCCTGCAGACCACTCTTCTCATTACTACCATCAGGGAGGAGGTAGAGGAGGCTGAAGACCCCTCTCCTCATTACTACCATCAGGGAGGAGGTACAGGAGGCTGAAGACGCCACTTCTCATTACTACCATCAGGGAGGAGGTAGAGGAGGCTGAAGACCCCTCTCCTCATTACTACCATCAGGGAGGAGGTAGAGGAGGCTGAAGACCCCTCTCCTCATTACTACCATCAGGGAGGAGGTACAGGAGCCTGAAGACCCCTCTTCTCATTACAACCATCAGGGATGAGGGACAGGTGCCTGAAGACCCCTCTCCTTATTTCTACCATCATGGAGGAGGTACAGGAGGCTGAAGACCCCTCTCCCCATTACTACCATCAGGGACGAGGTACAGGAGACTGAAGACCCCTCTCCTCATTACTACCATGAGGGAGGAGGTACAGGAGACTGAAGACCCCTCTCCTCATTACTACCATCAGAGAGGAGGTACAGGAGCCAGAAGACCCGTCTTCTCATTACTACCAACAGGGACGAGGTACAGGAGACTGAAGACCCCTCTCCTCATTACTACCATCAGGGAGGAGGTACAGGAGTCTGAAGACCCCTCTTCTCGTTACTACCATCAGGGAGGAGGTACAGGAGGCTGAAGACCACTCTCCTCATTACGACCAATGGGGAGGAGGTACAGGAGCCTGAAGACCCCTCTTCTCATTACTACCATCAGGGACGAGGTACAGGAGACTGAAGACCCCTCTCCTCATTACTACCATCAGGGACGAGGTACAGGAGACTGAAGACCCCTCTCCTCATTACTACCATCAGGGAGGAGGTACAGGAGACTGAAGACCCCTCTCCTCATTACTACCATCAGAGAGGAGGTACAGGAGCCAGAAGACCCGTCTTCTCATTACTACCATCAGGGACCAGGTACAGGAGACTGAAGACCCCTCTCCTCATTACTACCATCAGGGAGGAGGTACAGGAGCCTGAAGACCCCTCTCCTCATTCCTACCGTCAGGGAGGAGGTACAGGAGGCTGAAGACCCCTCTTCTCATTACTACCATCAGGGAGGAGGTACAGGAGCCTGAAGACTCCACTCCTCATTCCTACCATCAGGGAGGAGGTACAGGAGGCTGAAGACCCCTCTTCTCATTACAACCATCAGGGAGGAGGCACAGGAGCCTGAAGACCCCTCTCCTCATTACTACCGTCAGGGAGGAGGTACAGGAGGCTGAAGACCACTCTCCTCATTAATACGATCAGGGATCGGGTACAGGAGCCTGAAGACCTCTCTCCTCATTACTACCATCAGGGAGGAGGTACAGGAGTCTGAAGACCCCTCTTCTCATTACTACCATCAGGGAGGAGGTACAGGAGGCTGAAGACCCCTCTTCTCATTGCTACCATCAGGGAGGAGGTACAGGAGCCTGAAGACCCCTCTTCACATTACTACCATCAGGAAGGAGGTACAGGACCCTGAAGACCCCTCTTTTCATTACTACCATCAGGGAGGAGGTACAGGACCCTGAAGACCCCTCTTTTCATTACTACCATCAGGGAGGAGGTACAGGACCCTGAAGACCCCTCTTCACATTACTACCATCAGGAAGGAGGTACAGGACCCTGAAGACCCCTCTTTTCATTACTACCATCAGGGAGGAGGTACAGGAGCCTGAAGACCCCTCTTCTCATTACTACCATCAGTGAGGAGGTACAGGATCTTGAAAACTCCTCTTCTCATTACTGCCATCAGGGATGGGGTACAGGAGCCTGAAGACCCCTTTTATCATAACTACCATCAGGGAAGAGGTACAGGAGCCTGAAGACCTCTCTCCTCATTACTACCATCAGGGACGAGGTACAGGAGACTGAAGACCCCTCTCCTCATTACTACCATCAGGGACAAGGTACAGGAACCTGAAGACCCCTCTCCTCATTAGTACCATCAGGGAGAAGGTACAGGAGCCTGAAGACCCCTCATCTCTTTGCTACCATCAGGGAGGAGGTACAGGAGATGAAGACCCCGCTCCTCATTACTACCATCAGGGAGGAGGTAGAGGAGGCTGAAGACCTCATTACTACCATCAGGGTGGAGGTACAGGTGCCTGCAGAGCACTCTTCTCATTACTACCATCAGGGAGGAGGTAGAGGAGGCTGAAGACCACTCTCCTCATTACTACCATCAGGGAGGAGGTACAGGAGGCTGAAGACGCCACTTCTCATTACTACCATCAGGGAGGAGGTAGAGGAGGCTGAAGACCCCTCTCCTCATTACTACCATCAGGGAGGAGGTAGAGGAGGCTGAAGACCCCTCTCCTCATTACTACCATCAGGGAGGAGGTACAGGAGCCTGAAGACCCCTCTTCTCATTACAACCATCAGGGATGAGGGACAGGTGCCTGAAGACCCCTCTCCTTATTTCTACCATCAGGGACGAGGTACAGGAGACTGAAGACCCCTCTCCTCATTACTACCATCAGGGAGGAGGTACAGGAGACTGAAGACCCCTCTCCTCATTACTACCATCAGAGAGGAGGTACAGGAGTCAGAAGACCCGTCTTCTCATTACTACCATCAGGGACGATGTACAGGAGACTGAAGACCCCTCTCCTCATTACTACCATCAGGGAGGAGGTACAGGAGCCTGAAGACCTCTCTCCTCATTACTACCATCAGGGAGGAGGTACAGGAGTCTGAAAACCCCTCTTCTCATTACTACCATCAGGGAGGAGGTACAGGAGCCTGAAGAACCCTCTCCTCATTCCTACCGTCAGGGAGGAGGTACAGGACGCTGAGGACCCCTCTTCTCATTACTACCATCAGGGAGGAGGTACAGAAGCCTGAAGACTCCACTCCTCATTCCTACCATCAGGGACGATGTACAGGAGGCTGAAGACCCCTCTTCTCATTGCTACCATCAGTGAGGGGGTACAGGAGCCTGAAGACCCCTCTTTTCATTACTACCATCAGGGAGGAGGTACAGGAGACTGAAGACCCCTCTTCACATTACTACCATCAGGAAGGAGGTACAGGACCCTGAAGACCCCTCTTTTCATTACTACCATCAGGGAGGAGGTACAGGAGTCTGAAGACCCCTCTTCTCATTACTACCATCAGGGAGGAGGTACAGGAGACTGAAGACCCCTCTTCACATTACTACCATCAGGAAGGAGGTACAGGACCCTGAAGACCCCTCTTTTCATTACTACCATCAGGGAGGAGGTACAGGAGCCTGAAGACCCCTTTTATCATAACTACCATCAGGGAAGAGGTACAGGAGCCTGAAGACCTCTCTCCTCATTACTACCATCAGGGACGAGGTACAGGAGACTGAAGACCCCTCTCCTCATTACTACCATCAGGGACAAGGTACAGGAACCTGAAGACCCCTCTCCTCATTAGTACCATCAGGGAGAAGGTACAGGAGCCTGAAGACCCCTCATCTCTTTGCTACCATCAGGGAGGAGGTACAGGAGATGAAGACCCCGCTCCTCATTACTACCATCAGGGAGGAGGTAGAGGAGGCTGAAGACCTCATTACTACCATCAGGGTGGAGGTACAGGTGCCTGCAGAGCACTCTTCTCATTACTACCATCAGGGAGGAGGTAGAGGAGGCTGAAGACCACTCTCCTCATTACTACCATCAGGGAGGAGGTACAGGAGGCTGAAGACGCCACTTCTCATTACTACCATCAGGGAGGAGGTAGAGGAGGCTGAAGACCCCTCTCCTCATTACTACCATCAGGGACCAGGTACAGGAGACTGAAGACCCCTCTCCTCATTACTACCATCAGGGAGGAGGTACAGGAGCCTGAAGACCCCTCTCCTCATTCCTACCGTCAGGGAGGAGGTACAGGAGGCTGAAGACCCCTCTTCTCATTACTACCATCAGGGAGGAGGTACAGGAGCCTGAAGACTCCACTCCTCATTCCTACCATCAGGGAGGAGGTACAGGAGGCTGAAGACCCCTCTTCTCATTACAACCATCAGGGAGGAGGCACAGGAGCCTGAAGACCCCTCTCCTCATTACTACCGTCAGGGAGGAGGTACAGGAGGCTGAAGACCACTCTCCTCATTAATACGATCAGGGATCGGGTACAGGAGCCTGAAGACCTCTCTCCTCATTACTACCATCAGGGAGGAGGTACAGGAGTCTGAAGACCCCTCTTCTCATTACTACCATCAGGGAGGAGGTACAGGAGGCTGAAGACCCCTCTTCTCATTGCTACCATCAGGGAGGAGGTACAGGAGCCTGAAGACCCCTCTTCACATTACTACCATCAGGAAGGAGGTACAGGACCCTGAAGACCCCTCTTTTCATTACTACCATCAGGGAGGAGGTACAGGACCCTGAAGACCCCTCTTTTCATTACTACCATCAGGGAGGAGGTACAGGACCCTGAAGACCCCTCTTCACATTACTACCATCAGGAAGGAGGTACAGGACCCTGAAGACCCCTCTTTTCATTACTACCATCAGGGAGGAGGTACAGGAGCCTGAAGACCCCTCTTCTCATTACTACCATCAGTGAGGAGGTACAGGATCTTGAAAACTCCTCTTCTCATTACTGCCATCAGGGATGGGGTACAGGAGCCTGAAGACCCCTTTTATCATAACTACCATCAGGGAAGAGGTACAGGAGCCTGAAGACCTCTCTCCTCATTACTACCATCAGGGACGAGGTACAGGAGACTGAAGACCCCTCTCCTCATTACTACCATCAGGGACAAGGTACAGGAACCTGAAGACCCCTCTCCTCATTAGTACCATCAGGGAGAAGGTACAGGAGCCTGAAGACCCCTCATCTCTTTGCTACCATCAGGGAGGAGGTACAGGAGATGAAGACCCCGCTCCTCATTACTACCATCAGGGAGGAGGTAGAGGAGGCTGAAGACCTCATTACTACCATCAGGGTGGAGGTACAGGTGCCTGCAGAGCACTCTTCTCATTACTACCATCAGGGAGGAGGTAGAGGAGGCTGAAGACCACTCTCCTCATTACTACCATCAGGGAGGAGGTACAGGAGGCTGAAGACGCCACTTCTCATTACTACCATCAGGGAGGAGGTAGAGGAGGCTGAAGACCCCTCTCCTCATTACTACCATCAGGGAGGAGGTAGAGGAGGCTGAAGACCCCTCTCCTCATTACTACCATCAGGGAGGAGGTACAGGAGCCTGAAGACCCCTCTTCTCATTACAACCATCAGGGATGAGGGACAGGTGCCTGAAGACCCCTCTCCTTATTTCTACCATCAGGGACGAGGTACAGGAGACTGAAGACCCCTCTCCTCATTACTACCATCAGGGAGGAGGTACAGGAGACTGAAGACCCCTCTCCTCATTACTACCATCAGAGAGGAGGTACAGGAGTCAGAAGACCCGTCTTCTCATTACTACCATCAGGGACGATGTACAGGAGACTGAAGACCCCTCTCCTCATTACTACCATCAGGGAGGAGGTACAGGAGCCTGAAGACCTCTCTCCTCATTACTACCATCAGGGAGGAGGTACAGGAGTCTGAAAACCCCTCTTCTCATTACTACCATCAGGGAGGAGGTACAGGAGCCTGAAGAACCCTCTCCTCATTCCTACCGTCAGGGAGGAGGTACAGGACGCTGAGGACCCCTCTTCTCATTACTACCATCAGGGAGGAGGTACAGAAGCCTGAAGACTCCACTCCTCATTCCTACCATCAGGGACGATGTACAGGAGGCTGAAGACCCCTCTTCTCATTGCTACCATCAGTGAGGGGGTACAGGAGCCTGAAGACCCCTCTTTTCATTACTACCATCAGGGAGGAGGTACAGGAGACTGAAGACCCCTCTTCACATTACTACCATCAGGAAGGAGGTACAGGACCCTGAAGACCCCTCTTTTCATTACTACCATCAGGGAGGAGGTACAGGAGTCTGAAGACCCCTCTTCTCATTACTACCATCAGGGAGGAGGTACAGGAGACTGAAGACCCCTCTTCACATTACTACCATCAGGAAGGAGGTACAGGACCCTGAAGACCCCTCTTTTCATTACTACCATCAGGGAGGAGGTACAGGAGCCTGAAGACCCCTTTTATCATAACTACCATCAGGGAAGAGGTACAGGAGCCTGAAGACCTCTCTCCTCATTACTACCATCAGGGACGAGGTACAGGAGACTGAAGACCCCTCTCCTCATTACTACCATCAGGGACAAGGTACAGGAACCTGAAGACCCCTCTCCTCATTAGTACCATCAGGGAGAAGGTACAGGAGCCTGAAGACCCCTCATCTCTTTGCTACCATCAGGGAGGAGGTACAGGAGATGAAGACCCCGCTCCTCATTACTACCATCAGGGAGGAGGTAGAGGAGGCTGAAGACCTCATTACTACCATCAGGGTGGAGGTACAGGTGCCTGCAGAGCACTCTTCTCATTACTACCATCAGGGAGGAGGTAGAGGAGGCTGAAGACCACTCTCCTCATTACTACCATCAGGGAGGAGGTACAGGAGGCTGAAGACGCCACTTCTCATTACTACCATCAGGGAGGAGGTAGAGGAGGCTGAAGACCCCTCTCCTCATTACTACCATCAGGGAGGAGGTAGAGGAGGCTGAAGACCCCTCTCCTCATTACTACCATCAGGGAGGAGGTACAGGAGCCTGAAGACCCCTCTTCTCATTACAACCATCAGGGATGAGGGACAGGTGCCTGAAGACCCCTCTCCTTATTTCTACCATCAGGGACGAGGTACAGGAGACTGAAGACCCCTCTTCTCATTACTACCATCAGGGAGGAGGTACAGGAGCCTGAAGACCTCTCTCCTCATTACTACCATCAGGGAGGAGGTACAGGAGACTGAAGACCCCTCTCCTCATTACTACCATCAGGGAGGAGGTACAGGAGCCTGAAGACCTCTCTCCTCATTACTACCATCAGGGAGGAGGTACAGGAGACTGAAGACCCCTCTCCTCATTACTACCATCAGAGAGGAGGTACAGGAGTCAGAAGACCCGTCTTCTCATTACTACCATCAGGGACGATGTACAGGAGACTGAAGACCCCTCTCCTCATTACTACCATCAGGGAGGAGGTACAGGAGCCTGAAGACCTCTCTCCTCATTACTACCATCAGGGAGGAGGTACAGGAGTCTGAAAACCCCTCTTCTCATTACTACCATCAGGGAGGAGGTACAGGAGCCTGAAGAACCCACTCCTCATTCCTACCGTCAGGGAGGAGGTACAGGTCGCTGAGGACCCCTCTTCTCATTACTACCATCAGGGAGGAGGTACAGAAGCCTGAAGACTCCACTCCTCATTCCTACCATCAGGGAGGATGTACAGGAGGCTGAAGACCCCTCTTCTCATTGCTACCATCAGTGAGGGGGTACAGGAGCCTGAAGACCCCTCTCCTCATTTCTACCATCAGCGATGGGGTACAGGATCTTGAAAACTCCTCTTCTCATTACTGCCATCAGGGATGGGGTACAGGAGCCTGAAGACCCCTTTTATCATAACTACCATCAGGGAGGAGGTACAGGAGCCTGAAGACCTCTCTCCTCATTACTACCATCAGGGACGAGGTACAGGAGACTGAAGACCCCTCTCCTCATTACTACCATCAGGGACAAGGTACAGGAACCTGAAGACCCCTCTCCTCATTAGTACCATCAGGGAGAAGGTACAGGAGCCTGAAGACCCCTCATCTCTTTGCTACCATCAGGGAGGAGGTACAGGAGATGAAGACCCCGCTCCTCATTACTACCATCAGGGAGGAGGTAGAGGAGGCTGAAGACCTCATTACTACCATCAGGGTGGAGGTACAGGAGCCTGCAGACCACTCTTCTCATTACTACCATCAGGGAGGAGGTAGAGGAGGCTGAAGACCCCTCTCCTCATTACTACCATCAGGGAGGAGGTACAGGAGGCTGAAGACGCCACTTCTCATTACTACCATCAGGGAGGAGGTACAGGAGCCTGAAGAACCCTCTCCTCATTCCTACCGTCAGGGAGGAGGTACAGGACGCTGAGGACCCCTCTTCTCATTACTACCATCAGGAAGGAGGTACCGAAGCCTGAAGACTCCACTCCTCATTCCTACCATCAGGGAGGATGTACAGGAGGCTGAAGACCCCTCTTCTCATTACAACCATCAGGGAGGAGGCACAGGAGCCTGAAGACCCCTCTCCTCATTACTACCGTCAGGGAGGAGGTACAGGAGGCTGAAGACCACTCTCCTCATTAATACGATCAGGGATCGGGTACAGGAGCCTGAAGACCTCTCTCCTCATTACTACCATCAGGGAGGATGTACAGGAGTCTGAAGACCCCTCTTCTCATTACTACCATCAGGGAGGAGGTACAGGAGACTGAAGACCCCTCTTTTCATTACTACCATCAGAGAGGAGGTACAGGAGCCAGAAGACCCGTCTTCTCATTACTACCATCAGGGACCAGGTACAGGAGACTGAAGACCCCTCTCCTCATTACTACCATCAGGGAGGAGGTACAGGAGCCTGAAGACCCCTCTCCTCATTCCTACCGTCAGGGAGGAGGTACAGGAGGCTGAAGACCCCTCTTCTCATTACTACCATCAGGGAGGAGGTACAGGAGCCTGAAGACTCCACTCCTCATTCCTACCATCAGGGAGGAGGTACAGGAGGCTGAAGACCCCTCTTCTCATTACAACCATCAGGGAGGAGGCACAGGAGCCTGAAGACCCCTCTCCTCATTACTACCGTCAGGGAGGAGGTACAGGAGGCTGAAGACCACTCTCCTCATTAATACGATCAGGGATCGGGTACAGGAGCCTGAAGACCTCTCTCCTCATTACTACCATCAGGGAGGAGGTACAGGAGTCTGAAGACCCCTCTTCTCATTACTACCATCAGGGAGGAGGTACAGGAGGCTGAAGACCCCTCTTCTCATTGCTACCATCAGGGAGGAGGTACAGGAGCCTGAAGACCCCTCTTCACATTACTACCATCAGGAAGGAGGTACAGGACCCTGAAGACCCCTCTTTTCATTACTACCATCAGGGAGGAGGTACAGGACCCTGAAGACCCCTCTTTTCATTACTACCATCAGGGAGGAGGTACAGGACCCTGAAGACCCCTCTTCACATTACTACCATCAGGAAGGAGGTACAGGACCCTGAAGACCCCTCTTTTCATTACTACCATCAGGGAGGAGGTACAGGAGCCTGAAGACCCCTCTTCTCATTACTACCATCAGTGAGGAGGTACAGGATCTTGAAAACTCCTCTTCTCATTACTGCCATCAGGGATGGGGTACAGGAGCCTGAAGACCCCTTTTATCATAACTACCATCAGGGAAGAGGTACAGGAGCCTGAAGACCTCTCTCCTCATTACTACCATCAGGGACGAGGTACAGGAGACTGAAGACCCCTCTCCTCATTACTACCATCAGGGACAAGGTACAGGAACCTGAAGACCCCTCTCCTCATTAGTACCATCAGGGAGAAGGTACAGGAGCCTGAAGACCCCTCATCTCTTTGCTACCATCAGGGAGGAGGTACAGGAGATGAAGACCCCGCTCCTCATTACTACCATCAGGGAGGAGGTAGAGGAGGCTGAAGACCTCATTACTACCATCAGGGTGGAGGTACAGGTGCCTGCAGAGCACTCTTCTCATTACTACCATCAGGGAGGAGGTAGAGGAGGCTGAAGACCACTCTCCTCATTACTACCATCAGGGAGGAGGTACAGGAGGCTGAAGACGCCACTTCTCATTACTACCATCAGGGAGGAGGTAGAGGAGGCTGAAGACCCCTCTCCTCATTACTACCATCAGGGAGGAGGTAGAGGAGGCTGAAGACCCCTCTCCTCATTACTACCATCAGGGAGGAGGTACAGGAGCCTGAAGACCCCTCTTCTCATTACAACCATCAGGGATGAGGGACAGGTGCCTGAAGACCCCTCTCCTTATTTCTACCATCAGGGACGAGGTACAGGAGACTGAAGACCCCTCTCCTCATTACTACCATCAGGGAGGAGGTACAGGAGACTGAAGACCCCTCTCCTCATTACTACCATCAGAGAGGAGGTACAGGAGTCAGAAGACCCGTCTTCTCATTACTACCATCAGGGACGATGTACAGGAGACTGAAGACCCCTCTCCTCATTACTACCATCAGGGAGGAGGTACAGGAGCCTGAAGACCTCTCTCCTCATTACTACCATCAGGGAGGAGGTACAGGAGTCTGAAAACCCCTCTTCTCATTACTACCATCAGGGAGGAGGTACAGGAGCCTGAAGAACCCTCTCCTCATTCCTACCGTCAGGGAGGAGGTACAGGACGCTGAGGACCCCTCTTCTCATTACTACCATCAGGGAGGAGGTACAGAAGCCTGAAGACTCCACTCCTCATTCCTACCATCAGGGACGATGTACAGGAGGCTGAAGACCCCTCTTCTCATTGCTACCATCAGTGAGGGGGTACAGGAGCCTGAAGACCCCTCTTTTCATTACTACCATCAGGGAGGAGGTACAGGAGACTGAAGACCCCTCTTCACATTACTACCATCAGGAAGGAGGTACAGGACCCTGAAGACCCCTCTTTTCATTACTACCATCAGGGAGGAGGTACAGGAGTCTGAAGACCCCTCTTCTCATTACTACCATCAGGGAGGAGGTACAGGAGACTGAAGACCCCTCTTCACATTACTACCATCAGGAAGGAGGTACAGGACCCTGAAGACCCCTCTTTTCATTACTACCATCAGGGAGGAGGTACAGGAGCCTGAAGACCCCTTTTATCATAACTACCATCAGGGAAGAGGTACAGGAGCCTGAAGACCTCTCTCCTCATTACTACCATCAGGGACGAGGTACAGGAGACTGAAGACCCCTCTCCTCATTACTACCATCAGGGACAAGGTACAGGAACCTGAAGACCCCTCTCCTCATTAGTACCATCAGGGAGAAGGTACAGGAGCCTGAAGACCCCTCATCTCTTTGCTACCATCAGGGAGGAGGTACAGGAGATGAAGACCCCGCTCCTCATTACTACCATCAGGGAGGAGGTAGAGGAGGCTGAAGACCTCATTACTACCATCAGGGTGGAGGTACAGGTGCCTGCAGAGCACTCTTCTCATTACTACCATCAGGGAGGAGGTAGAGGAGGCTGAAGACCACTCTCCTCATTACTACCATCAGGGAGGAGGTACAGGAGGCTGAAGACGCCACTTCTCATTACTACCATCAGGGAGGAGGTAGAGGAGGCTGAAGACCCCTCTCCTCATTACTACC
This sequence comes from Hypanus sabinus, assembly GCF_030144855.1. Lineage (NCBI taxonomy): Eukaryota > Metazoa > Chordata > Chondrichthyes > Myliobatiformes > Dasyatidae > Hypanus > Hypanus sabinus. The sequence goes on from NW_026778927.1 coordinate 622,708, forward strand.
ATCAGGGAGGAGGTAGAGGAGGCTGAAGACCCCTCTCCTCATTACTACCATCAGGGAGGAGGTACAGGAGCCTGAAGACCCCTCTTCTCATTACAACCATCAGGGATGAGGGACAGGTGCCTGAAGACCCCTCTCCTTATTTCTACCATCAGGGACGAGGTACAGGAGACTGAAGACCCCTCTTCTCATTACTACCATCAGGGAGGAGGTACAGGAGCCTGAAGACCTCTCTCCTCATTACTACCATCAGGGAGGAGGTACAGGAGACTGAAGACCCCTCTCCTCATTACTACCATCAGGGAGGAGGTACAGGAGCCTGAAGACCTCTCTCCTCATTACTACCATCAGGGAGGAGGTACAGGAGACTGAAGACCCCTCTCCTCATTACTACCATCAGAGAGGAGGTACAGGAGTCAGAAGACCCGTCTTCTCATTACTACCATCAGGGACGATGTACAGGAGACTGAAGACCCCTCTCCTCATTACTACCATCAGGGAGGAGGTACAGGAGCCTGAAGACCTCTCTCCTCATTACTACCATCAGGGAGGAGGTACAGGAGTCTGAAAACCCCTCTTCTCATTACTACCATCAGGGAGGAGGTACAGGAGCCTGAAGAACCCACTCCTCATTCCTACCGTCAGGGAGGAGGTACAGGTCGCTGAGGACCCCTCTTCTCATTACTACCATCAGGGAGGAGGTACAGAAGCCTGAAGACTCCACTCCTCATTCCTACCATCAGGGAGGATGTACAGGAGGCTGAAGACCCCTCTTCTCATTGCTACCATCAGTGAGGGGGTACAGGAGCCTGAAGACCCCTCTCCTCATTTCTACCATCAGCGATGGGGTACAGGATCTTGAAAACTCCTCTTCTCATTACTGCCATCAGGGATGGGGTACAGGAGCCTGAAGACCCCTTTTATCATAACTACCATCAGGGAGGAGGTACAGGAGCCTGAAGACCTCTCTCCTCATTACTACCATCAGGGACGAGGTACAGGAGACTGAAGACCCCTCTCCTCATTACTACCATCAGGGACAAGGTACAGGAACCTGAAGACCCCTCTCCTCATTAGTACCATCAGGGAGAAGGTACAGGAGCCTGAAGACCCCTCATCTCTTTGCTACCATCAGGGAGGAGGTACAGGAGATGAAGACCCCGCTCCTCATTACTACCATCAGGGAGGAGGTAGAGGAGGCTGAAGACCTCATTACTACCATCAGGGTGGAGGTACAGGAGCCTGCAGACCACTCTTCTCATTACTACCATCAGGGAGGAGGTAGAGGAGGCTGAAGACCCCTCTCCTCATTACTACCATCAGGGAGGAGGTACAGGAGGCTGAAGACGCCACTTCTCATTACTACCATCAGGGAGGAGGTACAGGAGCCTGAAGAACCCTCTCCTCATTCCTACCGTCAGGGAGGAGGTACAGGACGCTGAGGACCCCTCTTCTCATTACTACCATCAGGAAGGAGGTACCGAAGCCTGAAGACTCCACTCCTCATTCCTACCATCAGGGAGGATGTACAGGAGGCTGAAGACCCCTCTTCTCATTACAACCATCAGGGAGGAGGCACAGGAGCCTGAAGACCCCTCTCCTCATTACTACCGTCAGGGAGGAGGTACAGGAGGCTGAAGACCACTCTCCTCATTAATACGATCAGGGATCGGGTACAGGAGCCTGAAGACCTCTCTCCTCATTACTACCATCAGGGAGGATGTACAGGAGTCTGAAGACCCCTCTTCTCATTACTACCATCAGGGAGGAGGTACAGGAGACTGAAGACCCCTCTTCTCATTGCTACCATCAGGGAGGAGGTACAGGAGCCTGAAGACCCCTCTTCACATTACTACCATCAGGGAGGAGGTACAGGAGACTGAAGACCACTCTTCACATTACTACCATCAGGGAGGAGGTACAGGACCCTGAAGACCCCTCTTTTCATTACTACCATCAGGGAGGAGGTACAGGAGACTGAAGACCCCTCTTCTCATTGCTACCATCAGTGAGTGGGTACAGGAGCCTGAGGACCCCTCTTCTCATTGCTACCATCAGTGAGAGGGTACAGGAGTCTGAAGACCTCTCTTCTCATTACTACCATCAGTGAGTGGGTACAGGAGTCTGAAGACCTCTCTTCTCATTACTACCATCAGTGAGTGGGTACAGGAGCCTGAAGACCCCTCTTCTCATTGCTACCATCAGTGAGTGGGTACAGGAGTCTGAAGACCTCTCTTCTCATTACTACCATCAGTGAGTGGGTACAGGATCTTGAAAACTCCTCTTCTCATTACTGCCATCAGGGATGGGGTACAGGAGCCTGAAGACCCCTCTTCTCATTACTGCCATCAGGGATGGGGTACAGGAGCCTGAAGACCCCTTTTATCATAACTACCATCAGGGAGAAGGTACAGGAGCCTGAAGACCCCTCATCTCTTTGCTACCATCAGGGAGGAGGTACAGGAGCTGAAGACCCCTCTCCTCATTACTACCATCAGGGAGGAGGTGGAGGAGGCTGAAGACCTCATTACTACCATCAGGGTGGAGGTACAGGAGCCTGCAGACCACTCTTCTCATTACTACCATCAGGGAGGAGGTAGAGGAGGCTGAAGACCCCTCTCCTCATTACTACCATCAGGGAGGAGGTACAGGAGGCTGAAGACGCCACTTCTCATTACTACCATCAGGGAGGAGGTAGAGGAGGCTGAAGACCCCTCTCCTCGTTACTACCATCAGGGAGGAGGTACAGGAGCCTGAAGACCCCTCTTCTCATTACAACCATCAGGGATGAGGTACAGGTGCCTGAAGACCCATCTCCTTATTTCTACCATCAGGGAGGAGGTACAGGAGGCTGAAGACCCCTCTCCTCATTACTACCAACGTGGAGGAAGTACAGGAGCTGAAGACCCCACTCCTCATTACTACCAGCAGGGAGGATGTACAGGAGCCTGAAGACCCTTCTCCTCATTACTACCATCAGGGAGGAGGTAGAGGAGATTGAAGACCTCTCTTCTCATTACTACCATCAGGGAGGAGGGACAGGAGCCTGCAGAACACTCTTCTCATTGCTACCATCAGGTAAGAGGTACAGGAGCCTGAAGACCACTCTCCTCATTAATACCATCAGGGATCGGGTACAGGAGACTGAAGACCCCTCTTCTCTTTACTACCATCAGGGAGGAGGTTCAGGAGACTGAAGACCCCTCTTCTCATTGCTACCATCAGGGAGGAGGTACTGGAGACTGAAGACCACTCTTCACATTACTACCATCAGGGAGGAGGTACAGGAGCCAGAAGGCCAGTATTCTCATTACTACCAACAGGGAGAAGGCACAGGTGCCTGAAGACACCTCTTCTCATTACTACCATCAAGGATGAGGGACAGGAGCCTGAAGACCCCTCTTCTCATTACTACCATCAGGGAGGAGGTACAGGAGACTGAAGACCCCTCTTCTCATTGCTACCATCAGGGAGATGGTACAGGAATCTGAAGACACATCTCCTCATTACTACCAATGGGGAGGAGGTACAGGAGACTGAAGGCCACTTCTCATTACTACCATCAGGGAGCAGGCACAGGTGCCTGAAGACACCTCTTCTCATTACTACCATCAGGGATGAGGGACAGGAGCCTGAAGACCCCTCTTCTCATTACTACCATCAGGGAGGAGGTAGAGGAGGCTGAAGACCTCATTACTACCATCAGGGTGGAGGTACAGGAGCCTGCAGACCACTCTTCTCATTACTACCATCAGGGAGGAGGTAGAGGAGGCTGAAGACCCCTCTTCTCATTACTACCATCAGGGAGGAGGTACCGAAGCCTGAAGACTCCACTCCTCATTCCTACCATCAGGGAGGATGTACAGGAGGCTGAAGACCCCTCTTCTCATTACAACCATCAGGGAGGAGGCACAGGAGCCTGAAGACCCCTCTCCTCATTACTACCGTCAGGGAGGAGGTACAGGAGGCTGAAGACCACTCTCCTCATTAATACGATCAGGGATCGGGTACAGGAGCCTGAAGACCTCTCTCCTCATTACTACCATCAGGGAGGATGTACAGGAGTCTGAAGACCCCTCTTCTCATTACTACCATCAGGGAGGAGGTACAGGAGACTGAAGACCCCTCTTCTCATTGCTACCATCAGGGAGGAGGTACAGGAGCCTGAAGACCCCTCTTTTCATTACTACCATCAGGGAGGAGGTACAGGAGACTGAAGACCCCTCTTCTCATTGCTACCATCAGTGAGTGGGTACAGGAGCCTGAAGACCCCTCTTCTCATTGCTACCATCAGGGAGGAGGTACAGGAGCCTGAAGACCCCTCTCCTGATTACCACCATCAGGGAGAAGGTACAGGAGCCTGAAGACCCCTCTTCTCATTGCTAACATCAGGGAGGAGGTACAGGAGGCTGAAGACCCCTCTTCTCATTACTACCATCAGGGAGGAGGTACAGGAGTCTGAAGACCCCTCTTCTCATTACTACCATCAGGGAGGAGGTACAGGAGACTGAAGACCCCTCTTCTCATTGCTACCATCAGGGAGGAGGTACAGGAGCCTGAAGACCCCTCTTTTCATTACTACCATCAGGGAGGAGGTACAGGAGACTGAAGACCCCTCTTCTCATTGCTACCATCAGTGAGTGGGTACAGGAGCCTGAAGACCCCTCTTCTCATTGCTACCATCAGTGAGTGGGTACAGGAGTCTGAAGACCTCTCTCCTCATTACTACCATCAGGGAGGATGTACAGGAGTCTGAAGACCCCTCTTCTCATTACTACCATCAGGGAGGAGGTACAGGAGACTGAAGACCCCTCTTCTCATTGCTACCATCAGGGAGGAGGTACAGGAGCCTGAAGACCCCTCTTTTCATTACTACCATCAGGGAGGAGGTACAGGAGCTGAAGACCCCTCTCCTCATTACTACCATCAGGGAGGAGGTGGAGGAGGCTGAAGACCTCATTACTACCATCAGGGTGGAGGTACAGGAGCCTGCAGACCACTCTTCTCATTACTACCATCAGGGAGGAGGTACAGGAGGCTGAAGACGCCACTTCTCATTACTACCATCAGGGAGGAGGTAGAGGAGGCTGAAGACCCCTCTCCTCGTTACTACCATCAGGGAGGAGGTACAGGAGCCTGAAGACCCCTCTTCTCATTACAACCATCAGGGATGAGGGACAGGTGCCTGAAGACCCATCTCCTTATTTCTACCATCAGGGAGGAGGTACAGGAGGCTGAAGACCCCTCTCCTCATTACTACCAACGTGGAGGAAGTACAGGAGCTGAAGACCCCACTCCTGATTACTACCAGCAGGGAGGATGTACAGGAGCCTGAAGACCCTTCTCCTCATTACTACCATCAGGGAGGAGGTAGAGGAGATTGAAGACCTCTCTTCTCATTACTACCATCAGGGAGGAGGGACAGGAGCCTGCAGAACACTCTTCTCATTGCTACCATCAGGTAAGAGGTACAGGAGCCTGAAGACCACTCTCCTCATTAATACCATCAGGGATCGGGTACAGGAGACTGAAGACCCCTCTTCTCTTTACTACCATCAGGGAGGAGGTTCAGGAGACTGAAGACCCCTCTTCTCATTGCTACCATCAGGGAGGAGGTACTGGAGACTGAAGACCACTCTTCACATTACTACCATCAGGGAGGAGGTACAGGAGCCTGAAGACACCTCTTCTCATTACTACCATCAGGGAGGAGGTACAGGAGCCAGAAGGCCAGTCTTCTCATTACTACCAACAGGGAGAAGGCACAGGTGCCTGAAGACACCTCTTCTCATTACTACCATCAAGGATGAGGGACAGGAGCCTGAAGACCCCTCTTCTCATTACTACCATCAGGGAGGAGGTACAGGAGCCTGAAGACCCCTCTTCTCATTACTACCATCAGGGAGGAGGTACAGGAGCCAGAAGGCCAGTCTTCTCATTACTACCAACAGGGAGAAGGCACAGGTGCCTGAAGACACCTCTTCTCATTACTACCATCAAGGATGAGGGACAGGAGCCTGAAGACCCCTCTTCTCATTACTACCATCAGGGAGGAGGTACAGGAGACTGAAGACCCCTCTTCTCATTGCTACCATCAGGGAGATGGTACAGGAATCTGAAGACACATCTCCTCATTACTACCAATGGGGAGGAGGTACAGGAGACTGAAGGCCAGTCTTCTCATTACTACCATCAGGGAGCAGGCACAGGTGCCTGAAGACACCTCTTCTCATTACTACCATCAGGGATGAGGGACAGGAGCCTGAAGACCCCTCTTCTCATTACTACCATCAGGGAGGAGGTACAGGAGCCTGAAGAACTCTCTCCTCATTACTACCATCAGGGAGGAGGTAGAGGAGGCTGAAGACCCCTCTCCTCATTACTACCATCAGGGAGGAGGTACAGGAGGCTGAAGACGCCACTTCTCATTACTACCATCAGGGAGGAGGTAGAGGAGGCTGAAGACCCCTCTCCTCGTTACTACCATCAGGGAGGAGGTACAGGAGCCTGAAGACCCCTCTTCTCATTACAACCATCAGGGATGAGGGACAGGTGCCTGAAGACCCATCTCCTTATTTCTACCATCAGGGAGGAGGTACAGGAGGCTGAAGACCCCTCTCCTCATTACTACCAACGTGGAGGAAGTACAGGAGCTGAAGACCCCACTCCTCATTACTACCAGCAGGGAGGATGTACAGGAGCCTGAAGACCCTTCTCCTCATTACTACCATCAGGGAGGAGGTAGAGGAGATTGAAGACCTCTCTTCTCATTACTACCATCAGGGAGGAGGGACAGGAGCCTGCAGAACACTCTTCTCATTGCTACCATCAGGTAAGAGGTACAGGAGCCAGAAGACCACTCTCCTCATTAATACCATCAGGGATCGGGTACAGGAGACTGAAGACCCCTCTTCTCTTTACTACCATCAGGGAGGAGGTTCAGGAGACTGAAGACCCCTCTTCTCATTGCTACCATCAGGGAGGAGGTACTGGAGACTGAAGACCACTCTTCACATTACTACCATCAGGGAGGAGGTACAGGAGCCTGAAGACACCTCTTCTCATTACTACCATCAGGGAGGAGGTACAGGAGCCAGAAGGCCAGTCTTCTCATTACTACCAACAGGGAGAAGGCACAGGTGCCTGAAGACACCTCTTCTCATTACTACCATCAAGGATGAGGGACAGGAGCCTGAAGACCCCTCTTCTCATTACTACCATCAGGGAGGAGGTACAGGAGCCTGAAGACCCCTCTTCTCATTACTACCATCAGGGAGGAGGTACAGGAGCCAGAAGGCCAGTCTTCTCATTACTACCAACAGGGAGAAGGCACAGGTGCCTGAAGACACCTCTTCTCATTACTACCATCAAGGATGAGGGACAGGAGCCTGAAGACCCCTCTTCTCATTACTACCATCAGGGAGGAGGTACAGGAGACTGAAGACCCCTCTTCTCATTGCTACCATCAGGGAGATGGTACAGGAATCTGAAGACACATCTCCTCATTACTACCAATGGGGAGGAGGTACAGGAGACTGAAGGCCAGTCTTCTCATTACTACCATCAGGGAGCAGGCACAGGTGCCTGAAGACACCTCTTCTCATTACTACCATCAGGGATGAGGGACAGGAGCCTGAAGACCCCTCTTCTCATTACTACCATCAGGGAGGAGGTACAGGAGCCTGAAGAACTCTCTCCTCATTACTACCATCAGGGAGGAGGTACAGGAGTCTGAAGACCCCTCTTCTCGTTACTACCATCAGGGAGGAGGTACAGGAGCCTGAAGTCCCCTCTTCTCATTGCAACCATCAGGGAGGAGGTACAGGAGGCTGAAGACCACTCTCCTCATTATGACCAACGGGGAGGAGGTACAGGAGTCTGAAGACCCCTCTTCTCGTTACTACCATCAGGGAGGAGGTACAGGAGCCTGAAGACCCCTCTTCTCATTACAACCATCCTGGATGGGGTACAGGAGCCTGAAGACCCCTCTTCTCATTACTACCATCAAGGAGGAGGTACAGGAGACTAAAGACCCTCTTCTCATTACTACAATCAGGGAGGAGGTAGAGGAGATTGAAGACCCCTCTTCTCATTACAACCATCAGGGATGAGGGACAGGAGCCTGAAGACCACTCTCCTCATTTCTACCATCAATGAGGAGGTACAGGAGGCTGAAGACTCCTCTCCTCATTACTACCAACGTGGAGGAGGTACAGGAGCCTGAAGACCCCTCTCCTCATTTCTACCATCAGGGAGGAGGTACAGGAGACTGAAGACCCCTCTTCTCATTACTACCATCAGGGAGGAGGTACAGGAGGCTGAAGACCCCACTCCTCATTTCTACCATCAGGGAGGAGGTATAGGAGGCTGAAGACCCCTCTCCTCATTACTACCAACGTGGAGGAGGTACAGGAGCTGAAGACCCCACTCCTCATTACTACCAACGTGGAGGAGGTACAGGAGCTGAAGACCCCACTCCTCATTACTACCATCAGGGAGGAGGTACAGGAGCCTGAAGACCCTACTCCTCATTACTACCATCAGGGAGGGGGTACAGGATCATGAAGATCCCTCTTCTCATTACTACCATCAGTGAGGAGGTACAGGAGTCTAAAGACCTCTCTTCTCATTACTACCAACAGGGTGGAGGTACAGGAAGCTGTAGACCCCTCTTCTCATTGCTACCATCAGGTACAGGAGCCTGAAGACCCCTCTCCTCATTACTACCAACGGGGAGGAGGTACAGGAGCCTGAAGACCTCTCTCCTCATTACTACCATCAGGGAGGAGGTAGACGAGTCTGAAGACCCCTCTTCTCATTACTACCATCAGGGAGGAGGTACTGGAGCCTGAAAACACCTCTTCTCATTACTACCATCAGGGAGGAGGTACAGGAGCCTGAAGACCCCTCTTCTCATTACTACAATGAGGGAGGAGGTACAGGAGACTGAAGTCCCCTCTTCTCATTACTACCATCAGGGAGGATGTACTGTAGCCTGAAGACCCCTCTTCTCATTACTACCATCAGGGAGGAGGTACAGGAGTCTAAAGACCTCTCTTCTCATTACTACCAACAGGGAGGAGGTACAGGAAGCTGAAGACCCCTCTTCTTATTGCTACCATCAGGGAGGAGGTACAGGAGCCTGAAGACCCCTCTCCTCATTACTACCATCAGGGAGGAGGTAGACGAGTCTGAAGACCACTCTTCTCATTACTACCAACGGGGAGGAGGTACAGGAGCCTGAAGACCCCTCTCCTCATTACTAACATCAGGGAGGAGGTAGAGGAGGCTGAAGACCTCATTACTACCATCAGGGTGGAGGTACAGGAGCCTGCAGACCACTCTTCTCATTACTACCATCAGGGAGGAGGTAGAGGAGCCTGAAGACCCCTCTTCTCATTACTACCATCAGGGAGGAGGTACAGGAGGCTGAAGACCCCTCTTCTCATTACTACCATCAGGGAGGAGGTACAGGAGGCTGAAGACCCCTCTTCTCATTACTACCATCAGGGAGGAGGTACAGGAGGCTGAAGACCCCACTCTTCATTTCTACCATCAGGGAGGAGGTACAGGAGGCTGAAGACCCCTCTCCTCATTACTACCAACGTGGAGGAGGTACAGGAGCTGAAGACCCCACTCCTCATTACTACCATCAGGGAGGAGGTACAGGAGCCTGAAGACCCTACTCCTCATTACTACCATCAGGGAGGGGGTACAGGATCCTGAAGATCCCTCTTCTCATTACTACCATCAGGGAGGAGGTACAGGAGTCTAAAGACCTCTCTTCTCATTACTACCATCAGGGAGGAGGTAGACGAGTCTGAAGACCACTCTTCTCATTACTACCAACGGGGAGGAGGTACAGGAGCCTGAAGGCCCTCTCCTCATTACTACCATCAGGGAGGAGGTAGACGAGTCTGAAGACCCCTCTTCTCATTACTACCAACGGGGAGGAGGTACAGGAGCCTGAACACCTCTCTCCTCATTACTACCAACGTGGAGGAAGTACAGGAGCTGAAGACCCCACTCTTCATTACTACCAGCAGGGAGGAGGTACAGGAGCCTGAAGACCCTTCTCCTCATTACTACCATCAGGGAGGAGGTACTGTAGCCTGAAGACCCCTCTTCTCATTACTACCATCAGGGAGGAGGGACAGGAGCCTGAAGACCCCTCTTCTCATTACTACCATCAGGGAGGAGGTACTGGAGCCTGAAAACACCTCTTCTCATTACTACCATCAGGGAGGAGGTACAGGAGCCTGAAGACCCGTCTTCTCATTACTACAATGAGGGAGGAGGGACAGGATACTGAAGACCCCTCTTCTCATTACTACCATCAGGGAGGAGGTACAGGAGCCTGAAGACCCCTCTTCTCATTACTACCATCAGGGAGGAGGTACAGGAGCTGGATACCCCACTCCTCATTACTACCATCAGGGAGGAGGTACAGGAGCCTGATGACCCCTCTCCTCATTAGTACCATCAGGGAGGAGGTACAGGAGACTGAAGACCCCTCTTCTCATTACTACCATCAGGGAGGAGGTACAGGAGGCTGAAGACCCCACTCTTCATTTCTAACATCAGGGAGGATGTACAGGAGGCTGAAGACCCCTCTCCTCATTACTACCAACGTGGAGGAGGTACAGGAGCTGAAGACCCCACTCCTCATTACTACCATCAGGGAGGAGGTACAGGAGCCTGAAGACCCTACTCCTCATTACTACCATCAGGGAGGGGGTACAGGATCCTGAAGATCCCTCTTCTCATTACTACCATCAGGGAGGAGGTACAGGAGTCTAAAGACCTCTCTTCTCATTACTACCAACAGGGAGGAGGTACAGGAAGCTGAAGACCCCTCTTCTTATTGCTACCATCAGGGAGGAGGTACAGGAGCCTGAAGACCCCTCTCCTCATTACTACCATCAGGGAGGAGGTAGACGAGTCTGAAGACCACTCTTCTCATTACTACCAATGGGGAAGAGGTACAGGAGCCTGAAGACCTCTCTCCTCATTACTACCATCAGGGAGGAGGTACAGGAGACTGAAGACCCCTCTTCTCATTGCTACCATCAGGGAGGAGGTACAGGAGTCTGAAGACCCCTCTTCTCATTACTACCATCAGGGAGGAGGTACAGGAGCCTGAAGACCCCTCTCCTCATTACTACCATCAGGGAGGAGGTAGAGGAGGCTGAAGACCTCATTACTACCATCATGGTGGAGGTACAGGAGCCTGCAGACCACTCTTCTCATTACTACCATCAGGGAGGAGGTACAGGAGGCTGAAGACCCCACTCTTCATTTCTACCATCAGGGAGGAGGTACAGGAGCCTGAAGACCCCTCTTCTCATTACTACCATCAGGGAGGAGGTACAGGAGCCTGAAGACCCCTCTCCTCATTACTAACAACAGGGAGGAGGTAGAGGAGGCTGAAGACCTCATTACTACCATCAGGGTGGAGGTACAGGAGCCTGCAGACCACTCTTCTCATTACTACCATCAGGGAGGAGGTAGAGGAGGCTGAAGACCCCTCTCCTCATTACTACCATCAGGGAGGAGGTACAGGAGGCTGAAGACCCCTCTTCTCATTACTACCATCACGGAGGAGGTACAGGTGCCTGAAGACCCCTCTCCTCATTTCTACCATCAGGGAGGAGGTACAGGCTGAAGACCCCTCTCCTTATTACTACCAACGTGGAGGAAGTACAGGAGCTGAAGACCCCACTCCTCACTACTACCAGCAGGGAGGAGGTACAGGAGCCTGAAGACACTTCTCCTCATTACTACCATCGGAGAGGAGGTAGAGGAGATTGAAGACCCCTCTCCTCATTACTACCATCAGGGAGGAGGTAGACGAGTCTGAAGACCACTCTTCTCATTACTACCATCAGGGAGGAGGTACAGGAGGCTGAAGACCCCACTCTTTATTTCTACCATCAGGGAGGAGGTACAGGAGCCTGAAGACCCCTCTTCTCATTACTACCATCAGGGAGGAGGTACAGGAGCCTGAAGACCCCTCTCCTCATTACTACCATCAGGGAGGAGGTAGAGGAGGCTGAAGACCTCATTACTACCATCAGGGTGGAGGTACAGGAGCCTGCAGACCACTCTTCTCATTACTACCATCAGGGAGGAGGTAGAGGAGGCTGAAGACCCCTCTCCTCATTACTACCATCAGGGAGGAGGTACAGGAGGCTGAAGACCCCTCTTCTCATTACTACCATCAGGGAGGAGGTACAGGTGCCTGAAGACCCCTCTCCTCATTTCTACCATCAGGGAGGAGGTACAGGAGGCTGAAGACCCCTCTCCTTATTACTACCAACGTGGAGGAAGTACAGGAGCTGAAGACCCCACTCCTCATTACTAACAACAGGGAGGAGGTAGAGGAGGCTGAAGACCTCATTACTACCATCAGGGTGGAGGTACAGGAGCCTGCAGACCACTCTTCTCATTACTACCATCAGGGAGGAGGTAGAGGAGGCTGAAGACCCCTCTCCTCATTACTACCATCAGGGAGGAGGTACAGGAGGCTGAAGACCCCTCTTCTCATTACTACCATCACGGAGGAGGTACAGGTGCCTGAAGACCCCTCTCCTCATTTCTACCATCAGGGAGGAGGTACAGGCTGAAGACCCCTCTCCTTATTACTACCAACGTGGAGGAAGTACAGGAGCTGAAGACCCCACTCCTCACTACTACCAGCAGGGAGGAGGTACAGGAGCCTGAAGACCCTTCTCCTCATTACTACCATCGGAGAGGAGGTAGAGGAGATTGAAGACCCCTCTCCTCATTACTACCATCAGGGAGGAGGTAGACGAGTCTGAAGACCACTCTTCTCATTACTACCATCAGGGAGGAGGTACAGGAGGCTGAAGACCCCACTCTTTATTTCTACCATCAGGGAGGAGGTACAGGAGCCTGAAGACCCCTCTTCTCATTACTACCATCAGGGAGGAGGTACAGGAGCCTGAAGACCCCTCTCCTCATTACTACCATCAGGGAGGAGGTAGAGGAGGCTGAAGACCTCATTACTACCATCAGGGTGGAGGTACAGGAGCCTGCAGACCACTCTTCTCATTACTACCATCAGGGAGGAGGTAGAGGAGGCTGAAGACCCCTCTCCTCATTACTACCATCAGGGAGGAGGTACAGGAGGCTGAAGACCCCTCTTCTCATTACTACCATCAGGGAGGAGGTACAGGTGCCTGAAGACCCCTCTCCTCATTTCTACCATCAGGGAGGAGGTACAGGAGGCTGAAGACCCCTCTCCTTATTACTACCAACGTGGAGGAAGTACAGGAGCTGAAGACCCCACTCCTCATTACTACCAGCAGGGAGGAGGTACAGGAGCCTGAAGACCCTTCTCCTCATTACTACCATCAGAGAGGAGGTAGAGGAGATTGAAGACCCCTCTCCTCATTACTACCATCAGGGAGGAGGTAGAGGAGGCTGAAGACCTCATTACTACCATCAGGGTGGAGGTACAGGAGCTGAAGACCACACTCCTCATTACTACCATCAGGGAGGGGGTACAGGATCCTGAAGATCCCTCTTCTCATTACTACCATCAGGGAGGAGGTACAGGAGTCTAAAGACCTCTCTTCTCATTACTACCAACAGGGAGGAGGTACAGGAAGCTGAAGACCCCTCTTCTCATTGCTACCATCAGGGAGGAGGTACAGGAGCCTGAAGACCCCTCTCCTCATTACTACCATCAGGGAGGAGGTAGACGAGTCTGAAGACCCCTCTTCTCATTACTACCAACGGGGAGGAGGTACAGGAGCCTGAAGACCTCTCTCCTCATTACTACCAACGTGGAGGAAGTACAGGAGCTGAAGACCCCACTCTTCATTACTACCAGCAGGGAGGAGGTACAGGAGCCTGAAGACCCTTCTCCTCATTACTACCATCAGGGAGGAGGTACTGTAGCCTGAAGACCCCTCTTCTCATTACTACCATCAGGGAGGAGGGACAGGAGCCTGAAGACCCCTCTTCTCATTACTACCATCAGGGAGGAGGTACTGGAGCCTGAAAACACCTCTTCTCATTACTACCATCAGGGAGGAGGTACAGGAGCCTGAAGACCCGTCTTCTCATTACTACAATGAGGGAGGAGGTACAGGAGACTGAAGACCCCTCTTCTCATTACTACCATCAGGGAGGAGGTACAGGAGCCTGAAGACCCCTCTTCTCATTACTACCATCAGGGAGGAGAGACAGGATCGGAAAGACCCCTCTTCTCATTACTACCATCAGGGAGGAGGTACATGAGCCTGAAGACCCCTCTTCTCATTACTACCATCAGGGAGGAGGTACAGGATGCTGAAGACCCCTCTCCTCATTACTACCAACGTGGAAAAGGTACAGGAGCTGGATACCTCACTCCTCATTACTACCATCAGGGAGGAGGTACAGGAGCCTGATGACCCCTCTCCTCATTACTACCATCAGGGAGGAGGTACAGGAGACTGAAGACCCCTCTTCTCATTACTACCATCAGGGAGGAGGTACAGGCTGAAGACCCCTCTCCTTATTACTACCAACGTGGAGGAAGTACAGGAGCTGAAGACCCCACTCCTCACTACTACCAGCAGGGAGGAGGTACAGGAGCCTGAAGACCCTTCTCCTCATTACTACCATCGGAGAGGAGGTAGAGGAGATTGAAGACCCCTCTCCTCATTACTACCATCAGGGAGGAGGTAGACGAGTCTGAAGACCACTCTTCTCATTACTACCATCAGGGAGGAGGTACAGGAGGCTGAAGACCCCACTCTTTATTTCTACCATCAGGGAGGAGGTACAGGAGCCTGAAGACCCCTCTTCTCATTACTACCATCAGGGAGGAGGTACAGGAGCCTGAAGACCCCTCTCCTCATTACTACCATCAGGGAGGAGGTAGAGGAGGCTGAAGACCTCATTACTACCATCAGGGTGGAGGTACAGGAGCCTGCAGACCACTCTTCTCATTACTACCATCAGGGAGGAGGTAGAGGAGGCTGAAGACCCCTCTCCTCATTACTACCATCAGGGAGGAGGTACAGGAGGCTGAAGACCCCTCTTCTCATTACTACCATCAGGGAGGAGGTACAGGTGCCTGAAGACCCCTCTCCTCATTTCTACCATCAGGGAGGAGGTACAGGAGGCTGAAGACCCCTCTCCTTATTACTACCAACGTGGAGGAAGTACAGGAGCTGAAGACCCCACTCCTCATTACTACCAGCAGGGAGGAGGTACAGGAGCCTGAAGACCCTTCTCCTCATTACTACCATCAGAGAGGAGGTAGAGGAGATTGAAGACCCCTCTCCTCATTACTACCATCAGGGAGGAGGTAGAGGAGGCTGAAGACCTCATTACTACCATCAGGGTGGAGGTACAGGAGCTGAAGACCACACTCCTCATTACTACCATCAGGGAGGGGGTACAGGATCCTGAAGATCCCTCTTCTCATTACTACCATCAGGGAGGAGGTACAGGAGTCTAAAGACCTCTCTTCTCATTACTACCAACAGGGAGGAGGTACAGGAAGCTGAAGACCCCTCTTCTCATTGCTACCATCAGGGAGGAGGTACAGGAGCCTGAAGACCCCTCTCCTCATTACTACCATCAGGGAGGAGGTAGACGAGTCTGAAGACCCCTCTTCTCATTACTACCAACGGGGAGGAGGTACAGGAGCCTGAAGACCTCTCTCCTCATTACTACCAACGTGGAGGAAGTACAGGAGCTGAAGACCCCACTCTTCATTACTACCAGCAGGGAGGAGGTACAGGAGCCTGAAGACCCTTCTCCTCATTACTACCATCAGGGAGGAGGTACTGTAGCCTGAAGACCCCTCTTCTCATTACTACCATCAGGGAGGAGGGACAGGAGCCTGAAGACCCCTCTTCTCATTACTACCATCAGGGAGGAGGTACTGGAGCCTGAAAACACCTCTTCTCATTACTACCATCAGGGAGGAGGTACAGGAGCCTGAAGACCCGTCTTCTCATTACTACAATGAGGGAGGAGGTACAGGAGACTGAAGACCCCTCTTCTCATTACTACCATCAGGGAGGAGGTACAGGAGCCTGAAGACCCCTCTTCTCATTACTACCATCAGGGAGGAGAGACAGGATCGGAAAGACCCCTCTTCTCATTACTACCATCAGGGAGGAGGTACATGAGCCTGAAGACCCCTCTTCTCATTACTACCATCAGGGAGGAGGTACAGGATGCTGAAGACCCCTCTCCTCATTACTACCAACGTGGAAAAGGTACAGGAGCTGGATACCTCACTCCTCATTACTACCATCAGGGAGGAGGTACAGGAGCCTGATGACCCCTCTCCTCATTACTACCATCAGGGAGGAGGTACAGGAGACTGAAGACCCCTCTTCTCATTACTACCATCAGGGAGGAGGTACAGGAGGCTGAAGACACCACTCTTCATTTCTACCATCAGGGAGGAGGTACAGGAGGCTGAAGACCCCTCTCCTCATTACTACCAACGTGGAGGAGGTACAGGAGCTGAAGACCCCACTCCTCATTACTACCATCAGGGAGGAGGTACAGGAGCCTGAAGACCCTACTCCTCATTACTACCATCAGGGAGGAGGTACTGTCGCCTGAAGACCCCTCTTCTCATTACTACCATCACGGAGGAGGGACAGGAGCCTGAAGACCCCTCTTCTCATTACTACCATCAGGGAGGAGGTACTGTAGCCTGAAAACACCTCTTCTCATTACTACCATCAGGGAGGAGGTACAGGAGCCTGAAGACCCCTCTTCTCATTACTACAATGAGGGAGGAGGTACAGGAGAGTGAAGTCCCCTCTTCTCATTACTACCATCAGGGAGGAGGTACTGGAGCCTGAAAACACCTCTTCTCATTACTACCATCAGGGAGGAGGTACAGGAGCCTGAAGACCCGTCTTCTCATTACTACAATGAGGGAGGAGGGACAGGAGACTGAAGACCCCTCTTCTCATTACTACCATCAGGGAGGAGGCACAGGAGCCTGAAGACCCCTCTTCTCATTACTACCATCAGGGAGGAGGTACAGGAGCGTAAAGACCCCTCTTCTCATTACTACCATCAGGGAGGAGGTACATGAGCCTGAAGACCCCTCTTCTCATTACTACCATCAGGGAGGAGGTACAGGAGGCTGAAGACCCCTCTCCTCATTACTACCAACGTGGAAAAGGTACCGGAGCTGGATACCCCACTCCTCATTACTACCATCAGGGAGGAGGTACAGGAGCCTGATGACCCCTCTCCTCATTACTACCATCAGGGAGGAGGTACAGGAGACTGAAGACCCCTCTTCTCATTACTACCATCAGGGAGGAGGTACAGGAGGCTGAAGACCCCACTCTTCATTTCTACCATCAGGGAGGAGGTACAGGAGGCTGAAGACCCCTCTCCTCATTACTACCATCAGGGAGGAGGTACAGGAGCCTGAAGACCCTACTCCTCATTACTACCATCAGGGAGGGGGTACAGGATCCTGAAGATCCCTCTTCTCATTACTACCATCAGGGAGGAGGTACAGGAGTTTAAAGACCTCTCTTCTCATTACTACCAACAGGGAGGAGGTACAGGAAGTTGAAGACCCCTCTTCTCATTGCTACCATCAGGGAGGAGGTACAGGAGCCTGAAGACCCCTCTCCTCATTACTACCATCAGGGAGGAGGTAGACCAGTCTGAAGACCACTCTTCTCATTACTACCAACGGGGAGGAGGTACAGGAGCCTGAAGACCTCTCTCCTCATTACTACCATCAGGGAGGAGGTACAGGAGACTGAAGACCCCTCTTCTCATTGCTACCATCAGGGAGGAGGTACAGGAGTCTGAAGACCCCTCTTCTCATTACTACCATCAGGGAGGAGGTACAGGAGCCTGAAGACCCCTCTCCTCATTACTACCATCAGGGAGGAGGTAGAGGAGGCTGAAGACCTCATTACTACCATCAGGGTGGAGGTACAGGAGCCTGCAGACCACTCTTCTCATTACTACCATCAGGGAGGAGGTACAGGAGGCTGAAGACCCCACTCTTCATTTCTACCATCAGGGAGGAAGTACAGGAGCCTGAAGACCCCTCTCCTCATTTCTACCATCAGGGAGGAGGTAGAGGAGGCTGAAGACCTCATTACTACCATCAGGGTGGAGGTACAGGAGCCTGCAGACCACTCTTCTCATTACTACCATCAGGGAGGAGGTAGAGGAGGCTGAAGACCCCTCTCCTCATTACTACCATCAGGGAGGAGGTACAGGAGGCTGAAGACCCCTCTTCTCATTACTACCATCAGGGAGGAGGTACAGGTGCCTGAAGACCCCTCTCCTCATTTCTACCATCAGGGAGGAGGTACAGGAGGCTGAAGACCCCTCTCCTTATTACTACCAACGTGGAGGAAGTACAGGAGCTGAAGACCCCACTCCTCATTACTACCAGCAGGGAGGAGGTACAGGAGCCTGAAGACCCTTCTCCTCATTACTACCATCAGAGAGGAGGTAGAGGAGATTGAAGACCCCTCTTCTCATTACTACCATCAGGGAGGAGGTACTGTAGCCTGAAGACCCCTCTTCTCATTACTACCATCAGGGAGGAGGGACAGGAGCCTGAAGACCCCTCTTCTCATTACTACCATCAGGGAGGAGGTACTGGAGCCTGAAAACACCTCTTCTCATTACTACCATCAGGGAGGAGGTACAGGAGCCTGAAGACCCCTCTTCTCATTACTACAATGAGGGAGGAGGTACAGGAGACTGAAGTCCCCTCTTCTCATTACTACCATCAGGGAGGAGGTACTGGAGCCTGAAAACACCTCTTCTCATTACTACCATCAGGGAGGAGGTACAGGAGCCTGAAGACCCCTCTTCTCATTACTACCATCAGGGAGGAGGTACAGGAGCCGGAAGACCCCTCTTCTCATTACTACCATCAGGGAGGAGGTACAGGAGGCTGAAGACCCCACTCCTCATTACTACCAACGTGGAGGAGGTACAGGAGCTGGATACCCCACTCCTCATTACTACCATCAGGGAGGAGGTACAGGAGCCTGAAGACCCCTCTCCTCATTACTACCAACGTGGAGGAGGTACAGGAGCTGGATACCCCACTCCTCATTACTACCATCAGAGAGGAGGTACAGGAGCCTGAAGACCCCTCTTCTCATTACTACCATCAGGGAGGAGGTACAGGAGTCTAAAGACCTCTCTTCTCATTACTACCAACAGGGAGGAGGTACAGGAAGCTGAAGACCCCTCTTCTCATTCCTACCAACGGGGAGGAGGTACAGGAGCCTGAAGACCTCACTCCTCATTACTACCATCAGGGAGGAGGTACAGGAGACTGAAGACCCCTCTTCTCATTGCTACCATCAGGGAGGAGGTACAGTAGTCTGAAGACCCCTCTTCTCATTACTACCATCAGGGAGGAGGTACAGGAGGCTGAAGACCCCACTCTTCATTTCTACCATCAGGGAGGAGGTACAGGAGGCTGAAGACCCCTCTCCTCATTACTACCAACGTGGAGGAGGTCCAGGAGCTGAAGACCCCACTCCTCATTACTACCATCAGGGAGGCGGTACAGGAGCCTGAAGACCCTACTCCTCATTACTACCATCAGGGAGGGGGTACAGGATCCTGAAGATCCCTCTTCTCATTACTACCATCAGGGAGGAGGTACAGGAGTCTAAAGACCTCTCTTCTCATTACTACCAACAGGGAGGAGGTACAGGAAGCTGAAGACCCCTCTTCTCATTGCTACCATCAGGGAGGAGGTACAGGAGACTGAAGACCCCTCTCCTCATTACTACCATCAGGGAGGAGGTAGACGAGTCTGAAGACCCCTCTTCTCATTGCTACCAACGGGGAGGAGGTACAGGAGCCTGAAGACCTCTCTCCTCATTACTACCAACAGGGAGGAGGTACAGGAGACTGAAGACCCCTCTTCTCATTGCTACCATCAGGGAGGAGGTACAGGAGTCTGAAGACCACTCTTCTCATTACTACCATCAGGGAGGAGGTACAGGAGGCTGAAGACCCCACTCTTCATTTCTACCATCAGGGAGGAGGTACAGGAGGCTGAAGACCCCTCTCCTCATTACTACCAACGTGGAGGAGGTACAGGAGCTGAAGACCCCACTCCTCATTACTACCATCAGGGAGGCGGTACAGGAGCCTGAAGACCCTACTCCTCATTACTACCATCAGGGAGGGGGTACAGGATCCTGAAGATCCCTCTTCTCATTACTACCATAAGGGAGGAGGTACAGGAGTCTAAGGACCTCTCTTCTCATTACTACCAACAGGGAGGAGGTACAGGAGGCTGAAGACCCCTCTCCTCATTACTACCATCAGGGTGGAGGTACAGGAGCCTGAAGACACCTCTTCTCATTACTACCATCAGGGAGGAGGTATAGGAGGCTGAAGACCCCTCTTCTCATTACTACCATCGGGGATGGGGTACAGGAGCCTGAAGTCCACTCTTCTCATTGCGACCATCAGGGAGGAGGTACCGGAGGCTGAAGACCTCTGTCCTCATTACTACCAACGGGGAGGAGGTACAGGAGCCTGAAGACCCCTCTTCTCAATACTACCATCAGGGTGGAGGTACAGGAGCCTGAAGACCCCTCTTCTCATTACTACCATCAGGGAGGAAGTACAGGAGGCTGAAGACCCCACTCCTCATTTCTACCATCAGGGAGGAGGTACAGGAGGCTGAAGACCCCTCTCCTCATTACTACCAACATGGAGGAGGTACAGGAGCTGAAGACCCCACTCCTCATTACTACCATTAGGGAGGAGGTACAGGAGCCTGAAGACCCCTCTCCTCATTACTACCATCAGGGAGGAGGTACAGGAGACTGAAGACCCCTCTTTTCATTACTACCATCAGGGAGGTGGTACAGGAGGCTGAAGACCCCACTCCTCATTTCTACCATCAGGGAGGAGGTACAGGAGGCTGAAGACCCCTCTCCTCATTAGTACCAACGTGGAGGAGGTTCCGGAGCTGAAGTCCCCGCTCCTCATTACTACCATCAGGGAGGAGGTACAGGAGCCTGAAGACCCTACTCCTCATTACTACCATCAGGGAGGGGGTACAGGATCCTGAAGATCCCTCTTCTCATTACTACCATCAGGGAGGAGGTACAGGAGTCTAAAGACCTCTCTTCTCATTACTACCAACAGGGAGGAGGTACAGGAAGCTGAAGACCCCTCTTCTCATTGCTACCATCAGGGAGGAGGTACAGGAGCCTGAAGACCCCTCTCCTCATTACTACCATCAGGGAGGAGGTAGACGAGTCTGAAGACCCCTCTTCTCATTGCTACCAACGGGGAGGAGGTACAGGAGCCTGAAGACCCCTCTTCTCATTACTACCATCAGGGAGGAGGTACAGGAGCCTGAAGACACCTCTCCTCAATACTACCATCAGGGAGGAGGTAGAGGAGGCTGAAGACCTCACTACTAACATCAGGGTGGAGGTACAGGAGCCTGCAGACCACTCTTCTCATTACTACCATCAGGGAGGAGGTAGAGGAGGCTGAAGACCCCTCTCCTCATTACTACCATCAGGGAGGTGGTACAGGAGGCTGAAGACCCCTCTTCTCATTACTACCATCAGGGAGGAGGTACAGGTGCCTGAAGACCCCTCTTCTCATTACTACCAACGTGGAGGAAGTACAGGAGCTGAAGACCCCACTCCTCATTACTACCATCAGGGAGGAGGTACAGGAGGCTGAAGACCCCTCTCCTCATTACTACCAACGTGGAGGAAGTACAGGAGCTGAAGACCCCACTCCTCATTACTACCAGCAGGGAGGAGGTACAGGAGCCTGAAGACCCTTCTCCTCATTACTACCATCAGAGAGGAGGTAGAGGAGATTGAAGACCCCTCTTCTCATTACTACCATCAGGGAGGAGGTACTGTAGCCTGAAGACCCCTCTTCTCATTACTACCATCAGGGAGGAGGGACAGGAGCCTGAAGACCCCTCTTCTCATTACTACCATCAGGGAGGAGGTACTGGAGCCTGAAAACACCTCTTCTCATTACTACCATCAGGGAGGAGTTACAGGAGCCTGAAGACCCCTCTTCTCATTACTACAATGAGGGAGGAGGTACAGGAGACTGAAGTCCCCTCTTCTCATTACTACCATCTGGGAGGAGGTACTGGAGCCTGAAAACACCTCTTCTCATTACTACCATCAGGGAGGAGGTACAGGAGCCTGAAGACCCTTCTTCTCATTGCTACCATCAGGGAGGAGGTACAGGAGGCTGAAGACCACACTCCTCATTTCTACCATCAGGGAGGAGGTACAGGAGGCTGAAGACCCCTCTCCTCATTACTACCAACGTGGAGGAGGTTCCGGAGCTGAAGACCCCACTCCTCATTACTACCATCAGGGAGGAGGTACAGGAGCCTGAAGACCCTACTCCTCATTACTACCATCAGGGAGTGGGTACAGGATCCTGAAGATCCCTCTTCTCATTACTACCATCAGGGAGGAGGTACAGGAGCCTGAAGACCCTACTCCTCATTACTACCATCAGGGAAGGGGTACAGGATCCTGAAGATCCCTCTTCTCATTACTACCATCAGTGAGTAGGTACAGGAGTCTAAAGACCTCTCTTCTCATTACTACCAACAGGGAGGAGGTACAGGAAGCTGAAGACCCCTCTTCTCATTGCTACCATCAGGGAGGAGGTACAGGAGCCTGAAGACCCCTCTCCTCATTACTACCATCAGGGAGGAGGTGGACGAGTCTGAAGACCCCTCTTCTCATTGCTACCAACGGGGAGGAGGTACAGGAGCCTGAAGACCCCTCTTCTCATTACTACCATCAGGGAGGAGGTACAGGAGCCTGAAGACCCCTCTCCTCAATACTACCATCAGGGAGGAGGTAGAGGAGGCTGAAGACCTCACTACTACCATCAGGGTGGAGGTACAGGAGCCTGCAGACCACTCTTCTCATTACTACCATCAGGGAGGAGGTAGAGGAGGCTGAAGACCCCTCTCCTCATTACTACCATCAGGGAGGTGGTACAGGAGGCTGAAGACCCCTCTTCTCATTACTACCATAGGGAGGAGGTACAGGTGCCTGAAGACCCCTCTTCTCATTACTACCAACGTGGAGGAAGTACAGGAGCTGAAGACCCCACTCCTCATTACTACCATCAGGGAGGAGGTACAGGAGGCTGAAGACCCCTCTCCTCATTACTACCAACGTGGAGGAAGTACAGGAGCTGAAGACCCCACTCCTCATTACTACCAGCAGGGAGGAGGTACAGGAGCCAGAAGACCCTTCTCCTCATTACTACCATCAGAGAGGAGGTAGAGGAGATTGAAGACCCCTCTTCTCATTACTACCATCAGGGAGGAGGTACTGCAGCCTGAACACCCCTCTTCTCATTACTACCATCAGGGAGGAGGGACAGGAGCCTGAAGACCCCTCTTCTCATTACTACCATCAGGGAGGAGGTACTGGAGCCTGAAAACACCTCTTCTCATTACTACCATCAGGGAGGAGGTACAGGAGCCTGAAGACCCCTCTTCTCATTACTACAATGAGGGAGGAGGTACAGGAGACTGAAGTCCCCTCTTCTCATTACTACCATCAGGGAGGAGGTACGGGAGCCTGAAAACACCTCTTCTCATTACTACCATCAGGGAGGAGGTACAGGAGCCTGAAGACCCTTCTTCTCATTGCTACCATCAGGGAGGAGGAACAGGAGGCTGAAGACCACACTCCTCATTTCTACCATCAGGGAGGAGGTACAGGAGGCTGAAGACCCCTCTCCTCATTACTACCAACGTGGAGGAGGTTCCGGAGCTGAAGACCCCACTCCTCATTACTACCATCAGGGAGGAGGTACAGGAGCCTGAAGATCCCTCTTCTCATTACTACCATCAGGGAGGAGGTACAGGAGTCTAAAGACCTCTCTTCTCATTACTACCAACAGGGAGGAGGTACAGGAAGCTGAAGACCCCTCTTCTCATTACTACAATGAGGGAGGAGGTACAGGAGACTGAAGTCCCCTCTTCTCATTACTACCATCAGGGAGGAGGTACTGGAGCCTGAAAACACCTCTTCTCATTACTACCATCAGGGAGGAGGTACAGGAGCCTGAAGACCCTTCTTCTCATTACTACCATCAGGGAGGAGGTACAGGAGGCTGAAGACCACACTCCTCATTTCTACCATCAGGGTGGAGGTACAGGAGGCTGAAGACCCCTCTCCTCATTACTACCAACGTGGAGGAGGTACAGGAGCTGAAGACCCCACTCCTCATTACTACCATCAGGGAGGAGGTAGAGGAGGCTGAAGACCTCATTACTACCATCAGGGTGGAGGTACAGGAGCCTGCAGACCACTCTTCTCATTACTACCATCAGGGAGGAGGTACAGGAGGCTGAAGACCCCACTCTTCATTTCTACCATCAGGGAGGAGGTACAGGAGGCTGAAGACCCCTCTCCTCATTACTACCAACGTGGAGGAGGTACAGGAGCTGAAGACCCCACTCCTCATTACTACCATCAGGGAGGCGGTACAGGAGCCTGAAGACCCTACTCCTCATTACTACCATCAGGGAGGAGGTAGACGAGTCTGAAGACCCCTCTTCTCATTGCTACCAACGGGGAGGAGGTACAGGAGCCTGAAGACCCCTCTTCTCATTACTACCATCAGGCAGGAGGTACAGGAGCCTGAAGACCCCTCTCCTCAATACTACCATCAGGGAGGAGGTAGAGGAGGCTGAAGACCTCACTACTACCATCAGGGTGGAGGTACAGGAGCCTGCAGACCACTCTTCTCATTACTACCATCAGGGAGGAGGTAGAGGAGGCTGAAGACCCCTCTCCTCATTACTAACATCAGGGAGGTGGTACAGGAGGCTGAAGACCCCTCTTCTCATTACTACCATCAGGGAGGAGGTACAGGTGCCTGAAGACCCCTCTTCTCATTACTACCAACGTGGAGGAAGTACAGGAGCTGAAGACCCCACTCCTCATTACTACCATCAGGGAGGAGGTACAGGAGGCTGAAGACCCCTCTCCTCATTACTACCAACGTGGAGGAAGTACAGGAGCTGAAGACCCCACTCCTCATTACTACCAGCAGGGAGGAGGTACAGGAGCCTGAAGACCCTTCTCCTCATTACTACCATCAGAGAGGAGGTAGAGGAGATTGAAGACCCCTCTTCTCATTTCTACCATCAGGGAGGAGGTACTGCAGCCTGAACACCCCTCTTCTCATTACTACCATCAGGGAGGAGGTACAGGAGCCTGAAGACCCCTCTTCTCATTACTACCATCAGGGAGGAGGTACAGGAGCCTGAAGACCCCTCTTCTCATTACTACAATGAGGGAGGAGGTACAGGAGACTGAAGTCCCCTCTTCTCATTACTACCATCAGGGAGGAGGTACGGGAGCCTGAAAACACCTCTTCTCATTACTACCATCAGGGAGGAGGTACAGGAGCCTGAAGACCCTTCTTCTCATTGCTACCATCAGGGAGGAGGAACATGAGGCTGAAGACCACACTCCTCATTTCTACCATCAGGGAGGAGGTACAGGAGGCTGAAGACCCCTCTCCTCATTACTACCAACGTGGAGGAGTTTCCGGAGCTGAAGACCCCACTCCTCATTACTACCATCAGGGAGGAGGTACTGGAGCCTGAAAACACCTCTTCTCATTACTACCATCAGGGAGGAGGTACAGGAGCCTGAAGACCCTTCTTCTCATTACTACCATCAGGGAGGAGGTACAGGAGCCTGAAGACTCTACTCCTCATTACTACCATCAGGGAGGAGGTAGATGAGTCTGAAGACCCCTCTTCTCATTGCTACCAACGGGGAGGAGGTACAGGAGCCTGAAGACCCCTCTTCTCATTACTACCATCAGGCAGGAGGTACAGGAGCCTGAAGACCCCTCTCCTCAATACTACCATCAGGGAGGAGGTAGAGGAGGCTGAAGACCTCACTACTACCATCAGGGTGGAGGTACAGGAGCCTGCAGACCACTCTTCTCATTACTACCATCAGGGAGGAGGTAGAGGAGGCTGAAGACCCCTCTCCTCATTACTACCATCAGGGAGGTGGTACAGGAGGCTGAAGACCCCTCTTCTCATTACTACCATCAGGGAGGAGGTACAGGTGCCTGAAGACCCCTCTTCTCATTACTACCAACGTGGAGGAAGTACAGGAGCTGAAGACCCCACTCCTCATTACTACCATCAGGGAGGAGGTACAGGAGGCTGAAGACCCCTCTCCTCATTACTACCAACGTGGAGGAAGTACAGGAGCTGAAGACCCCACTCCTCATTACTACCAGCAGGGAGGAGGTACAGGAGCCTGAAGACCCTTCTCCTCATTACTACCATCAGAGAGGAGGTAGAGGAGATTGAAGACCCCTCTTCTCATTTCTACCATCAGGGAGGAGGTACTGCAGCCTGAACACCCCTCATCTCATTACTACCATCAGGGAGGAGGGACAGGAGCCTGAAGACCCCTCTTCTCATTACTACCATCAGGGAGGAGGTACTGGAGCCTGAAAACACCTCTTCTCATTACTACCATCAGGGAGGAGGTACAGGAGCCTGAAGACCCCTCTTCTCATTACTACAATGAGGGAGGAGGTACAGGAGACTGAAGTCCCCTCTTCTCATTACTACCATCAGGGAGGAGGTACGGGAGCCTGAAAACACCTCTTCTCATTACTACCATCAGGGAGGAGGTACAGGAGCCTGAAGACCCTTCTTCTCATTGCTACCATCAGGGAGGAGGAACAGGAGGCTGAAGACCACACTCCTCATTTCTACCATCAGGGAGGAGGTACAGGAGGCTGAAGACCCCTCTCCTCATTACTACCAACGTGGAGGAGTTTCCGGAGCTGAAGACCCCACTCCTCATTACTACCATCAGGGAGGAGGTACAGGAGCCTGAAGACCCTACTCCTCATTACTACCATCAGGGAGGGGGTACAGGATCCTGAAGATCCCTCTTCTCATTACTACCATCAGGGAGGAGGTACAGGAGTCTAAAGACCTCTCTTCTCATTACTACCAACAGGGAGGTGGTACAGGAAGCTGAAGACCCCTCTTCTCATTGCTACCATCAGGGAGGAGGTACAGGAACCTGAAGACCCCTCTCCTCATTACTACCATCAGGGAGGAGGTAGACGAGTCTGAAGACCCCTCTTCTCATTGCTACCAATGGGGAGGAGGTACAGGAGCCTGAAGACCCCTCTCCTCAATACTACCATCAGGGAGGAGGTAGAGGAGGCTGAAGACCTCACTACTACCATCAGGGTGGAGGTGCAGGAGCCTGCAGACCACTCTTCTCATTACTACCATCAGGGAGGAGGTAGAGGAGGCTGAAGACCCCTCTCCTCATTACTACCATCAGGGAGGTGGTACAGGAGGCTGAAGACCCCTCTTCTCATTACTACCATCTGGGAGGAGGTACAGGTGCCTGAAGACCCCTCTTCTCATTACTACCAACGTGGAGGAAGTACAGGAGCTGAAGACCCCACTCCTCATTACTACCATCAGGGAGGAGGTACAGGAGGCTGAAGACCCCTCTCCTCATTACTACCAACGTGGAGGAAGTACAGGAGCTGAAGACCCCACTCCTCATTACTACCAGCAGGGAGGAGGTACAGGAGCCTGAAGACCCTTCTCCTCATTACTACCATCAGAGAGGAGGTAGAGGAGATTGAAGACCCCTCTTCTCATTACTACCATCAGGGAGGAGGTACTGTAGCCTGAAGACCCCTCTTCTCATTACTACCATCAGGGAGGAGGGACAGGAGCCTGAAGACCCCTCTTCTCATTACTACCATCAGGGAGGAGGTACAGGAGCCTGAAGACCCATCTTCTCATTACTACAATGAGGGAGGAGGTACAGGAGACTGAAGTCCCCTCTTCTCATTACTACCATCAGGGAGGAGGTAATGGAGCCTGAAAACACCTCTTCTCATTACTACCATCAGGGTGGAGGTACAGGAGCCTGAAGACCCTTCTTCTCATTACTACCATCAGGTGGAGGTACAGGAGCCTGCAGACCACTCTTCTCATTACTACCATCAGGGAGGTGGTACAGGAGCCTGAAGACCCCTCTTCTCATTACTACCATCAGGGAGGTGGTACAGGAGGCTGAAGACCCCTCTTCTCATTACTACCATCTGGGAGGAGGTACAGGTGCCTGAAGACCCCTCTTCTCATTACTACCAACGTGGAGGAAGTACAGGAGCTGAAGACCCCACTCCTCATTACTACCATCAGGGAGGAGGTACAGGAGGCTGAAGACCCCTCTCCTCATTACTACCAACGTGGAGGAAGTACAGGAGCTGAAGACACCACTCCTCATTACTACCAGCAGGGAGGAGGTACAGGAGCCTGAAGACCCTTCTCCTCATTACTACCATCAGAGAGGAGGTAGAGGAGATTGAAGACCCCTCTTCTCATTACTACCATCAGGGAGGAGGTACTGTAGCCTGAAGACCCCTCTTCTCATTACTACCATCAGGGAGGAGGGACAGGAGCCTGAAGACCCCTCTTCTCATTACTACCATCAGGGAGGAGGTACTGGAGCCTGAAAACACCTCTTCTCATTACTACCATCAGGGAGGAGGTACAGGAGCCTGAAGACCCATCTTCTCATTACTACAATGAGGGAGGAGGTACAGGAGACTGAAGTCCCCTCTTCTCATTACTACCATCAGGGAGGAGGTAATGGAGCCTGAAAACACCTCTTCTCATTACTACCATCAGGAGGAGGTACAGGAGGCTGAAGACCCCTCTCCTCATTACTACCAACGTGGAGGAGGTACAGGAGCTGAAGACCCCACTCCTCATTACTACCATCAGGGAGGAGGTAGAGGAGGCTGAAGACCTCATTACTACCATCAGGGTGGAGGTACAGGAGCCTGCAGACCACTCTTCTCATTACTACCATCAGGGAGGAGGTACAGGAGGCTGAAGACCCCACTCTTCATTTCTACCATCAGGGAGGAGGTACAGGAGGCTGAAGACCCCTCTCCTCATTACTACCAACGTGGAGGAGGTACAGGAGCTGAAGACCCCACTCCTCATTACTACCATCAGGGAGGCGGTACAGGAGCCTGAAGACCCTACTCCTCATTACTACCATCAGGGAAGGGGTACAGGATCCTGAAGATCCCTCTTCTCATTACTACCATCAGGGAGGAGGTACAGGAGTCTAAAGACCTCTCTTCTCATTACTACCAACAGGGAGGAGGTACAGGATTCTGAAGACCCCTCTCCTCATTACTACCATCAGGGAGGAGGTAGACGAGTCTGAAGACCCCTCTTCTCATTACTACCAACGGGGAGGAGGTACAGGAGCCTGAAGACCTCTCTCCTCATTACTACCATCAGGGAGGAGGTACAGGAGCCTGCAGAACACTCTTCTCATTACTACCATCAGGGAAGAGGTAGAGGAGGCTGAAGACCCCTCTCCTCATTACTACCATCAGGGAGGAGGTACAGGAGGCTGAGGACCCCTCTTCTCATTACTACCATCAGGGAGGAGGTACAGGTGCCTGAAGACCCCTCTCCTCATTTCTACCATCAGAGAGGAGGTAGAGGAGATTGAAGACCCCTCTTCTCATTACTACCATCAGGGAGGAGGTACTGTAGCCTGAAGACCCCTCTTCTCATTACTACCATCAGGGAGGAGGGACAGGAGCCTGAAGACCCCTCTTCTCATTACTACCATCAGGGAGGAGGTACTGGAGCCTGAAAACACCTCTTCTCATTACTACCATCAGGGAGGAGGTACAGGAGCCTGAAGACCCCTCTTCTCATTACTACAATGAGGGAGGAGGTACTGGAGCCTGAAAACACCTCTTCTCATTACTACCATCAGGGAGGAGGTACAGGAGCCTGAAGACCCCTCTTCTCATTACTACCATCAGGGAGGAGGGACAGGAGCCTGAAGACACCTCTTCTCATTACTACCATCAGGGAGGAGGTACAGGAGCCTGAAGACCCCTCTTCTCATTAATACAATGAGGGAGGAGGTACAGGAGACTGAAGTCCCCTCTTCTCATTACTACCATCAGGGAGGAGGTACTGGAGCCTGAAAACACCTCTTCTCATTACTACCATCAGGGAGGAGGTACAGGAGCCTGAAGACCTGTCTTCTCATTACTACAATGAGGGAGGAGGGACAGGAGACTGAAGACCCCTCTTCTCATTACTACCATCAGGGAGGAGGTACAGGAGCCTGAAGACCCCTCTTCTCATTACTACCATCAGGGAGGAGGTACAGGAGCCTGAAGACCCCTCTTCTCATTACTACCATCAGGGAGGAGGTACAGGAGCCTGAAGACCCCTCTTCTCATTACTACAATGAGGGAGGAGGTACAGGAGACTGAAGTCCCCTCTTCTCATTACTACCATCAGGGAGGAGGTACTGGAGCCTGAAAACACCTCTTCTCATTACTACCATCAGGGAGGAGGTACAGGAGCCTGAAGACCTGTCTTCTCATTACTACAATGAGGGAGGAGGGACAGGAGACTGAAGACCCCTCTTCTCATTACTACCATCTGGGAGGAGGTACAGGTGCCTGAAGACCCCTCTTCTCATTACTACCAACGTGGAGGAAGTACAGGAGCTGAAGACCCCACTCCTCATTACTACCATCAGGGAGGAGGTACAGGAGGCTGAAGACCCCTCTCCTCATTACTACCAACGTGGAGGAAGTACAGGAGCTGAAGACCCTTCTCCTCATTACTACCATCAGAGAGGAGGTAGAGGAGATTGAAGACCCCTCTTCTCATTACTACCATCAGGGAGGAGGTACTGTAGCCTG
The DNA here is from genome assembly GCF_030144855.1 of Hypanus sabinus. Taxonomy (NCBI): domain Eukaryota; kingdom Metazoa; phylum Chordata; class Chondrichthyes; order Myliobatiformes; family Dasyatidae; genus Hypanus; species Hypanus sabinus. The sequence goes on from NW_026778927.1 coordinate 653,518, forward strand.
AAGACCCCTCTTCTCATTACTACCATCAGGGAGGAGGGACAGGAGCCTGAAGACCCCTCTTCTCATTACTACCATCAGGGAGGAGGTACTGGAGCCTGAAAACACCTCTTCTCATTACTACCATCAGGGAGGAGGTACAGGAGCCTGAAGACCCATCTTCTCATTACTACAATGAGGGAGGAGGTACAGGAGACTGAAGTCCCCTCTTCTCATTACTACCATCAGGGAGGAGGTAATGGAGCCTGAAAACACCTCTTCTCATTACTACCATCAGGGTGGAGGTACAGGAGCCTGAAGACCCTTCTTCTCATTACTACCATCAGGAGGAGGTACAGGAGGCTGAAGACCCCTCTCCTCATTACTACCAACGTGGAGGAGGTACAGGAGCTGAAGACCCCACTCCTCATTACTACCATCAGGGAGGAGGTAGAGGAGGCTGAAGACCTCATTACTACCATCAGGGTGGAGGTACAGGAGCCTGCAGACCACTCTTCTCATTACTACCATCAGGGAGGAGGTACAGGAGGCTGAAGACCCCACTCTTCATTCCTACCATCAGGGAGGAGGTACAGGAGGCTGAAGACCCCTCTCCTCATTACTACCAACGTGGAGGAGGTACAGGAGCTGAAGACCCCACTCCTCATTACTACCATCAGGGAGGCGGTACAGGAGCCTGAAGACCCTACTCCTCATTACTACCATCAGGGAAGGGGTACAGGATCCTGAAGATCCCTCTTCTCATTACTACCATCAGGGAGGAGGTACAAGAGTCTAAAGACCTCTCTTCTCATTACTACCAACAGGGAGGAGGTACAGGAAGCTGAAGACCCCTCTTCTCATTGCTACCATCAGGGATGAGGTACAGGATCCTGAAGACCCCTCTCCTCATTACTACCATCAGGGAGGAGGTAGACGAGTCTGAAGACCCCTCTTCTCATTGCTACCATCAGGGAGGAGGTACAGGATCCTGAAGACCCTACTCCTCATTACTACCATCAGGGAAGGGGTACAGGATCCTGAAGATCCCTCTTCTCATTACTACCATCAGGGAGGAGGTACAGGAGTCTAAAGACCTCTCTTCTCATTACTACCAACGGGGAGGAGGTACAGGAGCCTGAAGACCTCTCTCCTCATTACTACCATCAGGGAGGAGGTACAGGAGCCTGCAGACCACTCTTCTCATTACTACCATCAGGGAAGAGGTAGAGGAGGCTGAAGACCCCTCTCCTCATTACTACCATCAGGGAGGAGGTACAGGAGGCTGAGGACCCCTCTTCTCATTACTACCATCAGGGAGGAGGTACAGGTGCCTGAAGACCCCTCTCCTCATTTCTACCATCAGAGAGGAGGTAGAGGAGATTGAAGACCCCTCTTCTCATTACTACCATCAGGGAGAAGGTACTGTAGCCTGAAGACCCCTCTTCTCATTACTACCATCAGGGAGGAGGGACAGGAGCCTGAAGACCCCTCTTCTCATTACTACCATCAGGGAGGAGGGACAGGAGCCTGAAAACACCTCTTCTCATTACTACCATCAGGGAGGAGGTACAGGAGCCTGAAGACCCCTCTTCTCATTACTACAATGAGGGAGGAGGTACTGGAGCCTGAAAACACCTCTTCTCATTACTACCATCAGGGAGGAGGTACAGGAGCCTGAAGACCCCTCTTCTCATTACTACCATCAGTGAGGGGGTACAGGAGCCTGAAGACCCCTCTTCTCATTACTACCATCAGGGAGGAGGTACAGGAGATTGAAGACCTCTCTTCTCATTACTACCATCAGGGTGGAGGTACAGGAGCCTGCAGACCACTCTTCTCATTACTACCATCAGGGAGGAGGTACAGGAGGCTGAAGACCCCACTCTTCATTCCTACCATCAGGGAGGAGGTACAGGAGGCTGAAGACCCCTCTCCTCATTACTACCAACGTGGAGGAGGTACAGGAGCTGAAGACCCCACTCCTCATTACTACCATCAGGGAGGCGGTACAGGAGCCTGAAGACCCTACTCCTCATTACTACCATCAGGGAAGGGGTACAGGATCCTGAAGATCCCTCTTCTCATTACTACCATCAGGGAGGAGGTACAAGAGTCTAAAGACCTCTCTTCTCATTACTACCAACAGGGAGGAGGTACAGGAAGCTGAAGACCCCTCTTCTCATTGCTACCATCAGGGATGAGGTACAGGATCCTGAAGACCCCTCTCCTCATTACTACCATCAGGGAGGAGGTAGACGAGTCTGAAGACCCCTCTTCTCATTGCTACCATCAGGGAGGAGGTACAGGATCCTGAAGACCCTACTCCTCATTACTACCATCAGGGAAGGGGTACAGGATCCTGAAGATCCCTCTTCTCATTACTACCATCAGGGAGGAGGTACAGGAGTCTAAAGACCTCTCTTCTCATTACTACCAACGGGGAGGAGGTACAGGAGCCTGAAGACCTCTCTCCTCATTACTACCATCAGGGAGGAGGTACAGGAGCCTGCAGACCACTCTTCTCATTACTACCATCAGGGAAGAGGTAGAGGAGGCTGAAGACCCCTCTCCTCATTACTACCATCAGGGAGGAGGTACAGGAGGCTGAGGACCCCTCTTCTCATTACTACCATCAGGGAGGAGGTACAGGTGCCTGAAGACCCCTCTCCTCATTTCTACCATCAGAGAGGAGGTAGAGGAGATTGAAGACCCCTCTTCTCATTACTACCATCAGGGAGAAGGTACTGTAGCCTGAAGACCCCTCTTCTCATTACTACCATCAGGGAGGAGGGACAGGAGCCTGAAGACCCCTCTTCTCATTACTACCATCAGGGAGGAGGGACAGGAGCCTGAAAACACCTCTTCTCATTACTACCATCAGGGAGGAGGTACAGGAGCCTGAAGACCCCTCTTCTCATTACTACAATGAGGGAGGAGGTACTGGAGCCTGAAAACACCTCTTCTCATTACTACCATCAGGGAGGAGGTACAGGAGCCTGAAGACCCCTCTTCTCATTACTACCATCAGTGAGGGGGTACAGGAGCCTGAAGACCCCTCTTCTCATTACTACCATCAGGGAGGAGGTACAGGAGATTGAAGACCTCTCTTCTCATTACTACCATCAGTGAGGGGGTACAGGAGCCTGAAGACCCCTCTTCTCATTACTACCATCAGGGAGGAGGTACAGGAGATTGAAGACCCCTCTTCTCATTACTACCATCAGGGAGGAGGTACAGGAGCCTGAAGACCTCTCTTCTCATTACTACCATCAGGGAGGAGGTACAGGAGCCTGAAGACCTCTCTTCTCATTACTACCATCAGGGAGGAGGTACAGGAGCCTGAAGACCCCTCTTCTCATTACTACCATCAGGGAGGAGGTACAGGAGCCTGAAGACCCCTCTTCTCATTACTACCATCAGTGAGGGGGTACAGGAGCCTGAAGACCCCTCTTCTCATTACTACCATCTGTGAGGGGGTACAGGAGCCTGAAGACCCCTCTTCTCATTACTACCATCAGTGAGGAGGGACAGGAGCCTGAAGACACCTCTTCTCATTACTACCATCAGGGAGGAGGTACAGGAGCCTGAAGACACCTCTTCTCATTACTACCATCAGGGAGGAGGTACAGGAGCCTGAAGACCCCTCTTCTCATTACTACCATCAGGGAGGAGGGACAGGAGCCTGAAGACACCTCTTCTCATTACTACCATCAGGGAGGAGGTACAGGAGCCTGAAGACCCCTCTTCTCATTAATACAATGAGGGAGGAGGTACAGGAGACTGAAGTCCCCTCTTCTCATTACTACCATCAGGGAGGAGGTACTGGAGCCTGAAAACACCTCTTCTCATTACTACCATCAGGGAGGAGGTACAGGAGCCTGAAGACCTGTCTTCTCATTACTACAATGAGGGAGGAGGGACAGGAGACTGAAGACCCCTCTTCTCATTACTACCATCAGGGAGGAGGTACAGGAGCCTGAAGACCCCTCTTCTCATTACTACCATCAGGGAGGAGGTACAGGAGCCTGAAGACCCCTCTTCTCATTACTACCATCAGTGAGGAGGTACAGGAGCCTGAAGTCCCCTCTTCTCATTACTACCATCAGGGAGGAGGTACAGGAGCCTGAAGACCCCTCTTCTCATTACTACAATGAGGGAGGAGGTACAGGAGACTGAAGTCCCCTCTTCTCATTACTACCATCAGGGAGGAGGTACTGGAGCCTGAAAACACCTCTTCTCATTACTACCATCAGGGAGGAGGTACAGGAGCCTGAAGACCTGTCTTCTCATTACTACAATGAGGGAGGAGGGACAGGAGACTGAAGACCCCTCTTCTCATTACTACCATCAGGGAGGAGGTACAGGAGCCTGAAGACCCCTCTTCTCATTACTACCATCAGGGAGGAGGTACAGGAGCCTGAAGTCCCCTCTTCTCATTACTACCATCAGGGAGGAGGTACTGGAGCCTGAAAACACCTCTTCTCATTACTACCATCAGGGAGGAGGTACAGGAGCCTGAAGACCCTTCTTCTCATTACTACCATCAGGGAGGAGGTACAGGAGGCTGAAGACCCCTCTCCTCATTACTACCAACGTGGAGGAGGTACAGGAGCTGAAGACCCCACTCCTCATTACTACCATCAGGGAGGCGGTACAGGAGACTGAAGACCCCTCTTCTCATTGCTACCATCAGGGAGGAGGTACAGGAGCCTGAAGACCCCTCTCCTCATTACTACCATCAGGGAGGAGGTAGAGGAGGCTGAAGACCTCATTACTACCATCAGGGTGGAGGTACAGGAGCCTGCAGACCACTCTTCTCATTACTACCATCAGGGAGGAGGTACAGGAGGCTGAAGACCCCTCTCCTCATTACTACCAACGTGGAGGAGGTACAGGAGCTGAAGACCCCACTCCTCATTACTACCATCAGGGAGGGGGTACAGGATCCTGAGGATCCCACTTCTCATTACTACCATCAGGGAGGAGGTACAGGAGTCTAAAGACCTCTCTTCTCATTACTACCAACAGGGAGGAGGTACAGGAAGCTGAAGACCCCTCTTCTCATTGCTACCATCAGGGAGGAGGTACAGGAGCCTGAAGACCCCTCTCCTCATTACTACCATCAGGGAGGAGGTAGACGAGTCTGAAGACCCCTCTTCTCATTACTACCAACGGGGAGGAGGTACAGGAGCCTGAAGACCTCTCTCCTCATTACTACCATCAGGGAGGAGGTACAGGAGACTGAAGACCCCTCTTCTCATTACTACCATCAGGGAGGAGGTACCGGAGCCTGACGACCCCTCTCCTCATTACTACCATCAGGGAGGAGGTAGAGGAGGCTGAAGACCTCATTACTACCATCAGGGTGGAGGTACAGGAGCCTGTAGACCCCTCTTCTCATTACTACCAACAGGGAGGAGGTACAGGAAGCTGAAGACCCCTCTCCTCATTACTACCATCAGGGAGGAGGTAGAGGAGGCTGAAGACCCCTCTCCTCATTTCTACCATCAGGGAGGAGGTACAGGAGCCTGAAGACCCCTCTCCTCATTACTACCATCAGGGAGGAGGTACAGGTGCCTGAAGACCCCTCTCCTCATTTCTACCATCAGGGAGGAGGTACAGGAGGCTGAAGACCCCTCTCCTCATTACTACCAACGTGGAGGAAGTACAGGAGCTGAAGACCCCACTCCTCATTACTACCAGCAGGGAGGAGGTACAGGAGCCTGAAGACCCTTCTCCTCATTACTACCATCAGAGAGGAGATTGAAGACGTCCATCTAGAAGAGAGATGAGAAGGAATTTCTTCAGCCAGAGAGTGGTGGATCTGTGGAATTCATCGCCACAGATGGTTATAGAGAATATTTAAAGTGAGGTTGATATGTTCTTGATTGGATAGGTGTCAAAGGATATTGGGAGAATGCAGGAAAATGGGATTGAGAGGGATCTTTACACAGCCATGGCAGAATGACAGGCCACACCTGATCCACCGAACATCCCAATAGTATTTCTGTGCTCTCAGAACAACACAAGTTGTCCACCACCACATCATTCATACCCACCCAATCCAGGAAACACCCTGGTGAACATTTCTGTACCCTTGTCAACGCCTCGGCATCCTGTTGTCAGAAAGGTAGGGATCTCTGTGTGTGTGTGAGAGAGAGGGGGGGTAGGGATCTCTGTGTGTGTGTGAGAGAGAGAGGGGGTAGGGATCTCTGAGTGTGTGTGTGAGAGAGTGGGAGAGGGGGTAGGGATCTCTGAGTGTGTGTGAGAGAGTGGGAGAGGTGGGTAGGGATCTCTGAGTGTGTGAGAGAGAGAGAGGGGGTAGGGATCTCTGAGTGTGTGTGAGAGAGAGAGGGGGTAGGGATCTCTGAGTGTGTTTGAGAGAGTGGGAGAGGGGGTAGGGATCTCTGAGTGTGAGAGAGAGTGGGAGAGGGGGTAGGGATCTCTGAGAGAGTGGGAGAGGGGGGTAGGGATTTCTGAGTGTGTGTGAGAGAGAGAGAGAGGGGTAGGGATCTCTGAGTGTGTGTGAGAGAGTGGGAGAGGAGGTAGGGATCTCTGAGTGTGTGTGAGAGAGAGAGGGGGTAGGGATCTCTGAGTGTGTGTGTGAGAGTGGGAGACGGGGTAGGGATCTCTGAGTGTGTGTGTGAGAGAGTGGGAGAGGGGGATAGGGATCTCTGAGTGTGTGTGAGAGAGTGGGAGAGGGGGTAGGGATCTCTGAGTGTGTGTGAGAGAGAGTGGGAGAGGGGGATAGGGATCTCTGAGTGTGTGTGAGAGAGTGGGAGAGGGGGTAGGGATCTCTGAGTGTGTGTGTGAGAGTGGGAGAGGGGGATAGGGATCTCTGAGTGTGTGAGAGAGTGGGAGAGGGGGTAGGGATCTCTGAGTGTGTGTGTGAGAGAGAGGGAGAGGGGGTAGGGATCTCTGAGTGTGTGTGTGAGAGAGGGAGAGGGGGTAGGGATCTCTGAGTGTGTGTGAGAGAGAGTGGGAGAGGGGGATAGGGATCTCTGAGTGTGTGTGAGAGAGTGGGAGAGGGGGTAGAGATCTCTGAGTGTGTGTGAGAGAGTGGGAGAGGGGGTAGGGATCTCTGAGTGTGTGTGTGTGAGAGTGGGAGACGGGGTAGGGATCTCTGAGTGTGTGTGAGAGAGAGGGAGAGGGGGATAGGGATCTCTGTGTGTGTGTGTGAGAGTGGGAGAGGGGGATAGGGATCTCTGAGTGTGTGTGTGAGAGTGGGAGAGGGGGGTAGGGATCTCTGAGTGTGTGTGAGAGAGTGGGAGAGGGGGTAGAGATCTCTGAGTGTGTGTGAGAGAGTGGGAGAGGGGGGTAGGGATCTCTGTGTGAGAGAGAGTGGGAGAGGGAGTAGGGATCTCTGAGTGTGTGTGAGAGAGTGGGAGAGGGGGTAGGGATCTCTGAGTGTGTGTGAGAGAGTGGGAGAGGGGGTAGGGATCTCTGAGTGTGTGTGAGAGAGTGGGAGAGGGGGTAGGGATCTCTGAGTGTGTGTGTGAGAGAGTGGGAGAGGGGGATAGGGATCTCTGAGTGTGCGTGTGAGAGAGTGGGAGAGGGGGTAGGGAACTCTGAGTGTGTGTGTGAGAGAGGGAGAGGGGGTAGGGATCTCTGAGTGTGTGTGAGAGAGTGGGAGAGGGGGGTAGGGATCTCTGAGTGTGTGAGAGAGAGTGGGAGAGGGGGGTAGGGATCTCAGAGTGTGTGTGAGTGGGAGAGAGAAGGGGTAGGGATCTCTGAGTGTGTGTGAGAGAGTGGGAGAGGGGGTAGGGATCTCTGAGTGTGTGTGAGAGAGTGGGAGAGGGGGTAGGGATCTCTGAGTCTGTGTGAGAGAGAGAGAGAGAGAGAGAGAGGGTAGGGATCTCAGAGTGTGTGTGAGAGAGTGGGAGAGGGGGGTAGGGATCTCTGAGTGTGTGAGAGTGGGAGAGAGAGGGGGTAGGGATCTCTGAGTGTGTGTGAGAGAGAGAGAGAGGGGGGGTAGGGATCTCTGAGTGTGTGAGAGAGAGTGGGAGAGGGGGGTAGGGATCTCAGAGTGTGTGTGAGTGGGAGAGAGAAGGGGTAGGGATCTCTGAGTGTGTGTGAGAGAGTGGGAGAGGGGGTAGGGATCTCTGAGTGTGTGTGAGAGAGTGGGAGAGGGGGTAGGGATCTCTGAGTCTGTGTGAGAGAGAGAGAGAGAGAGAGAGAGGGTAGGGATCTCAGAGTGTGTGTGAGAGAGTGGGAGAGGGGGGTAGGGATCTCTGAGTGTGTGAGAGTGGGAGAGAGAGGGGGTAGGGATCTCTGAGTGTGTGTGAGAGAGAGAGACAGGGGGGTAGGGATCTCTGAGTGTGTGTGAGAGAGTGGGAGAGGGGGTAGGGATCTCTGAGTGTGTGTGAGAGAGAGAGGGGGTAGGGATCTCTGAGTGTGTGTGAGAGAGAGAGGGGGTAGGGATCTCTGAGTGTGTGTGAGAGAGTGGGAGAGGGGGGGTAGGGATCTCTGAGTGTGTGTGTGAGAGAGTGGGAGAGGGGGGTAGGGATCTCTGAGTGTGTGAGAGTGGGAGAGAGAGGGGGGTAGGGATCTCTGAGTGTGTGTGAGTGGGAGAGGGGGGTAGGGATCTCTGAGTGTGTGTGTGAGAGAGTGGGAGAGGGGGGTAGGGATCTCTGAGTGTGTGTGTGAGAGTGGGAGAGGGGGTAGGGATCTCTGAGTGAGTGTGAGAGAGAGGGAGAGGGGGTAGGGATCTCTGAATGTGTGTGTGAGAGAATGGGAGAGGGGGTAGGGATCTCTGAGTGTGTGTGAGAGAGTGGGAGAGGGGTGTAGGGATCTCTGAGTGTGTGAGAGTGTGAGAGGGAGGGGGTAGGGATCTCAGAGTGTGTGTGAGTGGGAGAGAGAGGGGGTAGGGATCTCTGAGTGTGTGTGAGAGAGTGGGAGAGGGGGTAGGGAACTCTGAGTGTGTGTGTGAGAGAGTGGGAGAGGGGGTAGGGATCTCTGAGTGTGTGTGAGAGAGTGGGAGAGGGGGTAGGGATCTCTGAGTGTGTGTGTGAGAGAGTGGGAGAGGGGGTAGGGATCTCTGAGTGTGTGTCTGAGAGAGTGGGAGGGGGGTAGGGATCTCTGAGTGTGTGTGTGAGAGAGTGGGAGAGGGGGTAGGGATCTCTGAGTGTGTGTGTGAGAGAGGGAGAGGGGGTAGGGATCTCTGAGTGTG